>NW_005354965.1:165203-167564 GCF_000412655.1 Myotis brandtii
AGCGGGACACGGGGTACGGTATGGGAAGCGGGGTCACCCCTCTCCCTGTGCACCTTGCAAGCACCTCTGACCTCGGAGGAGTCCGCGCTCGGCCCTGACCACGACCCCAGGCACCGGCTCAGGGGCTGCGGGGCTGGTCCCCGTCACCTGTCTTCCTAGGGGACTCGGCACCGTCCCGGGGCCCGCAGTTGGACGGAGGGCGTGCCCCCCTCTCAGCCAGCGGGGAGGGGACGGAGACCCGAGTCTGGGGACCGCCCGCCTCTGAGGACCGTGTGCACCGCGAGGCTAAGGAAACGCGCCCTCGGCCCCTCCTGACAACGTCCTGGGTCAGCAACTCCTGTTTGCGAAGCAGTTACAACGCCAGGGCCCGAGGGACCAGAAACAGGCCGCTGGGGGGAGATGGGCAGAGCGCTATGTAGGTGACAGGACAAAGCTCAGACCCTCCTGCCGCCCCGCCCTCCTCCAGGAATTAAAACCAACAGAAGACGCCCCCCGATCAATCAGGCCAACGCACAACCCCACCTCTCACGCACACGCGCGAGCGCACACACACAGACACACATGCACACGCACGCACGTGCACACACACACAGGACGCGGACATGGGGGCGTTGCTGCCCCCTCCTGGCGAGATGTGGCTGCTGCGCCAGCAACGCCCAGGTGAGGGCCGTGTTTCCGGCATCCTTCCCACGTGGTCCAACAAGGAGGGGAACGGAAACCATTTCCAGGGAAAACGGAAAGAATAAAAAACACCTCCTGCTACTCCCCTGGGGCAGCAACAATCCTGCTCCGTTTGCCCACAGCGACCGAGTGCGGCCTGGCCCTCTCCACTCGCGCTGGAAAGGACCCCCATGCAAAACTGGGCTCCTGGAGACGCTGTCGGTGGGCGGGGTGCTGGGCGTGTAGGGGTACAGGGTGCCCATGTCTGCATTTTAGAAATGTGTCAAAAATACGATGAGTTGATGGATGACAGACGGACAGATGTGTGATCATGAAAACATGGAAAAATACAAACCAACCACGAGGGGAGCATGAAAGGGCGCCGTTCTCCCTGCCGTCCTGTGTCTGGGAGTCTCATGAGGGCGCGTTGGAAAGAACAGAAATGTCCCGGCACCGAGACCTCAGACAACACCTAGCGCTGTGATCGCTGAGGCAGGCGGATGGCTCACTGTCCAATTCAGACAGGACGGGGGGGAGGGGGGGGGCGGATGAGCTACTTGGGCTCTCGAACAACGGAGCATGAGTCTCGCTCCTTAATTAGGACACGTGACCACCCAGCTGGCCCAGGGGCTGGGGAGGCCCAGGGGGCTGGGGAGGGGCTCTGGCTGGGTATTTCCTGTGTCCGAGGTTAATTCTGACCAGCGGTGCTGTGCTGACCACTCCAGCGCCTTTTCTACATCGTCTAAGGTGAGCATCCTGACAACAGCGAGGAGCTTCGAACATCCGTTCTCTTGGAGTGAGGAGCACAGTAGGGCGTGGGCTGGCTCTGTTTTCTTTCCAAAGGGGTCTCACGGGAGCACTCCGCGTGTCCTAGACTCAAAGTGTTTACCTTCCAAGGAAACTGAGGCTCCAGGTCGGCCATGACGGCGGGTTTCCTGGGTCGGGACGCAGGTTCCCGTCCTAACCACACATTCCCTGGCAAGGCTGGGGGCAGGGAGACAACTCCAAGGAAAAGCTCTCCCTGGAGGGGGCGGCGGGGCTTTACACAGGGACCCGGGGGAAACTGTGGGCGTGGGGGTGCGCACGACGCTGAGGGCCATGGGGGCGCTGCCTGGTACTCACCACAATGGGTGAGAGACAGACTGAAGGTAACTACCCTGGCAGCAGCTAAGGGAAGGGGTTTGGAGGTGAGGCCTGCGTGCAGCCCCGCAGGCTGTGTCGTGAGCACCTCGCCACTCACAGTTCCGGGGCCACGTCACCCCACGGGGACAGGCAGGTGATCGGGACAGAGGTGACACCTTCCAGACACGCACTGAGGAAGCCTGTTACTGGACACCTCCCTGCAAAATCCTGGCTGCCTCTTAGGAAAGGGGTGATCCCCTGTGAACACCCGATGCCACCAACACCTGTGTTAGGGAAACACCTTCCTACCCAGAGGCACTCCGCCTGCCACTCACGGGGGCCTATCGCCCGCAGCCCTCACTCCAGCCCTAGAGGAACCTGTGCTCCGGGCCCTTAAACCCTACAGCCCTCTTTCCAGCAGCAGCCGAGGGCGGCCCCACACAGACACCCGAGGTACAGACACAGCTGTGGGCACAGCAGGGGCGCAAGCCTGGCAGGTCATCGGCTCCGCACGTGGCCGCCTCCCTGGGAACGGGCAGCACTGCACGCGGGCCACCAAGCTGCCACGTTCTCAGGAGG
>NW_005354965.1:167919-169362 GCF_000412655.1 Myotis brandtii
AGTACCTGCCCTGCTCATGGCCGGCCGGGCCCCTTTCAGCGCGCACAGGCGTTTTCCTCCGAAGGGGACGTACTGCTGGGACGAGGGCAGGCTCTCGGCCTTGAGGAGCTGCCGCCGGTGCTTGTCACGGAGGACCGAGTGCATCGCCTTCAGGAAATCCTTGCGGCTCTTGGGGGAGCTGTGGAGGTCACAGGTGTTAGGGAGACTGTCCCCGCACGGGGACTGCGAACGTCATCAGGAGCCGCCCAACAAGCCCTGAGGACCAGGGTTAGAGAGAGGCCTGCTCCAGTCTCCAAGTCTGACCCAGCTGTTTGCATGGCTGGGGCTCACCGCCCCCCAATTGAACAGCACAGCCACACCCCACCCTGCCCTCTCATCTGCATAGCCACGCCCACGCCCCGCCCCCTGTGTAGCACAGCTACGCCCCACTCCACCCTCTGATCTGCATAGCCACACCCCACCCTGCCCTCTGATCTGCATAGCCACACCCCGCCCCCTGTGCAGCACAGCCACGCCCCACTCCGCCCTCTGATCTGCACAGCCACACCCACATCCCGCCCCTGTGCAGCACAGCCACACCCCACCTGCCCTCTGATCTGCCTAGCCACACCCACATCCCACCCCCTAAATAGCAAACTCCGCCCTCTGATCTACATAGCCACACCCACATCCCCCATCCCCTGTGCAGCACAGCCACACCCCACTCCGCCCTCTGATCTGCATAGCCACACCCACATCCCGCCCCCTGTGCAGCACAGCCACACCCCACTCCGCCCTCTGATCTGCATAGCCACACCCACACCCCACCCCCTAAACAGCAAACTCCGCCCTCTGATCTGCATAGCTATACACATGCCCACCCCCCAAGCAGGGCAGCCACACCCACACCCGCCCTCTGATCTGCATAGCCACGCCCGTGCCACGCCCCTGGGCGGTGATGCCACGCCCACACCCGCCCTCCGCGCACAGGGCTCACCCGCAGCACAGGTGGAACACCCGCTCCGGCCTCCCTTCTGACTCGGACTTGACGTGGACGATCTCACACGCGGTGCTGGCGTCGGCATCTGGAGGGTAAAGGCGCCGGTGAGGGTGCGTCTAGGGCTGGTTGGCGTCTTTGTGAACGTTTCCCGGCTCAGGAGCGACGGCACAGAGCAGAGCCGCTGAGACTCAGGGCTCACCACCGACCGCGACCAGAGCCGGGGTCAGGCTCAGGAGGGCGGAGACAGGGGGCCTGGAGGACTGCGAACCCCCCTAGACGGTCGGGAAGGGCCGTCGGCCCATCCCACTGGCTGAGAACTGGCCTCCAGCTGCAGGCAGGTCTGGCTGAACCGTTTCATTTAAGTGACTGGTTGTCTGGCATCAGCTGGACGAGGCCAAGCCTGGATCCCGTGACGATCTCCCAGGCCTCGCTCTGTGTGTGGGGCTGGGGGTGGGGGGGGTGGG
>NW_005354965.1:169393-174364 GCF_000412655.1 Myotis brandtii
ATGAGGCTCCTTTCTCTCGGGCCCTCACGGCGCCCACTCCGCTTGAGGCACAGTGTGCTGAGAAGGTGGGGCAGCTCTCTCAGGTGATTTCTCGGCCTGTCACACCACATTACTGTGTTTATTATGGTCTAAGCCTGCAATGCTGTACCACCTGACGTCCCCGATAAAGTGTCTGTGGGGGAACAATTCATGACAAACGCCGGGACTGCGCCCGGGAGGGGTCATCCTCGAGCCGTGGCTCAGAACCGGGTCCCAAGCCCTCTCCGGGCGGAGTCTTCAGCCCCAACCCGGACGCATTCGCCGGGCGTCTCACAGGCTCTCCCCAGCCAGACAAGTCCAGGCTTCCCACGTTCTCACGCTCACACCCACTGGCCTGTGTTTCACAGCGCGGGGCATGTGGCTGGTCTTCATAGCTCCGTTCAATAAAAACAGCTGTGCCCGGCTGGCGTGGCTCAGCGGCTGAGAGAAACCCCTGCACCAGAGTCCTGGGTTCGATCCCAGTCGGGGACGTGCAGGAGGCAGCCAACTGATGTTTCTCTCTCTCTCCTCTGCCTTCCCCTCTCTGAAAACAATTAAAACATTAAAAAAAAAGAAAAAAGCTTTTATCTTGATGGTTTCAAACTTGATGGAATGAGAAAAAGGGTGAGAATGGAATGTCCAATCACAAGAACGGCTTTGTCCTCAAAAGGGAGTCTGGATGCATTTAGTCCTCATGACGGCAGAACCCCTGGCCGAGACCTGCCGTTGGCCATAACCACAGGCCTCCCATTCATCAGTCCTGGGTTCGATCATCCCAGTCGACGTGCAGGAGGCAGCCAACTGATGTTTCTCTCTCTCTCCTCTGCCTTCCCCTCTCTGAAAACAATTAAAACATTAAAAAAAAAAGAAAAAAGCTTTTATCTTGATGGTTTCAAACTTGATGGAATGAGAAAAAGGGTGAGAATGGAATGTCCAATCACAAGAACGGCTTTGTCCTCAAAAGGGAGTCTGGATGCATTTAGTCCTCATGACGGCAGAACCCCTGGCCGAGACCTGCCGTTGGCCATAACCACAGGCCTCCCATTCATCTGGCACAAGGAAACCTACAGCCGGTAATTCACAACCTAGACTGACACGTTAGAGCCAGGATGGGGGCCCAGAGCGGGAACATTATTACAGCTGCCTGCAGACCTGCTGCGCACAGGCTCCCGCAAATTCAAGCATAAATCAGTTTTACAATCAAATAGTACAAAGGCAGGAAGGTAAACCTGTGAACCGGAAGGCTCCAGAGAACCTTCTAAGGCAAACCACCATCCCAAACGCCTGTGCCCGACCCTGTGTTGAGAGCGAGTGTTCCCGCGGCCCGCGCTCAGCCCCCGGGAAGGAAGCTGCCTCCAGCTCAGTTTGGGGGTCAATAAAGTTTACCAACTATCGGACAAGGGGGTGGTTTGAGGATCGGAGCAATTGTATGGCTCATGGACGTGACAACAGGTACAAACAGGGAGAGGGCGAGGGCCACCCACCGGACGCTGAGAACTCCGCGCTCACGTCGGACGCTGACACAGAAACCCGGGTCCCCGTGCCCCTGCGGAGGCCACTCCCCAGCCTCTCTACCATAGGGGTAACCTGAGAGCTTCCACCGACCCCCAAGGAGCTCCTTCGAGGATGTGCCCAGGAGAGCCACTGCCTCCAATTACGCCCCGGGTGGGGCCCAGGCAGAGCTGCCAGCTCCGGGAAATCAGAGGCTGTGGAGAGACGGGGGGCGTGCACGCAGCACCTGGGACCCCAACCATCCACGGTATCTACCTGCACTGGCCAGGGCGCGGACCTGCAGTGCCTCCGTGGGGATCATGTGCCGAAACCGGAAGGGGTCCCACTCCTCGTAGATGGAGAGCCTGTGGGATCCGACCTGCAGGAGGGAGGGGCAGCGCGTGAGGACCGGCTCCAGACTGGACTGGACCCCCCTCTCCAGACCCTGACCCCCTGGCACCCACCGCAGAGAGCGAGGGGCACAAACAACTCTGCCAGCCAAGCCCGGGAACCGGGGACCCAGCACAGAGGAGGAAGGGCCCCAACAGGAACAGAGGGACAGGGGGACAGGGGGACAGGGAGGGGACAGTGTGGGAGACTCGGATCACGGCAGGCGGGCACTGCCCTGAGTCCTTAGCAACATTAAACAAAAAGAAAGAGGGAAAAGCAGCGAGTCCTAGGAGGCTCCCGCCGGGCCAAGGGCAGAACCCCTCTCGCACGGAGGAGCCCACAGCTGCGGGGGAGCAGGCGTCTCTTACGAGTTTCCTCTTCTGCTTGGAGCCGTCCTTGTACACGAGGACCACGGCCGTTTTGAAGACTGAAAAGAAGACGAAAGAGGGCAGTTACGGAGGGCGGGCGTGGGTTTCCCGTCGGCTTCCTACTCGTGACGAACATGACGGTTAGGACGGCGAGACCCCAAGGCCCCCACCTTCCCTCCTCCTCACGTCCCAGACACTCACACGCCTGCCGAGACAAAGCCCCCGGAGCCCAAACCAACCCGGGGCCCCAGCGGATGGAAAGGCCCACCCCGCCTGATGGAAGCTCCTGGGGAAATAGGGTATTTAACCGGGGCATCATTTCTAACCGACAGCTGAGGCCACATTTAACAACAATGGAGTGGGTGGGCGGCTGGAAGAGGATATAAACGCCTTTAATGATAATGATTAATAATAATAATAATAATAATAATAATGATGCAGCCGCTAGGAGACTCACACTTACGCCCATCAGGCTGATGCACTCAGAGTGCGCGTGATCGGGAGAATCAGCTCTCTTATCGGCCGTGGAAATTAGCTGAGGAAGCGGAATGCAATCCCACGTCCCCCAGCGCCGGCCTCAGGGCAGGGGGTCTGGGGGTCCCACGCTCCCCAAGGGGTGGAGGGCCAGGGGAGCCAGGCACCGTCACCCATCACGTTCCTCCAGCCACGCCCGCAGGTCCCCACTCAGTGACCACGCAGCCGCTAGGAGACTCACACTTACGCCCATCAGGCTGATGCACTCAGAGTGCGCGTGATCGGGAGAATCAGCTCTCTTATCGGCCGTGGAAATTAGCTGAGGAAGCGGAATGCAATCCCACGTCCCCCAGCGCCGGCCTCAGGGCAGGGGGTCTGGGGGTCCCACGCTCCCCAAGGGGTGGAGGGCCAGGGGAGCCAGGCATAATAATAATAATGATGATGATGCAGCCGCTAAGGAGACTCACACTTACGCCCATCGGGCTGATGCACTCAGAGTGCGCGTGATCGGGAGAATCAGCTCTCTTATCGGCCGTGGAAATTAGCTTAGGAAGCGGAGTGCAATCCCACGTCCTCCAGCGCCGGCCTCAGGGCAGGGGGCCCGGGGGTCCACGCTCCCCAAGGGGTGGAGACACAGAACCTCAGCGGGAGCGGCGTCCGGAGTTCTCAGGCCTGAGCCCGAGCACCTGGCTCATCTCCTCTCCCCGTCACATGGGCCAGTCTCCATCCAAATCTCCACGGGAGGAAAACACGCCTTAAAGCGCAAAGAAACTGCCCCCAGCCCGAGCCTGGGCTGCCCCCACCCTTCCCACCTCACAGCACAGGCTCCTCCAGGATCCCAGATGGCAGACCGGGGCTCCCTCCCCGAGGCTCCCACCCCCGAGGCGGCATGCAGCTCGGCAGGGACTGAGTGCCGGCCCGATGCCCGACCTTCCACCGGCCTTGGTCTCAGGGACCCATCACGTTACTGCAGCCACACCACAACGGCACGCTGCCACGGCTCTAAGGCTGCTGGCCTGCCTCAGTTTACCTCAGCCGTGCGGGCTCACAGGACGTGTGGGCAAGCGTGACCCCCTCCTGGGCTGCGAACACCTCCTTCCGCCTCCCCGACTCCCGCCCTGACACTCAGGCTGCTCTCACTCCCTGGACTGCTCCAAAGGCACGTCTGACACCCTCAGGGCAGAAGCCTAAACAAAGTACTTCCTGCCCGGCTGGCGTGGCTCAGTGGTTGAGCATCAGCCTATGAACCGGGAGGTCACGGTTCAATTCCCGGTCAGGCACATGCCCAGGATGGGGGCTCCATCCCAGTTTGGGGTGTGCAGGAGGCAGCCGATCAATGATCTCTCTCATCATTGATGTTTCTCTCTCCCTCTCCCTTCCTCTTTGAAATCATAAAAATAAAAAAAATTTAAAGAATCATATGGTATAAAAATTATATATTAAAAAAATAAACCAACAAGATCATCCCCAAGAAGCTGAAGAACCTGGGAGCACCCCAACAGAGGGAATATTAGTTACCGAGTTGGGCTCAGATTTAGCTGTGTTCCAGTATGCCCCATTGCACTGTCTCTCTGCAAAGATGACCTTCAGAATTCACTACTCCCTAGCCCAGTGATGGCGAACCTATGACACGTGTGTCAGAGGTGACATGCGAACTCATTTTTTTGGTTGATTTTTCTTTGTTAAATGGCATTTAAATATCCTATATAATAAAAGGCTAATATGCAAATAGACCGAATGGCGGAACAACCAGAACAACTGGACAACCGGTCACTATTACATGCGCTGACCACCAGGGGGGTGTGCACGGAACATGGCGGGTGTTAGCTGCAGTGGGATGGTGGAGCAGGTGAGTGGAGGCGCCAGACCAAGGCGGGGCACCAGTCACTGTCATCGGGGCAAGCCTCTGGTGGTTATTGAAAATTCTTTGCTCCCCCGCATGCCACAATCCCACCTGGCACTCACACCTGCTACTGGTGCCGGCCCCACTCACAGCCGCAGCCAGCACTGGGCACCGGTCGGTGGAGAAGCCCTGAGGGGTGGTTGGGGCCAGCAGCCACCACTTGCACCCACTGATGGCACCAAGCGATCGGGACTGGTGCCGCCGAGTGCCAGCAGTGGGTATGAGTGGGGCTGGCGCCGTCAGCATGTGGAACCGGCAGCAGTGGGAGCAGGGCTGCTGGCAGAGAGGGGACCGGGAGTCATGATGGGAGGGGCCGGGCGGAGGGCC
>NW_005354965.1:174796-183737 GCF_000412655.1 Myotis brandtii
CCCCACACACACACACACTCACCGAAGGCGGCCAGCCCCCCCCCACACACACACACACACTCACCGAAGGCGGCCAGCTCGGGCTCCTTCTTCCACTTGCCCAGCGAGGCGGGCGGGTTGGGCCAGGTCACCGTCGTGTGCAGCAGCAGGTCCCCCATGCTCAGGTCGGCCACCTGCGGACCAGACATGTCAGCTCGCCGGGCAGAGCCGCAGACACGCGACTGGCACGCCTACTTCACGGGAGCACTGTCTCCAACACGCGTGCTCGTTTCCCTCTACCCACGTGTCCCCAGAGCTTCAACAATAAAGCGGCAAAAAGGTGCCAATCGGCCCTAAGATTCCCCAGCAGCAGACCTGCTGAGAGGGCCCCGCAGCACGGAGACCAGCCTGGCCGTGCGGCCCAGTGGTTGTGTCGACCGTGAACCCAGGAGCTGCACCGAGGATTCTAAGTCCCCTCGGCACACAGCGTCCGGCCGTCCTCCCTGCGGCTTTACAGGAAAACGGGGACCCGCCTCCTCTCCATCCGGCGGTGAGATCAGCTGCGGCTGCTCTGTGGAGCCCAGCCCTCCCCCTCCCCCTCCCCTCTGAGGACCCGAGATGGAGGGAGCTCGCCGGCCCCGCTTCCTGCTGGAGCCCCTGCCTGCTCCCACCCGCTGGCCCCGGGGGTGTCTTTCCTCTTCGCCTGGGGGGGGGGGCCTGAGCGTCATCACGTTGGTCTGTGGCATCGTTCGCAGCCTCGTGCGCGGGGCTCTGCGCCCCTGAGGCTGAGGGAGACCCCACTCTGCACACACGTCTCCTGGCTCCTCGCCGGGAGGATTTCCCACTCCATCGTCTGAATTCTTCCCTGTGACCTCCGACCCCCGAATCATATTCATCTTTTCCCAAATTCTCTGCAACCCACTATCCACTGCCTTCTAGTCTTCGGTATGAATGGCCCTTTGCTCTCAGCATCGTTAAAACCCAGAAATTAACCTGGCGTATCATGAAAGATGTAACAAAACATAATTAAAAAATCTTTTTTCCCACAACCCAATAAAATTCACTTCTGTCAAAACGAAATAATCAGCAATGCAGAGCAGGGAAGAGTCACAGGATCGAAAATGTCTGCAGAAGCAGTCACAGCACGAAATAAACGAGGCCAAGAAAACCCCCCAACGACAGGACTTCGGGGAATCACGGCTCATCCCCACGGAAATACTACACAATAACTTAAATAATTCTTGGGAATCATTTGGAAGAACATGAACATTTTGTTCAATATAAAGTATCACCATGCAAGACCCTTTCAGAATATAATTATTCAAGAACCCTTTCGGAATATAATTATTCAAGGACACGTTTATAGGTTTTCATCAAAATAAACACCGAACATTGAGAACGTGTGTTGTTCTTCATGAGGACAAAACCCAGAGCAACTAACCCCTCTCTCCTCCGCCCGGTGGAGAGGACCCGCCGTGCAGACGGAGGCGGTCCCCACGCTCTCCTGCCAGCATCACGTGGAGAAGCTACGCGGTGTCTCCTGGAGAGGAGGGACGGAAGCCAGCACACGCCGGGCCCCGACGTCCTCCTGCTGTCCCCCCGCGGGGCCCGTACCTCCTCAGTGTGGCCGGGGCAGGGGCGGGAGGAGAGTCCTGTCCAGGCTGCTGGCGGCCTCACTGACCCACCCACAGGGAAAACCCGCGTGTCCCACAAACCACCGCCACACGCCTTCACTCCACATCTACACCACGCGTGTGACTTTCAATAAACTCTCACCCACCTGCCTCCCCCACATCCATGACTCTCACCCACCTGCCTCCCCCACATCCATGACTGTCACCCACCTGCCTCATGCACACACGTCTCCTGGCTCCTCGCCGGGAGGATTTCCCACTCCATCGTCTGAATTCTTCCCTGTGACCTCCGACCCCCGAATCATATTCATCTTTTCCCAAATTCTCTGCAACCCACTATCCACTGCCTTCTAGTCTTCGGTATGAATGGCCCTTTGCTCTCAGCATCGTTAAAACCCAGAAATTAACCTGGCGTATCATGAAAGATGTAACAAAACATAATTAAAAAATCTTTTTTCCCACAACCGGCCCACGAGGCTCCTTCGAACGGAACGGCACCGCGTCTCCTGGCTCCTCGGGAGGATTTCCCACTCGATCGTCCGAATTCCTCCCTGTGACCTCCGACCCCCGAATCGTATTCATCTTTTCCCAAATTCTCTGCAACCCACTATCCACTGCCTTCTAGTCTTCGGGATGAATGGCCCTTTGCTCTCAGGATCGTTAAAACCCAGAAATTAACCTGGCGTATCATGAAAAATGTAACAAAATATAATAAAAAAATCTTTTTTCCCATAACCCAATAAAATTCACTTCTGTCAAAACGAAATAATCAGCAATGCAGAGCAGGGAAGAGTCACAGGATCGAAAATGTCTGCAGAAGCAGTCACAGCACGAAATAAACGAGGCCAAGAAAACCCCCCCAACGACAGGACTTCGGGGAATCACGGCTCATCCCCACGGAAATGCTACACAATAACTTAAATAATTCTTGGGAATCATTTGGAAGAACATGAACATTTTGTTCAATATAAAGTATCACCATGCAAGACCCTTTCAGAATATAATTATTCAAGGACACGTTTATAGGTTTTCACCAAAATAAACACCGAACATTGAGAACGTGCGTTGTTCTTCTCGCCTTTTTCTGTATTTCGCCTTTTTCTTTAATGAGCGGATGTCTTTCTCATTATAGAAGTTTTACAAGGACATGAGCACGAAACCCAGAGCAGCTAACCCAGGGGTGGGCAAACTTTTTGACTCGAGGGCCACAATGGGTTCTTAAACTGGACCGGAGGGCCGGAACAAAAGCATGGATGGAGTGTTTGTGTGAACTAATATAAATTCAAAGTAAACATCTACACTAAAAAGGGTACGGTCTTTTTTTTTTAGTTTTATTCATTTCAAAAGGGCCGGATCCTTGCCCACGGCTGCTCTAGAGTGATGCTTTCTTAATGCAAATAACTCACCTGCATTGGCTTTAAGGTCTTCAGGTGTGTCACACACGAGTAAATTCCATCATGTGTGGTCGCTTCTACACGCACATGGAACGTCCTGACTTTACCTCTTTCTGATACTGACCGGTCAGAGGTCCCACCCTCGCCTCCGGGGGACAATGACCCTGGAGAACAGCCCTACCCCTCGCGGAGGAGGCTGCTCTGCGTGCAGACTAACCAGGGCTCTGCCCCTGCTCTCAGCCCCCAATCTCCCCCGAGTTCCCTCCCTCCCACCCCCATGAGGCAGCAAGCAAGCCCAGGACGACTGACGCTGGGGTGACGGGGGAGGGGCACTGGCGCACAGTGGGACTGCCTGTCCCCTGCCTCCATCAGCTGCTCTCAGGGCAGGCACAGCCCAGGGCTCCCCCCAGCCCCTCCAGGAGGGTCTGTCCTGCCCCTTCCTCCCAGGCAGGGGTGCAGGTTTGCAAGCCCTTAAGCATGGTTTCAGGTCATCCTTCCACAGCTACTCGCTGAGCACCTGCTCCGAGCGTCAAGGTTCCAACCCCAGGAGGCAGCTGCCGCCCCCGGGACTTTCAGAGCGGCCAGGCCCGAGGGCAGCAGTCACCCCCACACGCCACACCCCAGCCCGCGGGCCAGCCAGCGGGGAGTCCACACCGTCCTTTCCTAAAAAACCCTCGCTGAGGAAGAAGCCACACTGCAGCTGGGCCGAGGGCAGAATCCACCGAGACACCAATCCCGCCCGTCCCGGCTATTTCACGGCCAACAGCCCTGCGAGGGGACAGGGGCCCCGAAGCCAGTCCTACCTCCTTCTTCTCGCCCGTCTGCTCCGCGATCAGCTGGTCAAACACGGCCCCGAACTCTTCGTGGATCTTCTGCATCTCGTTGATGTGACTGGCCACCTTGTTCATGGTCTTGATGGCCACTGGGGGTGACAGGGCGGCGATGAAGAGGCAGCACAGGGGCTGGGCTGGGAGCGGGGTGCAGGTTTGCAAGCCCTTAAGCATGGTTTCAGGTCCTCCTTCCACAGCTACTCGCTCAGAGGGCCAAGGTTCCAACCCCAGGAGGCAGCTGCCGCCCCCGGGACTTTTAGAGCGGCCAGGCCCCGAGGGCAGCAGTCACCCCCACAGGTCACACCCCAGCCCGCGGGGAGTCCACACCGTCCTTTCCTAAGAAACCCTCGCTGAGGAAGAAGCCACACCGCAGCCGGGCCGAGGGCAGAATACACCGCGACACCAATCCTGCCCGTCCCGGCTTTTTCACGGCCAACAGCCCTGCGTGGGGACAGGGGCCCTGAAGCCGGTCCTACCTCCTTCTTCTCGCCCGTCTGCTCCGCGATCAGCTGGTCAAACACGGCCCCGAACTCTTCGTGGATCTTCTGCATCTCGTTGATGTGACTGGCCACCTTGTTCATGGTCTTGATGGCCACTGGGGGTGACAGGGCGGCGATGAAGAGGCAGCACAGGGGCTGGGCTGGGAGCGGGGCGACGGCAGGGGTGGGAGGTGGGGGGCTTTGCTTGCAGGTAGAGGGGGGTGGTGTCATCCATGACTCTCACCCACCTGCCTCCCCCACATCCATGGCTGTCACCCACCTGCCTCCCCCACATCCATGACTCTCACCCACCTGCCTCCCCCACATCCATGACTCTCACACACGAGTAAATTCCATCATGTGTGGTCGCTTCTACACGCACATGGAACGTCCTGACTTTACCTCTTTCTGATACTGACCGGTCAGAGGTCCCACCCTCGCCTCCGGGGGACAATGACCCTGGAGAACAGCCCTACCCCTCGCGGAGGAGGCTGCTCTGCGTGCAGACTAACCAGGGCTCTGCCCCTGCTCTCAGCCCCCAATCTCCCCCGAGTTCCCTCCCTCCCACCCCCATGAGGCAGCAAGCCCAGGATGACTGACGATGGGGTGACGGGGGAGGGGCACTGGCGCACAGTGGGACTGCCTGTCCCCTGCCTCCATCAGCTGCTCTCAGGGCAGGCACAGCCCAGGGCTCCCCCCAGCCCCTCCAGGAGGGTCTGTCCTGCCCCTTCCTCCCAGGCAGGGGTGCAGGTTTGCAAGCCCTTAAGCATGGTTTCAGGTCCTCCTTCCACAGCTACTCGCTCAGAGGGCCAAGGTTCCAACCCCAGGAGGCAGCTGCCGCCCCCGGGACTTTTAGAGCGGCCAGGCCCCGAGGGCAGCAGTCACCCCCACAGGTCACACCCCAGCCCGCGGGGAGTCCACACCGTCCTTTCCTAAGAAACCCTCGCTGAGGAAGAAGCCACACCGCAGCCGGGCCGAGGGCAGAATACACCGCGACACCAATCCTGCCCGTCCCGGCTTTTTCACGGCCAACAGCCCTGCGTGGGGACAGGGGCCCTGAAGCCGGTCCTACCTCCTTCTTCTCGCCCGTCTGCTCCGCGATCAGCTGGTCAAACACGGCCCCGAACTCTTCGTGGATCTTCTGCATCTCGTTGATGTGACTGGCCACCTTGTTCATGGTCTTGATGGCCACTGGGGGCGACAGGGCAGCGATGAAGAGGCAGCACAGGGGCTGGGCTGGGAGCGGGGCGACGGCAGGGGTGGGAGGTGGGGGGCTTTGCTTGCAGGTAGAGGGGGGTGGTGTAATGCGTCAGCGCGAAGAGCTCCCGCAGCAGCAGCGGGTACTTGAGGACGCGCTGGATGGGCTTGATGAGGTACGACTCGAGCGTGGCCGAGTGCTGCTGCCGGGGGTTCTGGGCGTCCAGGAAGGCCTTGAAGGCCGCGTCCGTCCTGGCTGCGAGGCACACAGCTCGTGGGGGGCCCCCGGACCTCCTCCCGTCCCTGCCCCCCTCCCCAGTGCCTTTCCCAGGACAGGGCGGGGCCGGAGGAGGGCAGGAGCGGAGACAGCCAGCCCAGCCCGGCACGTCGGCTCATGTGGGGCAGACCCCGGGGTGTGAGTGAGTCCGGGGAGCCAGCGGGCAAACCCTGCGCACTGGGCCTCCGGCTGCTCTCCTCCCTCCTGGTCCTCAGCCCCCACATAAGGCCCGGCACTGAGCCGTCACCTGCGAGGAGGCGGGTCCTCGCGGTGAGTGCCCCGTGGTCACTCCGTCCCCCAGCAGACGGTACTCTTGTCCTCACGCTCTTCCCTCTACCCGCCCCCCAACACACACACACACACACACACACACACACACACACACACACACACACGTGGCCGTCAGGAAATGTAGGTCAAGCCTAATGGTTTCAGGGATCGTTTGAAAGATTACGATAATATCTTTCAGGTGCAAAAGAATAGACTGAATTAAGACAATCTACAGGGGCCGAGTGTAATCTAACAGAAGGTTTAAAAATAACACAGAACGCTCTGAGGGCGATACTGTTTACTGTGGAGCACGGAGCTCGGAAACTCTCACAGTGACACCTCACAACAGCCAGCGCTCAGGTGAAGTGTGAAAACTGACACACAGCCCGCGGCGTGGCTCAGTGCCTGAGCGTCAACCTATGAACCAGGAGGTCAGGGTTCGATTCCCGGTCGGGGCACAGGCCCGGGTTGCGGGCTCCATCCCCAGTAGGGGGTGTGCAGGAGGCAGCGATCCATGATTCTCTCTCATCATTGATGTTTCTATCTCTCTCTCTCCCTTCCTCTCTGACATCAATAAAAATATATTTCTAAAAAAAAAGAAGGGACACACACACAGGACTGTATGCCCGACAGCGCGCGTGGGGACGGACAGCCAGACGGGGTCCCAGCCTCCCTCTAATTCCCGCTGCACCTGACTCTGCACAGACTCACTGCAGAGACCCCCCTGGTGCCAACATGTCCCGTGACAGGTGTTAAACGAAGTCAAAGCACAACGTGCACAAACCGTTTACACACCAGCAGCTGTGCATGTGCAGCCACGTGAGGTGTGGGGTGAGGTGTGGGGTGAAGTGTGGGGTGAGGTGCGGGGTGAGGTGTGGGGTGGGATATGGGGTGAGGTGTGGGGTGAGGTGCGGGGGGGGATATGGGGTGAGCTGCGGGGTGAGGTGCGGGGTGAGGTGTGGGGAGGTGTGGGGACATGTGGGGGAAGGTGCGGAGTGAGGTGTGAGGACAGCGGCTGGTGTCCCGAGATCCCCTGAAATCCAACCTCCTGTTGGTTACAGTGTTGACCAAGAAAGCGCCTCCCTGACCCTTTTCTCTGTCACCAGCCACCACAGGTGAAGGTGGCAGCAAACCGCCTTGTGGGGACCCTCAGATGCCCCGCCTCCCGGGCCGCTGGGGGTCGGGGGGGTGGAGCCTGCTGCTGTGAAAACCCCACTCAGTTCTGTGCAAACAGCTGCAGCCGGAGCGGTTTCTGGGAGTCACTGGGACCACATGCCCATGACGGACAGGCGTGAGCACAGCCCTCGGAGCAGAAGGTGAGGGCAGGAGGAAGGCCCACAGAAAGGCAGGTGCGATGGGGCGGGTGACAATGAAATCGACGGAGAACAGGAATAAAGTGGGGGAATTTCTAAACCCTGTATTTCCTGCATAACTGCAAAGTGACCCCTCAATTCTGGACCAAAATAGCTCAGACAGAACGTGCGTTATCAGGAGAGCGACACACGGCTAACTCAGCTCCGCAGGCCTCTCCTCTCTCAGAGCCTCGTCCGCGGCTGTCGGACGTCGGCTGCCACATCGACGACCCTTCGCTCTCGGTCCGAACGCTCCCACCATGGCCCTGGCCCCGGGGGCACCGCCCTCGCGGCCTTACCTTTCACCAGGACCTTGGGCACCTTGGTGTGGCTGGCGCAGAAGGCGCTGTACAGCTTGAAGCGGTCGGCGTAGTACAGGAAGGAGCCCCCCAGCGAGAACAGCACTTTCTGGGTTTAAGGAGAAAAGGCCTGGCTGGTTCAGGCCGCGCTCACCTGGGAATATCCGCAGGCTCTCGGGGCGCCCCCGCCGGCCTAAAAAAGTGGCTGGTGTCCCGAGATCCCCCTGAAATCCAACCTCCTGTTGGTTACAGTGTTGACCAAGAAAGCGCCTCCCTGACCCTTTTCTCTGTCACCAGCCACCACAGGTGAAGGTGGCAGCAAACCGCCTTGTGGGGACCCTCAGATGCCCCGCCTCCCGGGCCGCTGGGGGGTGGAGGGGTGGAGCCTGCTGCTGTGAAAACCCCACTCAGTTCTGTGCAAACAGCTGCAGCCGGAGCGGTTTCTGGGAGTCACTGGGACCACATGCCCATGACGGACAGGCGTGAGCACAGCCCTCGGAGCAGAAGGTGAGGGCAGGAGGAAGGCCCACAGAAAGGCAGGTGTCGGGGGGGTGGAGCCTGCTGCTGTGAAAACCCCACTCGGTTCTGTGCAAACAGCTGCAGCCGGAGCGGTTTCCAGGAGTCACTGGGACCACATGCCCGTGAAGGACAGGCGTGAGCACAGCCCTGGAGCAGAAGCAGGTGAGGGCAGGAGGAAGGCCCACAGAAAGGCAGGTGCGATGGGGCGGGTGACAATGAAATCGACGGAGAACAGGAATAAAGTGGGGGAATTTCTAAACCCTGTATTTCCTGCATAACTGCAAAGTGACCCCTCAATTCTGGACCAAAATAGCTCAGACAGAACGTGCGTTATCAGGAGAGCGACACACGGCTAACTCAGCTCCGCAGGCCTCTCCTCTCTCAGAGCCTCGTCCGCGGCTGACGGACGTCGGCTGCCACATCAACGACCCTTCGCTCTCGGTCCGAACGCTCCCACCACGGCCCTGGCCCCCGGGGCCCCGCCCTCGCGGCCTTACCTTTCACCAGGACCTTGGGCCCTTGGAGAGGTAATAGGTGGGATGGGGGCTATGGGTGGGGTCATGGGCCGAGTTGGTGGTCATAGGCGGGGTCACCAGCCAAGGGCGGGTTTGTAGCTGTGGGCAGAGCTGTAGGCCGTGGGCGGGGCTGTAGGCAGGGCACTGGCTGTGGGCGGGCCCATGGGTGGGGGTTCTGGTTGTGGGCGGGGCACTG
>NW_005354965.1:192652-194386 GCF_000412655.1 Myotis brandtii
GAGGTGTGGGGAGGTGTGGGGACATGACATGTGGGGGAAGGTGCGGAGTGAGGTGTGAGGACAGTGGCTGGTGTCCCGAGATCCCCCTGAAATCCAACCTCCTGTTGGTTACAGTGTTGACCAAGAAAGCACCTCCCTGACCCTTTTCTCGGTCACCAGCCACCACAGGTGAAGGCGGCAGCAAACCGCCTTGTGGGGACCCTCAGATGCCCCGCCTCCCGGGCCGCTGGGGGGTGGAGGGGTGGAGCCTGCTGCTGTGAAAACCCCACTCAGTTCTGTGCAAACAGCTGCAGCCGGAGCGGTTTCTGGGAGTCACTGGGACCACATGCCCATGACGGACAGGCGTGAGCACAGCCCTCGGAGCAGAAGGTGAGGGCAGGAGGAAGGCCCACAGAAAGGCAGGTGCGATGGGGCGGGTGACAATGAAATCGACGGAGAACAGGAATAAAGTGGGGGAATTTCTAAACCCTGTATTTCCTGCATAACTGCAAAGTGACCCCTCAATTCTGGACCAAAATAGCTCAGACAGAACGTGCGTTATCAGGAGAGCGACACACGGCTAACTCAGCTCCGCAGGCCTCTCCTCTCTCAGAGCCTCGTCCGCGGCTGTCGGACGTCGGCTGCCACATCGACGACCCTTCGCTCTCGGTCCGAACGCTCCCACCATGGCCCTGGCCCCGGGGGCACCGCCCTCGCGGCCTTACCTTTCACCAGGACCTTGGGCACCTTGGTGTGGCTGGCGCAGAAGGCGCTGTACAGCTTGAAGCGGTCGGCGTAGTACAGGAAGGAGCCTCCCAGCGAGAACAGCACTTTCTGGGTTTAAGGAGAAAAGGCCTGGCTGGTTCAGGCCGCGCTCACCTGGGAATATCCGCAGGCTCTCGGGGCGCCCCCGCCCGCTCAGCATCAGTCACCCCGTCCCAGCTCCTCCCTCAGGGGGCTGGGGGCCGGAAACTGCCCCCGAAAGCAGGCGGGCTCACCAACCTGGGTAACGGGTTTGGGGTTTGGCCTTTTCAGTAATTACAGTGCAGAGAGAGGCCAGTTTTCTAGGCCAGTGTTACTTGTGTTTTTAAAATGCATTTTTATTTATTTCAGAGAGGAAGTAAGAGGGAGAGAGAGGAACATCAATAATGAGAAAGAGTCATCGATCGGCTGGCACCTGCACGCCCCACACTGGGCATCGAGCCCACAACCTGGGCCTGTATCGAACCGCGACCCCCTGGTTCACAGGTCAACGCTCAACCCCTGAGCCACGCGGCCGGGCAGCCGGTGTTGAAAGGGCCTGTGTGGGTGTGGGTGTGAGTGTGGGGTGTGGGGTGTGGGGTGTGAATGGGAAACACGGTGCATCGGAAAAGGCAGACCTGAGCCCCTCACCAGCTCCCGGGGCAGGACTGTCGAGGCCGGGCTTCTATCGGAGCCTGTGAAACAGGCCTCAGGAGAGAGCCCTCAGAGCAAGCACGTCACACCCGGGCCTCGCCTGCGGCCCGCCAGCCGCGAGCTGGACGTGCTTACTCTGTAGTTTCACGCGAGCTGGTCTTGTTCGAGAGACGCCGCTTACTCGGGCAATAAAAACAGGTGTGGATGTGAGTGAGGAACCGGTCCCAGCGTGCAGTGTGGCTAATGGACATGCAGGGAATTGGGAAGGACGGGCTACTTACAACCACCACGGTTGCTTAGGAACCCACGCAACCGGCAGGCAGAGGCCAGCGTGGTCTCCTCTCTATTTCACGTTCGGCC
>NW_005354965.1:194604-197186 GCF_000412655.1 Myotis brandtii
CTGACTGACCTTAAACTGATCGACTCTCTCGAGCTTTTCCAAATCCGGGACCAGTCTCACTCCATCTTCCAGAGTTTTAAGGAATTCTACTTGAAACTCCACCATTTCGGTTAAATTTCCGAAGAGCACGTCAAGCTGGAAAATGAAAAGGAGTTTAACCGACGTCATCCTTCTCGTTAGTGTCCAGAAACGACTCGCTTCTGATCTCAACCTCTTCCTGCCGATCCTCGGGGCGAAGATAACGGTCCCCCCAGGGGCGGGAGCGCCTCCTCTCTGGGCGCTGTGACTTGGCCTTTCTGCTACAGTGAAAGGGATCGGACGTGCTGTTACCCCCCCTCCCACCCAGGTGACTGCACACGTACCTCATCTTGGGTGAGGAACGTCTCCTTCTGCAGGGGCTTCAGGTATCTCTCCATGAGACAGTTCAGGTCCTGAGGGTGGAAAGAACAGCTCGTGAACAGAGTCTTCACGTCTACAAAGAACCCAAAGGAGAAAAACCCGGTGATGTTCCAGAGGCCGGCGGTCCGGTCTTTAGGCCACGAAGGTGCTTGTTAAAGGAGCGAGCGCGCTTTTCTGCAACCCGTCCGGCTTTGCAGCCACGTGCTCAGGCGGCAGCTGTAACAGGAAAGGGGCAGGTGGCACGTGAATGGACTGCGTTCCAATAAAACTTTATTTGTAAAAGCAGGCAGAGGGCTGGCCTCGGCCCAAGGGCCGCAATGGGTTGACCCTTGATTTCAAGACTAAAACGGCCCCAGCCAGTGTGGCTCAGTGGGTCCCGGGTTCGATTCCGGTCCAGGGCATGCACCTTCGTTGCAGGCTCCTCCCTGGCCTGGGCCCTAGCCCAAGGGCCACAATGGGTTGACCCTTGATTTCAAGACTAAAACGGCCTCAGCCAGTTTGGCTCAGTGGATAGAGCATCAGCCTGCAGACCAAAGGGTCCCGGGTTCAATTCCAGTCCAGGGCATGCACCTTCGTTGCAGGCTCCTCCCTGGCCTGGGCCCTGGTTGGGGCACGTCCAGGAGGCAACCAATCATTGTGCTTCTCTCACATGGATGTTTCTCTCTCTTTCCCTCTCTTTTCTCTCTAAAAATCAATGGAAAAATATCCTCGGAGGAGGATTAACAAAAAAAGAAAGACACGGATCATTGAAAACAGATCATGCTGTTAGTACATCGTTTCGTGGTTACGTCGCCATCTCCCATTTATTTATATTAAAAAAAAAAGTTCCGTCATTTCGACGTTTGTACACATGTGCTTTATGTTTTTTATTATTTATTTACCACAAGTAAAGGTCAGGAATTGTTCTCTTTCTTTTAAATTTTTTTACTGTTTCACTTCATTGCTGCTGTGTCTGTGCTCCATGTGAGTGACGTAGGTGCTTATGGAGGTGGGTTCGAGTTACGTCGCACCGTAGGAACGGATCTCCCACGTAACCCGAGGACCTGCTGTACAACTAAATTGTATGTAGGAATAAGTCATCACTATAGTTATAGGAACTGTTAGAAATGCTGCCGCTACATGTGTGATGGAGAACTGAACGTCAGAACCAGTGATACCACAAAGGAAACGGGGCTGGTCCCTTTCTGCCGGGACTCAGATTCGCTTTTGAAGATAAATTTTTCCAAAACTCAATTCCACCGTCGTATCAGCTCAGCAGCATTCACAACTCGGACAGGTCAGAGGGGCCACACTTGTGCTCACCACCATCTCCTTTCTCAGTCAGTGGGCGGACAGGGAGGGGCAAAGGTCGGGTTACAGCTGTGAGTACTCGAAGCACAGAGTTTATTCGTGTATTTTATTTATTAACTAGAGGCACGGTGCACAACATTCATGCACTGGGGGGGGGGGTTTGAGGGGGGAGCGGGTCCCTCAGCCCGGCCTGTGCCCTCTGGCAGTCCGGGACCCCTCAGGGGATGTCTGAGTGCCAGCTTAGGCCTGCTGCAAGGCTTAGGCCCGCTCCACGTAGGAAGTGGGCCTAAGCCGGCAGTCGGACATCCCCCGAGGGGTCCTTAACGCTGCCACGGAGGCAGGAGAGGCTCCTGTCACCGCTGCTGCGCTCATCAGCGTGAGCCTGGCTTCTGGCTGAGCAGTGCTCCTCCTGTGGCAGTGGTCGGCAAACTGCGGCCCCTTGAGTGTGGCTCTTCCACAAAATACCACATGTGGGCGCGCACGCACAGTGCGATTGAAGCTTCGTGGCCACACTCAAGGGGCCAAAGAGCCGCATGTGGCTCACGAGCTGCAGTTTGCCGACCACTGTCCTGTGGGAGTGCACTGACCACCAGGGGGAAGCTCCTGCATTGAGCATCTGCCCCCTGGTGGTCAGTGCAGGTCCACTGTTTGGTCAATTTGCATATTAGGGTTTTATTATATAGGAAGGATTGTGTAGTTTCCATAGGAACAGCTGTAAACCTACTGTGGCCCCGCCCTGACATCGCAGGGAATTGCTATAAGAACTGCCCTGCTCCCTTAAAACACAAAAGAAAATCTTAACATTTGGGATAAAGGCCACCATCTATGGGAGAGGAAGAGGTTGCCTTGGTTCTGTGACCTGGCTCTGCTGTTTGAGAAACGGTGGAAACAGA
>NW_005354965.1:197439-205149 GCF_000412655.1 Myotis brandtii
TCGGGTCACTGGGGTTCATCTCGCGCGGACTGCGGCAGGACACGGCCCCCTGTTCCGTGCTCTCCAGAGCACAGGTGGGAAGCAGGGCAGGTGAGGGCAGCGGCACTCCGGAGCGACCTGTCCGACCTCTGTCCCTCCCGTGTCCCTCCCGCTCACGCACTGCCCCGTCTCCACCTCCTGTCGCCTGGGACGATCTGGTGGACATTTAGGGCGTCAGGGTTCTAAGATTCCAACCTCTCCAGCTGCGGAAACAGTTTCCCAATCCTGGGCCCTGACACCCCGGGACCCGCAGGTCTCCCCTGGGTCAGGCTGGGTTCACGGGGGCGCCTGTGAGCCTCCCAGCGCTGCCCCCAGATCATCCAATAGAACCTCTGGGGCGGGCCCCGCAAGCCGCACGTCTTAACGCTCTCGATGGCCCTGGGCCGGCGTGGCTCAGTGGTTGAGCATCATCCCATGCACCAAAGGTCCTGGGTTCGATTCCCGGTCAGGGCACATGCCCAGGTTTCAGGCTCGATCCCCAGTGTGGGGCGTGCAGGAGGCAGCTGATCCATGATTCTCTCTCATCATTGACGTTTCTCTCTCTCTCCCCCCCTCCCTCCCTCTGAAATCAAAAACATATTGTGGCCAGAGGACATCAAACTCCATCTCCATCGGGCCCTCCCCACGGAGCCTGGCCAAGGCCGTGACCTTGGATGCAGAAGCCAGCATGGCCGTCCCGCCCAGCACGGAGGCCACCTCCACCTGGGAGCTGCCCTAGGAGGCTCTGCACGCACCCACCCCCCCAGCCGACTTCCCGGGAGGGGACAGGCACACAGTAGGGGCACAGGTAGTGCAGGGCAGCGGAGGAGGAGCCGGCTCCCCCGGCGGGAGAGGGACCAGCGGTCAGTCCCCGGGAAATGGGCGGCTCTCCCGGTGCTCAGAGCCGTCCTGTCGGACGGAGAGCAATCCCAGCGACACCGGGAGGAACTCACACGGGAGGAAGTGGGGGCGCGCTGTCCCCGAGGCCACGCTGTCCCCAGAGGAGGAGAAAGCACAAGGCCACTCCCGCCCCCGAGCTCAGATCTAAAACCGGCCCTTTGAGTCTCCCCAGGTGAACACACCCCACGGCTCACAGGGGCGCCTGACCCAGAATCTCACAGCCTTTCGGGAGGCCTCACAGCCTCCGCCAGACACACCGGTGCCCAGGGGCCTCCCAGCCTCCGCCAGACACACCGGTGCCCAGGGGCCTCCCAGCCTCCGCCAGACACACCGGTGCCCAGGGGCCTCCCAGCCTCCGCCAGACACACCGGTGCCCAGGGGCCTCCCAGCCTCCGCCAGACACACCGGTGCCCAGGGGCCTCCCAGCCTCCGCCAGACACACCGGTGCCCAGGGGCCTCCCAGCCTCCGCCAGACACACCGGTGCCCAGGGGCCTCCCAGCCTCCGCCAGACACACCGGTGCCCAGGGGCCTCCCAGCCTCCGCCAGACACACCGGTGCCCAGGGGCCTCCCAGCCTCCGCCAGACACACCGGTGCCCAGGGGCCTCCCAGCCTCCGCCAGACACACCGGTGCCCAGGGGCCTCCCAGCCTCCGCCAGACACACCGGTGCCCAGGGGCCTCCCAGCCTCCGCCAGACACACCGGTGCCCAGGGGCCTCCCAGCCTCCGCCAGACACACCGGTGCCCAGGGGCCTCCCAGCCTCCGCCAGACACACCGGTGCCCAGGGGCCTCCCAGCCTCCGCCAGACACACCGGTGCCCAGGGGCCTCCCAGCCTCCGCCAGACACACCGGTGCCCAGGGGCCTCCCAGCCTCCGCCAGACACACCGGTGCCCAGGGGCCTCCCAGCCTCCGCCAGACACACCGGTGCCCAGGGGCCTCCCAGCCTCCGCCAGACACACCGGTGCCCAGGGGCCTCCCAGCCTCCGCCAGACACACCGGTGCCCAGGGGCCTCCCAGCCTCCGCCAGACACACCGGTGCCCAGGGGCCTCCCAGCCTCCGCCAGACACACCGGTGCCCAGGGGCCTCCCAGCCTCCGCCAGACACACCGGTGCCCAGGGGCCTCCCAGCCTCCGCCAGACACACCGGTGCCCAGGGGCCTCCCAGCCTCCGCCAGACACACCGGTGCCCAGGGGCCTCCCAGCCTCCGCCAGACACACCGGTGCCCAGGGGCCTCCCAGCCTCCGCCAGACACACCGGTGCCCAGGGGCCTCCCAGCCTCCGCCAGACACACCGGTGCCCAGGGGCCTCCCAGCCTCCGCCAGACACACCGGTGCCCAGGGGCCTCCCAGCCTCCGCCAGACACACCGGTGCCCAGGGGCCTCCCAGCCTCCGCCAGACACACCGGTGCCCAGGGGCCTCCCAGCCTCCGCCAGACACACCGGTGCCCAGGGGCCTCCCAGCCTCCGCCAGACACACCGGTGCCCAGGGGCCTCCCAGCCTCCGCCAGACACACCGGTGCCCAGGGGCCTCCCAGCCTCCGCCAGACACACCGGTGCCCAGGGGCCTCCCAGCCTCCGCCAGACACACCGGTGCCCAGGGGCCTCCCAGCCTCCGCCAGACACACCGGTGCCCAGGGGCCTCCCAGCCTCCGCCAGACACACCGGTGCCCAGGGGCCTCCCAGCCTCCGCCAGACACACCGGTGCCCAGGGGCCTCCCAGCCTCCGCCAGACACACCGGTGCCCAGGGGCCTCCCAGCCTCCGCCAGACACACCGGTGCCCAGGGGCCTCCCAGCCTCCGCCAGACACACCGGTGCCCAGGGGCCTCCCAGCCTCCGCCAGACACACCGGTGCCCAGGGGCCTCCCAGCCTCCGCCAGACACACCGGTGCCCAGGGGCCTCCCAGCCTCCGCCAGACACACCGGTGCCCAGGGGCCTCCCAGCCTCCGCCAGACACACCGGTGCCCAGGGGCCTCCCAGCCTCCGCCAGACACACCGGTGCCCAGGGGCCTCCCAGCCTCCGCCAGACACACCGGTGCCCAGGGGCCTCCCAGCCTCCGCCAGACACACCGGTGCCCAGGGGCCTCCCAGCCTCCGCCAGACACACCGGTGCCCAGGGGCCTCCCAGCCTCCGCCAGACACACCGGTGCCCAGGGGCCTCCCAGCCTCCGCCAGACACACCGGTGCCCAGGGGCCTCCCAGCCTCCGCCAGACACACCGGTGCCCAGGGGCCTCCCAGCCTCCGCCAGACACACCCGGAGGCCGCTGCCCCCCACCCCCACCAGGACCTGTCACTCCTGAGCCACCCCACCCAGCAGCTCACAACTATCCACTTGCTCAACCCCAAGAGGCCGCCTGGAGCAAAAACTGTTATTTCTAAAAAACTGGAAACATAAAATTCCAGCACACATTCTCTCCATCCTGCCCAGTATTGTCGGAGGGAGGTAAGGTGGGGGCAAATGGGGGACATCTATGATCATGTCAACAATAAAAGTAAAATAATGATAATAAAGAGTAAATAAATTTTTAAGAATTAGATTTTTTCAATGTTACTGTACATAATACAATATACAGATGACATATTAAAGAATTGTACAGCTAAAACCCATGTAATTTTGTTGACCAATATCACCCCAATAAAGTCAATAAAAAAATCTAAAATAAAATAAAAACATAAAATTCCAACACACCTTCTCTTTATCCTGCCCAATATTTCTTAAAACAATTCATTTGGGAAAAACAGCAAAAAATATTAAATCAACAGCTGTCACATATTTAGCCGGGATGAAAAATGATTACCTCTTTTATTTCATGTATATGTTTACTGGTTTAATCTATTATTCATTGATTTCTACACCCAACCTGCTGCATTCAAAATCATCCTTCCATACTCTGGCAGTTCACACGCAAAAGTTTTCACTTTATTCTCAAGAAAAATTATACACTGATATGAAATGCATCAAAAACTTTTTAACCCTAATCAAGAAAGTTAAGCTGTGCACGTGCTGTTTAAATCATTTTAAAAAAGACCTAGAAAGCTTAGGCCTCAGGAAAACAGCTGAGCACTTGGTGAGCCCTCATCGGAACAGGCTCACAGCCCACTGGTTAAACGACTCCTTCCTGTTCAGAAGCCTGGTTTCACCACCAGCCCGCAGCCATCCAGCCAGAGGGCAGTTCTGAAAAGCAGTTAACACGCAAGGCCTGGTTTGCCACCTCAGAGCTGTGTGAGCTCCAATAAGTCGCTTAACTTCTCTGTTCCAATACTGTCCTCTATCAACAGAGGGAATAACAGTATCTTCCTCCCCGGGGTATCGGGGGGATGAGCGAGCTACCATGGAACAGCGCTCACTACATACACACTTCCTTCCCCCGGCTGCCGGCACCCAGGACCCGGGCTTCCCTCGCAGCCCCGGCTTCATCCGGAAGGTCGTCTGGAAGGATGGCCAGTCTAATTAGCATATTGCGCTTTTACTATTATAGATACTATTTTATTGATTTTTAGAGAGGAAGGGAGAAGGGGATAGAGAGAGAGAAACATCAATGATGAGAAAGAATCCTGGATCGGCTGCCTCCTGCACGCCCCCTACTGGGGATCGAGCCCACAACCCGGGCCTGTGCCCTGACCGGGAATCGAACTGGGACCTCCTGGTTCATGGGCCAACGCTCAACCCACTGGGCTACACAAGCCGGGCTCCTCACGTATTAGTAACATGCAGTTAGGGCCCCGTCTCCAAGACTCCTTGGCTTAACTTAAAGCTTTTGCTTCCAAATATCCTAAGCGAGAAATTTAATTCACAAAAGGCGATTTTAGTTACGGAACTTGGGTTGCATGACAAAACAACCAAATAAAGATAAAACCTGAACAAGCAGAAGCGAAGGAGTGCAGGACCCGCGGGCGCCCGGCCCAGGGAAAGGAACAGGAACAGGAACCTAAGGCTGCAGCCCATCGGATCCTCAAACATCTGCGACCTGGCCCCACCCTCCGTCACACACTGACACCGACAGGGAGCGGGGACAGCAGCGCCCGTCCCTACATCCGACCTGTGTGTCCGGGCGTCTCAGCACCTCCTCTTCTGCACAAAGAACCGTGGAGTCAGACAGACGCCCGGGGTCAGCGGACAGACCCTGGCCTCTTCCTTCCTGCGCCCCCGACCTCATGACTCACTGCATTCAACACGGAAACGACTCAAAACCCACCAGGGAAGGAGGACCGGGCGATGACAGGGAGCACAGATGACCCAAGTCAGAAAGAATTCAGCATTAAGGCTTCAGGGACAGGAAGAATAGCTGTGCTCCCACCCACGCTGGAAATCGAGAATCCGCCTTTTTAGTCTCAGTAACAAAATAACTACATAAATTCCCTTCCAAATGTCTTCTCTCAGCACGGAAATACCTGTTTCTCTAGAGAGCCACTGGCCCCCCACAAATAGAAGTAAAAGTCAAGTAAGGGCCACGGCTTAACCTTCGGCAAATCCTTTTATATACGAATATACGGGAGGTCCAGGGCACACGGTCTGCATGAGGGGCTTGGCCCTCGCAGCCCCGGCTTCGTCCGGAAGGTCGTCTGGAAGGAGGTCCGGCTGTCCGGTCTAATTAGCATATTATGCTTTTATTATTATAGATTTTTATTGATTTCAGAGAGGAAGGGAGAGGGAAAGA
Source organism: Myotis brandtii (assembly GCF_000412655.1). Lineage (NCBI taxonomy): Eukaryota > Metazoa > Chordata > Mammalia > Chiroptera > Vespertilionidae > Myotis > Myotis brandtii. The sequence goes on from NW_005354965.1 coordinate 203,017, forward strand.
GTTAGAAACATCAATGATGAGAGAGAATCATGAATCGGCTGCCTCCTGCACACCCCCCACTGGGGATCAAGCCCGAAACCTGGGCATGTGCCCTGACCGGGAATTGAACCATGACCTCCTGGTTCACAGGTCGACACTCAACCCCTGAGCCACGCTAAGAGGCTCACTTCTAACCAAAGCTGGGCACGAGGCGCAGAAGCTCACGGCACAAATCACGAGTCACAGACCACGGAGCTGACCCAACCGCACGGCGAGAGGGGATGGGTCGGACTTCACCCAGTGACATCTGGGCCTGCCTCCCGGCTACGGGCTTGTCAGCGAGGCTGCCTTTGGGTTCTGAGAATTATTCAGCGACATCTCCCACGTGGAACTCCTGGGCCCCGCTGCAGAGGCGGCCGGGACGCGGGAGGTGAAAATGAAAAGCTCTCACCTTGCTGCTGAGGTCCGTGTCATCCGAGGACTCGGGGTCCAGCCCCTCGGCCTCCTCGGGGGCGGGCTCCGCACCGCTGCCCTGCGCACCGCCCAGGCTGGGCCCTGTGGGACGGAAGCAGAAGGGATGTGGGGGGACGGGACAGTGACCCCCACAGGTCAGCCCGTGAGGGGCGGGCGTCCACTCACACCCGCCAAGTGCCAGTTCCACGCCCTCGGCTCAGGGTTAGTTTTCATTATTTGTGTTGGTGCTGCTACCGTCACTGTTGAATAGGATAGCGTGTTTTTATTACTTGTCCTATATAATAAAAGCCTAATATGCAAATCGACTGAACGGCAGAACTACAGGTTGGCAGGGGGCAGGGCCAGCCAAGGCGGGTGGCGCCAGGCCAGCCAAGGCGGGTGGCAGCGGGCAGAGGGAGGGGACGGCGATCTGGGGGTGAGCCTAAGCCATCAGTGGGACATCCAAGGGCTCCAGGACTGCAAGAGGGCGCAGGCCGGGCTGAGGAACCGCACGAATTGTCATGCACCGGCCTCTAGTAGAACATAATGATAGTTCTGGGCCCCCCCAAATCCATACGCTGAAGCTCTGAGAGTAGCTGGTGGCCTGGGGCGTGGCCCCATCCCGCTGAGCGTTAGAATCACCAGGAGTTTCAGGACCACCCAGCTGTGCGCACCCCCGCCCCCCCTGGCTGCGACTGTGAAGGGCCGGCTCCGCCTGGGACTGAGCCTCACCCTCCCACCTGGGACGGAGGTGCTGTCAGTGGGTGCGACTCATAAACTCATCAGACAACTTGCTGGCTGCAGGCTGAGCGGAGACGGGGCCGTGAGAGCAAAAAGGAGCCGCAGCCTGGCCCGTGTGCTCAGTGGTTAGAGCACCAGCCTGCGCACCGAAGGGTCGTGGGTTCAGTTCCTGGTCAAGGGCACGTACCTGGGTTACAGGTCCCCTCCCTGGCCCAGGGCGGGGCAAGTGGGGAGGCAACCAATCGATGTGTCTCTCTCAGAGCGATACTTCTCTCTCTCTCTGTCTCTCTCTCTCCCCACCAATACCCTTCCGCTCTTTATTTATATATATATTGATTTCAGAGAGGAAGGGAGAGGCAGAGAGAGACTCAGGGCGGGGCACGTGGGGAGACAACCAATCGATGTGTCTCTCAGAGCGATACTTCTCTCTCTGTCTCTCTCTCTTTCTCTATCTCCCCACCAACACCCTTCTGCTCTTTTTTTTTTAAATATTTTTATTGATTTAAAGAGGAAGGGAGAGGGAGAGAGAGATAGAAACACCAATGATGAGAATCACTGATCGGCTGCCTCTTGCACGCCCCACACTGGGGATTGAGCCCGCAACCCAGGCATGTGTCCTTGTCCGGAATCGAAACTGGGACCCTTCAGTCCGAGGGCCGTCGCTCTATCCACTGAGCCAAACCGGCCAGGGCTCTTCGCTCTTAAAAAGAAAAAAAATCAATGGAAAAGATACCCTCCAGTAAGAAAAAAGGAGTGGCCTCAGGTTACAGGGCAAAGCCTGCCCGTCCCAGAGGCACTTCTGGGTCACACCCCGCCCCAAGCGCTGCTCACACACACCAGACAGGCTCCAGGAGGACCGGCCGAGCCTGCGACCTCGCCCTGGAAGACTGGGTGGCCCCCGCCGGGCTTGGGGCACTCGGGCCTCCCTCCTCCGAGGCTGCCGACACCCGAGAGGGCCCT
>NW_005354965.1:205230-208902 GCF_000412655.1 Myotis brandtii
AGCCGCGTCCTGTCCTGCGTGCAGGGCGGCCGGCTGTGTGCAGGCCCCGCGCTCTCTGCCTCTGCTCAGAGCCTCCCTCTGCTGCTCCATCCTGTGCACGCACCTGCCTTCCATCTCTCCCGGCCAACAGGGACCGGGAGGCTGTCAACAGGGACCAGGAAGCGGCAGCGAGAAGGGAGAGGGAGGCCCAGGTGGTGCTTCCCCCAGGCCCACCCCCACTGGTCTGCGGGGCTGAGCACGGAGAACTCCTCCGGAACTGACTGACTCATGGTGCGGCCATAGAACCTACGAGAACCCCCCCCGCACCCCCCCACCCCCGCATGCTGTATTCCTGACCGGCTGCTGGCCTGGTCGGCCCGGCAGGCTGGGCTCGAAGCGGTTACAGAACAAGCCCGGCGCCGCCGTGGGGGTGTGAGGACAGAACCGCGATGCCCGGCGCACAGCGGGCACCCAATGGTCAGTCAGGACATTGACCTGGAGAAAAAGTCCACCCACACCCGGCCCGCAGGGGCGTCTGTCTGTCCGGAGGAGGTAACGTGAAGAGGACAGAAAGGTCAGGGGTTCATTTTAAAACACCGGCAGGTGAAACATGGGGTCTATAGCCACGCATGTGTCTAAAACAGGTACCGATACAGAAATACGTGTTTTATTTTTAAAATGTTATAAAGAAATTTGTGCCCGGCCGGTGTGGCTCAGTGGCAGAGCATCGACCTATGAACCAGGAGGCCATGGTTTGATTCCTGGTCAAGGGCACAGGCCCCGGTTGGGAACTTGATCCCCAGTAGGGAGTGTGCAGGGGGCAGCCGATTGATTCTCTCTCATCACTGGTGTTTCTATCCCTCTCTCCCTCTCCCTTCCTCTCTGAAATCAATAAAAAAATATATTTTTTAAACTTTAATAAAAAATTTAAAGTTGCAAAGTACATACACACAGCTTTTAAAGATAAAATACACAACACCAGCGCCCTTCTCACAGGATCAGCCTGGGGACCACCAGCCGCAGTGGCATGGGGTCGGCAAGCTCTCTCCGCAAAGGGCCAGTTTGCAACTACAGACACCAGCCCCTGTCACAGCTCTTCCGCCCGCCAGGTCGTGGGGAAGTGGCCACAGACGAGAAGTAAGTGACCCCAGGACTGGGTTCCAATCTGACTGTTTACAAAAAGCACGCCCGAGGCCGGAGCTGGCCACAGGCCGCCCGCCAACCTCTGCTTCCCACCATGAGCCCTGGGAGGGCTCCGGCCGTGAACCCGGGAGCGGCCCGCACTCTGCCGCAGCCTGAGCCCGGCTTCAGGAAACCCTTTAAGGACCCAATGGAACAGCCTCACTGTCACTGCATTCCGGGCACCTGTCCGCCAGGGTTAAAAAAAGAGGACCAACAAGGGTCGGAGCCCCATCCACTCGGGCTGGGGTGGGACGTGGACGGCAGGGGTAGAGCTCACCACAGGCCGCCCGCCAACCTCTGCTTCCCACCATGAGCCCTGGGAGGGCTCCGGCCGTGAACCCGGGAGCGGCCCGCACTCTGCCGCAGCCTGAGCCCGGCTTCAGGAAACCCTTTAAGGACCCAATGGAACAGCCTCACTGTCACTGCATTCCGGGCACCTGTCCGCCAGGGTTCCGGCCGCGCCTGCCACCTCGTGGTCACAGGGAGGAACAGCGCAGGGTCCCGGCCTCACAGCTAAAGGCGCAGGGCTCAGGGGTCACATCCTGCAGGTATGACTGGGCTGCGGGCGCGACAATGACCGAGTCAAGGCCGTCAACAGTAAAAAGCGCCTGATTTTCGGAAGCCTCGGCCCCCAGAAGCCTCCCCGAGCGCCCGGGTGCTGCCTACACTCAGATTTTGAAACTGAAGACTTTTTTCTTTAACCCAAGTTTTTAAAATAAAATAAATTCAAAACCCCAGCCTACGAAATGGAGCCCAACTCCAGAACGGGGTGGTTGGGACCCTCTCGCCCGGGAGCCCCCGGAAGACAGGCCAGCGGAGGGGACAGGCCACACGCAGACACACTTGAGGGACAGGTGATGGGACAGGGTCCCGTACAGGCGCCTCTGGGCGCCCGGGGATCCAGAGCAGGGGGCGCACCCCGGGGGCCCCAGGAAGGTCTCCTGGGCAGGAGCATTCACGCAGCCCCCCCAGGAGGGAAGGTTACCCCAGGAAGGAGGGCGGCAGGTGGGGCGGGCGGGGCTCACCCTCGGGGACTCTGAGGCAAAGAGCCCAAGAGACAAGAGGACCAGCCCTGACCGGTTTGGCTCAGTGGATGGAGCGTCGGCCTGCGGATGTTTCTAACTCTCAGTCCCTCTCCCTTCCTCTCTGTAAAAAAATCAATAAAATATGTATTTTTTTAAACTTAGAAAAAAAAGAGGACCAATAAGGGTCGGAGCCCCGTCCACTCGGGCATCACGCGTCCTCTGTCGCTCAGGAGCGGGCGTGGGCTGCGGGGCTGGGGTGGGACGTGGACGGCAGGGGTAGAGCTCACAGCCCAGCCCCTCCCGTGGCTCCTGGCACTTCCGTGTCCCTATCTCGGTCCACAGCCCCGAGGCGGCGGCCTCCGTCCACGCGTCTTTCTCCAAAACGACCGGCGAGAGCAGCAGCGGGGACGCCCTCCACGTGGGGCAGGCAGGAGTGTGGCTTCCTGCAGGTATGACTGGGCTGCGGGCGCGACAATGACCGAGTCAAGGCCGTCAACAGTAAAAAGCGCCTGATTTTCGGAAGCCTCGGCCCCCAGAAGCCTCCCCGAGCGCCCGGGTGCTGCCTACACTCAGATTTTGAAACTGAAGACTTTTTTCTTTAACCCAAGTTTTTAAAAGAAAATAAATTCAAAACCCCAGCCTACGAAATGGAGCCCAACTCCAGAACGGGGTGGTCGGGACCCTCTCGCCCGGGAGCCCCCGGAAGACAGGCCAGCGGAGGGGACAGGCCACACGCAGACACACCTGAGGGACAGGTGATGGGACAGGGTCCCGTACAGGCGCCTCTGGGCGCCCGGGGATCCAGAGCAGGGGGCGCACCCCGGGGGCCCCAGGAAGGTCTCCTGGGCAGGAGCATTCACGCAGCCCCCCCAGGAGGGAAGGTTACCCCAGGAAGGAGGGCGGCAGGTGGGGCGGGCGGGGCTCACCCTCGGGGACTCTGAGGCAAAGAGCCCAAGAGACAAGAGGACCAGCCCTGACCGGTTTGGCTCAGTGGATAGAGCGTCGGCCTGCGGATGTTTCTAACTCTCAGTCCCTCTCCCTTCCTCTCTGTAAAAAAATCAATAAAATATGTATTTTTTTAAACTTAGAAAAAAAAGAGGACCAATAAGGGTCGGAGCCCCGTCCACTCGGGCATCACGCGTCCTCTGTCGCTCAGGAGCGGGCGTGGGCTGCGGGGCTGGGGTGGGACGTGGACGGCAGGGGTAGAGCTCACAGCCCAGCCCCTCCCGTGGTTCCTGGCACTTCCATGTCCCTATCTCTGTCCACAGCCCCGAGGCGGCGGCCTCTGTCCACTCGTCTTTCTCCAAAACGACCAGCGAGAGGGGACGCCCTCCACGTGGGGCAGGCAGGAGTGTGGCTAAACAGCCCTCCCCGGAACAGGAGCGCCTGCCTGCGGCAGCTCCACAGGAAGCGCAGGCTCCGCCGGCTCCTCCCCACACCCCGTCCCTGCGGCACCCCGTCCCTGAGCCCCAGAGCAGCAGGGTCC
>NW_005354965.1:209740-210345 GCF_000412655.1 Myotis brandtii
AGCAGGGCGCTGCTCCGCGGTGGCGGGGAGGCTGGCCTACTGCAAGCACATCTGGGGACGAGGGCTCGCGGAGTCGCTATGATCATTTTTTGCTGTTTTGTGTGTTTTTTTGTAACCACATCAGGGCCTCGTGGAAAGTCCCTGAAGAGGCTGCTGCCTTTGAAAGCAGGTGGGAAAGCTGCCCACGCTCGGGGCTCAAAGGAGCAGCCGGGCCTCGGAGCACAGGAAGCGTGACGCGCCAGGGGCAGGTCAGTCAGTCAGTGAAAGAACATTCCAGAGTACGAGAGGGCGGGGAGCCCGAAGGACCGGTCAGCGGGAAGGAAGTCTGGTGAGAAGGCTCCCTGCAGGGAAAGAGGCGGAGAGGCAGCTCCCCACGAGGGCGCAGACGGGCTCAGCGAGAGGGGCTCTGCTCCCCGAGGGGACGGGCTGCACGCGGACCCTGCTTCTCTGCTTCTGCAGAGCCTGCTCGGAGCGGCTGTGCAGCCCAGGGCGGCCCTGTCGGCTCTGACCAGCGTGGACGGAGCACAGAGGGTCCTCCCTCCTGAAGTTCTGCTGCAGGAGGACCCAGGGCCTCCACTCCATCCCGCGTGGGGGGGGGGGGGGCC
>NW_005354965.1:211421-219960 GCF_000412655.1 Myotis brandtii
TTTTTTTTTTTTTTATTCTGGGATTTATTTACCTTCTATAATTGAAACTTTGTTGCCGCTCCAGCTCCGAGGCCACAGCCTGCTGAAAGCAGGTATCTGGGGTTTGTTTAGCTTCTATAATTGCAACTTTGTTGCTTAGAGTGGAGCTCAGAGCCCCTTGGCAGCAGGGAGGAAGGTTGGCTTCCTCCATCACTGGAGCAAGCAAGCCTCCTGCTGGCTTCAGCTGCATGGTTGCCGGCCGCCATCTTTGTTGGCCGTTAATTTGCATATCTCGCTGATTAGCCAATGGGAAGCGTAGCAGAGGTATGGTTAATTTCAATCTTTGTCTATTATTAGATAGGATTTTTTAAATCTGAGATTATGACATTCCTGACACACCTGAGTGTGTGGAATATCATCCATATTCCCTGGGTTTTCAATGACACATATTCACACACTCGTTACAGAGAATTTGGGCAGATCTTTCTCACTCACCAACTAGAGGAAACCCAGAGGAAATTTAGGAGAGACAGACAGGCAGACAGGGAGACAGGCAGACAGGGAGGCGGGGAAACAGACAGGCAGAACACAGAGACCCACCTTTCTTGGCCGCCAGCCCCGTGTCCCTCACGCTGCTCACGTAGAGCCTCCGGACGCCGTCCTCCTCCACAGAGGAGAGGGAGAAGCCTGGGAGCAGAGACAGCGGGTCACCTGGGCGCCGAGCGCATGCGGGCTGGTCTGTCGGGGCTCCTGCGTGCGGTTTGGAGCCTCGGCGTTTCCCGCTCACCGTTCACGGAGCAGGAAAGTGCGTGTTCAGGTAACAGACGTCACTACCCACCAACACTAACCTCCCGGCCTCGCTCTGCACGCGGCTGCCAACTCCACTGGAGGCCAGGGTGTCGGTCCCGCCTGGCACGGCCACCCCCCGACCGCCACCCTCAGCCTCCTCCTCAGCACAGTCCTCGCTCCCCTCGGCTGGGTCTCACCCTCAGTGCGTCTCATCCCCGGAGGTCACAGGTGTGCACGCGACCCCACGTGCCGCCCGTGGACACTGCTCTCATTAAAACTCTGCAAAGAGCGTCCAGCAGCCACTCCCTCCAAATCCAACCTCACACGAACCCGGCTGGTCTCACACTCCACGTGAGCCTTCCCGTGGCCGGGGTCCTGAGCTCAGAGCCACTAGTGGCCAGTCCTGGGCGTGGCTGACCCGTCAGGAAAAAGGGCAGAACACGCCCCAAAACACTGCGTGCTGAGGGGCCTGGGGCTCCCAGTCCTGGCCACCTCCATGCTCATGTACATCCTCCCTGGCCAATGGGAGCCCAGGACACGCGCTTTCCCTCGGGTAGAACTGCAAAGGGGACCGCGTGGAACTAAGGCCACCGTGACGTGGACACAGCTCCAGCTCTGGGGGGGAACAACCGTCAGGCAGCGACCTGGCTGAGGGCCGGGCAGAGCACAGCGGCTCACACAACAGCCAAGTGACAAAACAGAACTGACGCGGGCCGGGCCCGGAGCGTCCCCGAGAGGGCGGGGCCGAGTCATAACCAGCATGTTTTGTTTTGTTCGCAGGTCCTGGAAACAGCGCCCACGCGGGCCACACAACCCACGGCCCCGCCCACGCGGGTATCGGGTGCCTCAGATGGAGAACGAGGATGTTCCAACGACCTCACTTTTAAAAAACACATGTTTTTATGGATTTGAGAGAGAAAGGGAGAGAGAGAGAAACATCGATCGGCTGCCTCCTGCACACCCCCTACTGGGGTTCCAGCCTGCAACCCGGGCCTGTGCCCTTGACCGGAATCGAGCGGTGACCTCTCGGTGCCTTTCAACCAACTGACCGCACCAGCCAGGGCGCAAAGATGTCATTTCATCCTCTTATCCTGAACTCCATTCTTACAGCAACTTCTAGCTTCCAGGTTATTTCTGTGTGGGGGGTGGGGGGCGGGGGGAGTGTCAAGAAGTCCCCCTCAAATAAAACTAATTTTATCTGCGAGTCAAACTAACCCAGGTGTCCCTGCCTGCCCCTCAGAGCAGAGCACGTCTCTCTCATCTGCTAGACCCCGTGCGGACGTCCTGGATGAATCACCCTCGTGGCCGCGCCCACACCCCGTGAGTGGGCCCTCGCCGTGCGGCGGCGAGTGTGAGGGTCGCCTCGGGGACCCCCCGGAACCTCAAGTTCCTCTGACCTGACCTGTGGGGGGAGGGGGTACTGCATGCTTTGCGGCGAGGAAGACGAACTCTCCTCAGGATCGGGGTGCATCCTAACAGAGCTATCCACTCCCAACACAGCCAGGTCCCTGCAGCAACAGCGCGCCCGGGGTTACGGCTGTGGGATGGGCAGCACGTGTCCTGGCCGCACGCGGAGATTCCTGTTTGTTTGTTGTTGTTGTCAATCCGCCCCCACCCGAGGGCATTTTCCATTGATTATTAGGGAGAGTGGAAGGGAGAGGGAGAGACAGAGAGAAACATCGATGTGAGAGAGACACATCGACTGGCTGCCTCCTGCACGCGCCCCAACCAGGCCAGGCCGGGGAGGAGCCTGCACCCGAGGTACGTGCCCTTGACCGGAATCGAACCCGGGACCCTGGGTCCACAGGCCGACGCTCTATCCACTGAGCCACACCGGCCAGGGCAGAGATTCCTCCTTTTCCTTGTGTGGCTGCCTTGCGGAGCCCAGAACCCAGACGGGCTGTGGCCTGACCCGGCCCCCAGGCATTTTACCCACGTTCACCGGGGAAGGGCTCCCACGAGGGAGTCACCGAAGACCGCGGGGATGCACGCACCGTAGCTGTCCCCGGCCGCGTCCGACTTCTCCACCTGCAGGCTCCGCGTGGCCTTGGGGCAGATCTCGATCTCCTGGTACAGCTGGAACGACAGGGGCCGTCAGGCCGTTAGCGATGGCGGTGCGGGGCTGCCTCACTTTGTAAATCTTTCTCCTGGCCACACCCGGGCGCGCTGAGCCCCTCCCACACCCAGGCGGCGACCGTCGCTCGCATGCCCGCCCTGAGCTGCGTTCCCATCAGAAACCCGCACGGGGAGCAATGACCCCTCGGGAGCCGCTGGGCGGGAGCGGGCATGGCAGGGCGCACGCCCCGGGGACAGAGCTGTGGCTCCAATGCCGAGCGCCGGCACCTCCCCACGTGACTGCCCAAGTCCCTCAGTAGGAACGAGTGAGCTCAGTAAACATCTAACAACGTGAAAGACCAGGGAGAGGCACCAGTCCTGCCGTGGGGTACGGAGACGGGAGGTCCCGGTGCTTCCGGTCCCTTCCCTGCACGTGCGAACCTGCCCCGAAGTTCATGGCAGGACAGACAGGTGGACGAATTACAGCACGAAACAGACAACAATTATACAGGGTGTCCCCCAAAGTGCACACCCCGCACAGCTGTGGAGGCCGCGCTGACTGAAACACACGGCACTCAGAACTGACCACGGCTGTCACGGCGCGGGCACGTGCTTGGGGGACACCCTGTCCACGTGGGGACACCCTCCTTCAGCCCCCGGATGACACCACCGAGACCCAGGAAACGCAGCGTGAACCTGAATCAGCTCTGCAGGGAGAGGGGAGCGGAGCTCACACGTCAGAAGCTTCTCCCGTGTCTGTCAATCATCGCACGGACAGTCACTCAAAGTTCTGCCCTCACCCTTGGTCTTCACTCACTCCCAGGTTCCTCGGGGCCCCCTTTCACAGCGGAGGGAGCACCCCTGCAGGACGGGGCCCCTTTCACAGCGGAGAGAGCACCCCTGCAGGACGGGGCCCCTTTCACAGCGGAGAGAGCACCCCTGCAGGACGGGGCCCCTTTCACAGCGGAGAGAGCACCCCTGCAGGACGGGGCCCCTTTCACAGCGGAGAGAGCACCCCTGCAGGACGGGGCCCCTTTCACAGCGGAGAGAGCACCCCTGCAGGACGGGGCCCCTTTCACAGCGGAGAGAGCACCCCTGCAGGACGGGGCCCCTTTCACAGCGGAGAGAGCACCCCTGCAGGACGGGGCCCCTTTCACAGCGGAGAGAGCACCCCTGCAGGACGGGGCCCCTTTCACAGCGGAGAGAGCACCCCTGCAGGACGGGGCCCCTTTCACAGCGGAGAGAGCACCCCTGCAGGACGGGGCCCCTTTCACAGCGGAGAGAGCACCCCTGCAGGACGGGGCCCCTTTCACAGCGGAGAGAGCACCCCTGCAGGACGGGGCCCCTTTAACAGTGAAGGGAGCACGCCTGCAGGATGGGGCCCTTTAATAGCGGAGGGAGCACCCCTGCAGGACGGGGGCCCTTTCACAGTGGAGGGAGCACCCCTGCAGGTGCGCAGGCCCACGGCCATGTCCACAATCCATGACAAAATCTCCGAACAAATCCATGTGCCAGAAGCTCAGAGAACGCGGCCAGTGGGGGTGGAAGAGGGCGCGGGGGATGATGGTGTTGGAAAAAAACAACAATAAAGTAACGGCGTTTCTAGATGCCAGTCGGCTGTGCAGGGCACTGAGCAGCAGCCTCAGGGCCGTCTCGGACAGCACGGTCACTCGTTTGGAAAGGACCGGATTCCGGCGAGGAGGGACGCCCGTTCCTCTCCGCCCTCTTTGTGGGGCACCTGACAGGCGGCGAGTGGAGAGCTGGGGGGAGGAACTGAACGCACAGCCGCTCGCTGGACACCCTAATTCAACGCACCTTCCCCCAAATGCAGTGTGAAGGGCACACCTCGATGGGGTTTTATTGTGATACAGATAAATTCTGAAATTCGAAAAAAATCTGTTATGATACTAATCTTCAGCTCAAAAACATGGTCACCAAAACTATAAATACCAAATATACGAAGTTTACGGCGCACTTCGTCACACCACTGAACGCCCACAAAAGGCTGGGCCTTCACCTTACTCTGGGCCTCGAGCCCGCTCTGCCCCTAGGGGGCAGCGTGTCGCCGTCGTTCCAATCACGGTTTTCCCACGGCCCAGTGGGCACCGTCCTGTCCCTCCCTGGTGGCCTCCTGCTTGGTACCTGGTTTGAGCCTGTGGGTACGTTTATCTCAGACGATTCGTTTAGGGCAGTGGTTCTCAACCTTCTGGCCCTTTAAATACAGCTCCTCATGTTGTGACCCAACCATAAGATTATTCTCGTTGCTACTTCATGACTGTAATGTTGCTACTGTTACGAATCGTAATGTAAATATCTGATGTGCAGGATGGTCTTAGGCGGCCCCTGTGAAAGGGTCGTTCGACCGCCAAAGGGGTCGCAACCCACAGGTTGAGAACCACTGGTTTAGAAGGACACAGGCCCGAGCCCCACTTCCTTAGACTAAACTCAGCGCAATCAAAAGCCCCGATAAACACAGGAACCACCCAGCAGGGCTGCTCCGCGGCCGCACCCACGGGCCGAACGCACTCGGCTGGCGACGGGCAGGAAGCGTGAGTTTCGGGCGTTAAGCGGGCGTCCACAGCGCTGACTGCACAGAACCCCACTCACTGCCGGCCACGCGCGTCCCCTCTCCCAGAGGGAGGCCCGGCTCCGGCTCTCGGCTCTGCTCTCCGAGGTGACCCACCCCCCCCCACGGGGACGCATCGCCAGGCGCACGTCCATGACCGCAGCCGTGGCCCCAGGAACGACTGACCAGAGGGGAGCGCAAACTCCAGGGCGGGGCCCCGGCTCCCACATTCCTCTCCTGGGACTGACCGCACCACGTGGCCACCAAGAAGGAAGCGTCAGTGCTGTTACCGTGACAACGTTCCCTGAGCACCTACTGTGTGAACCGTCACTTCCACTCTGACGGAACCCTAGAATAGCGTCCCCTCGTGTTCCTGCCAACGCCACCTCATTAGAGCCGAGAGAGACCCGGGTGTGGGAAAGACTGGGACAAAGAAACGCAGACACAGGTGACGGCCAGGATTGTCTAAACGTCACCACGAGGGGCTGGGACACAGGTGACGGCCGGATTGTCTAAACGTCACCACGAGGGGCTGGGACACAGGTGACGGCCGGATTGTCTAAACGTCACCACGAGAGGCTGGGACACAGGTGACGGCCGGATTTGTCTAAACGTCACCACGAGAGGCTGGGACACAGAAGTAAGCAGTGGCTCTTTCCCTCGACAGGATGCGGCTATGGGTTCCAGCGCGCAGGGAGAGTCACACAGAAATGGAGTCAGAGCCAGCGGGTCTGTCGCCAACTGAAAACCTCGCCTGGCGGGCTACAGGGAGAGCGGATCGCGTCCCCGCGGCTCTGGGCCGGCTGCGCCAGGGCACAGGCTCCCTGCATAGATGGGGGGGCACTGCACCCCGGGGAGAGGCTGGGACCCGCAGGGCCGTCCCAGGAGCCGCACTCCAAGTAAGCGGCAGCTCTTTCCCGCGACAGGACGCGGCCGTGGGTTCCAGCGCGCGGGGAGAGTCACACAGAAATGGAGTCAGAGCCAGCGGGCCTCAGTCGCCAACTGAAAACCTCGCCTGGCGGGCTACAGGGAGAGCGGATCGCGTCCCCGCGGCTCTGGGCCGGCTGCGCCAGGGCACAGGCTCCCTGCATAGATGGGGGGGCACTGCACCCCGGGGAGAGGCTGGGACCCGCAGGGCCGTCCCAGGAGCCGCACTCCATTCAGGTCAGAACCCGCTCCCCCTCCCCAGCCACCACCCGCACGGGCGCCCCTGGGATTTACGCCCCTGCAAGGAGGGCCCGGATGGCGGCGGCCTACCAGCTCGTACACGTCCTCCTCGGGCTGCGGCACGTAGACCTGCAGTCTGTTCTCCACGAGGAACCTCAGCCGCAGGTAGTGGGCAGCCGGGTCCAGCTGGTGCGTCTGCGCGGACGAAGGAGAAGGAGAGATGTTCAGTGGGAAAAGGGGGCGCGTTCCCCGGGACACGGCGTCCAGTCCCGGGATAAGTGTCCACCGTCCCAGAGGCTTTGCACCTACACCCGAACTTCAGCGCCTTCTCACTGAACACAGGCCGCGCCCCGTGGGCACCTGGCGATGCACTCGGCCGACCTGAGCCAGGTCAGCCTTTAACTCGGGATTTGCAACAAAACCCATCAGACCAGAGGCCACGCACGGGAAGGGGCACCGGCAACGCCTTCAACAGTAAAGACAAGTTTAAAGACCCACCGTCAGAGCAACGAGGCCGCAACATAATTCCACACACACAGAGGCAGCGGAGGGGAGTGTGGGGAAAGCCTGACGCAGGGACAGCGAGGGAGGCTGCGCCCGGCACGTGGGTTTCACACGAGGGGGCGGGACCATGTCAGCAGCTCATCTACAAGCGAGTCCCAGTGAGGACGACGCTCGGATTTTGGTGATTTACAGAGTCCCACGCGAGCTCCCAGCGTGCGGCTTCGGAAACACGCGGGACGACTCGCCCAGAGGAACAATCGGGAAAAGCCGGGGATTCGGCTCCCAGGCCTCCTCCGGGCCCAGACCAGCCGGCGGGCTTCCTGTGTCTAAAAACTCATCTTCGGACGAAGGTTGCAGAAAAAGCAAGAGCGGCGACATGGTTTCATACACAACCCGCATGTGCATTCAAGATGGGGGGCCAGCCCGTGTGGCTCAGGGGTTGAGGGTCGACCTAAGAACCAGGAGGTGACGGTTCGATTCCTGGTCAGGGCACTCATGTGCATTCGAGAAGATGGGGGGCCGGCCCGCGTGGCTCAGGGGTCGAGGGTTGACCTAAGAACCAGGAGGTGACGGTTCGATTCCCGGTCAGGGCACAGGCCCAGGCTGAGGGCTCAATCCCCAGTGGGGGGCGTGCAGGAGGCAGCCGATCCATGATTCTTTCTCATCACTGATGTTTCTCTCTCTCTCTCTCTCTCTCTCTCCCTTCCTCTCTGAAATCGACACAAGTATTTTTTTTTTAAAAAAAGTAGAAGGGAAAAGAGAGGACAGTGCTCTTCAGCACACAGTGCATCGTGGGCAGGAAATGCTTCAATGGACTCATTTTTTAAAAACATCCTTATATTTTGGAGACTCATCCCAAGTGCACGGTAGATAAAGAGACTCATTTTTTTAAAAACATCCTTATACAGTGGGGCCTTGACTTACGAGTTTAATTCGTTCCAAGACCGAGCTCGTTAAGGAGCTCGTTAACTCAAATTACTCTATCACCTCAATGCAAAAAATCGGCCAAGAGACAGCTGGTATCTCAAAAAACTCGTTAGTCGGGACACTTGTAAGTCAAGGCCCCACTGTATTTTGGAGACTCATCCCAAGTGCACGGTAGATAAAGATAACAGCCTGGGATTTGCTTCCAGAATAACCCAGAGCTGGGGGTGGGAGTGAGTAAAGGAAACAGAATTTGATCATTACAGACCCCAGTGACGGGGACCCCAGCGTTCATGACATCAGTCTCTGCTTCTATAGACGTGTAAAGTTTTCACAAATAAAGGGCTCTTCCCCCCAAAAGCTCTGCTGATGACAGTTATTTCCACCTGTGTGAAGTTCATCTTCCACGTGTTTATACTCTTTTTACTTCTCCTGCCCTCCCCCCCCAATAAGTTTTTAAGGCCAAACTAAGAACATCCCGACAGTTTCCGTAACGGTCACGAATCACAGGGAAAAACTCTCAGGTGTGCAGACACCGTGAACCACCACGTGCGA
>NW_005354965.1:220214-221126 GCF_000412655.1 Myotis brandtii
AAGGAAGGAAAGGAAGGAAAGGAAGGAAAGGAAGGAAAGGAAGGAAAGGAAGGAAAGGAAGGAAAGGAAGGAAAGGAAGGAAAGGAAGGAAAGGAAGGAAAGGAAGGAAAGGAAGGAAAGGAAGGAAAGGAAGGAAAGGAAGGAAAGGAAGGAAAGGAAGGAAAGGAAGGAAAGGAAGGAAAGGAAGGAAAGGAAGGAAAGGAAGGAAAGGAAGGAAAGGAAGGAAAGGAAGGAAGGAAGGAAGCTAACCGACCCACTGGCTCGGCCCCGGGAGCTCAGGGCCACAGGCTGCGAGGGCCGAGGAGCCCGAGGAAGGGGAGGCCGGGCTGCGTGGGCAGGAGCAGCGTCCTCTCTGCCCGACTAGGGCCTCAGCCCGACCTGGGAGACGGCCGCTCCCCTTCCTGGGGGGGGACACACAGCATCTCGGGGTGAATGCAGGACGCGTGTGGGGGCCTCCTGAGGCGGCCGCCGTCTCCCCTCACCCCCCCCCAAGGCTGAGGACACCCCGCGCTCAAGTTCTCATGCTGATTCTGAGGCTGAGAAACGGGGCGCCCGGGAGGCCGCAGCAGCAGCCCCAGAGCACCCCAACCAGCGGCTGCGCATCGCTGTGGGGGTCTAAGAGCTCGGGGTGTCCGTGTACAAGGAGGCTACAAAGGGGCCCGGAAAACAAGCCGACGCTCGTTATCTCCGATCGGAGCGTCGGGAAGCCCCCAAGTCCACGCACGAGCGGGAGCAGCTGTGACTCCCCCGCCGAACGCTCGTCTTGCGAGGCAAGTGCGCTTTTTAGGAAGAACCTTCGCTCAGAAGGGTCCTCGGCACTTAGTGGGGCCGCAGAGCCCGCGGGGGGCACTCCTCACCCGACGCCCAGAACACGGTTCGCGAGGCACGAAGCCTCCGCTCGGGGCCCGTTCC
>NW_005354965.1:222377-223358 GCF_000412655.1 Myotis brandtii
CCGAACCCGAACCCGAACCCCACGGAGCGGCTCCTTCCGAATGGACGCCGCTGCCCGGTCAGCACAGACACCCGAGCAGCGCGCCAGCCCCCACGAGTCCATCCCTTCCGCTCCGGTTCCTCCCGTTTCCACAGACCACCTCCTGGCTGGACACCTGACCACTGTCCCCAGCTCCACCCCCGCCCGTGACCTCGCTCAGGGGAGAAGCGGAAGGTCTGCGCGCCCAGGACTCGGAGGGGGTCCCCGGACCCGGCTCCCTCCTGCACAGGGAGGTGCCGGGTCAGCGGGAAGGAGGCCGGATGGAGCCTTTGGGAGGAGGCAGGAGACGGGGGGCCGGGGGCCACGGGAGGGTGCCCTGCGTTCAGGCGGAAGGCACTGAAAGCTGTGTTTTGTTTTAAAAAAAAAAGGAACTAAACCCCAGCGAGCTGTGTGCAAGGTGCCAGCAGCCCAGACAAGAATGTCGGAGGGAGACTCCGGTTTCCATCTGCCACTGACCACGACGGAAAGTGAGTGAGAAGGGGGTCCCCAGGGAGATCTGCGTCCAATACATACGTGTGAGTTTGCACGCGAGAGAGAGAGAGAGAGAGAGAGAGAGCAAGCGAGAGAGAGAGAAAGAGACATGTATGATGTCTCTACTTACCACTGAGAGAGAGAGAGAGAGAGAGAGAGAGAGAGAGAGAGAGAGGGAAACCGTCCGTAAGATTAAGGTAAAAAAATATGTACTTGGGCCGGGCCGGTGTGGCTCAGTGGTTGAGCTTTGACCTAGGAACCAGGAGGTCACAGTTTGATTCCCGTTTCTGTAAGGTTAAGGTAAAAAAATATGTACTTGGGCCGGGCTGGCGTGGCTCAGTGGTTGAGCTTTGACCTAGGAACCAGGAGGTCAGGTTTGATCCCGGGTCAGGGCACATGCAGGGTTCGGGTTCGACCCCCAGTGTGGGGTGTGCAGGAGGCAGCCGACCCATGATTCTCTCTCATCATTGA
>NW_005354965.1:242575-245966 GCF_000412655.1 Myotis brandtii
CCCAACCCAAACCCGAACCCGAACCCCACGGAGCGGCTCCTTCCGAATGGACGCCGCTGCCCGGTCAGCACAGACACCCGAGCAGCGCGCCAGCCCCCACGAGTCCATCCCTTCCGCTCCGGTTCCTCCCGTTTCCACAGACCACCTCCTGGCTGGACACCTGACCACTGTCCCCAGCTCCACCCCCGCCCGTGACCTCGCTCAGGGGAGAAGCGGAAGGTCTGCGCGCCCAGGACTCGGAGGGGGTCCCCGGACCCGGCTCCCTCCTGCACAGGGAGGTGCCGGGTCAGCGGGAAGGAGGCCGGATGGAGCCTTTGGGAGGAGGCAGGAGACGGGGGGCCGGGGGCCACGGGAGGGTGCCCTGCGTTCAGGCGGAAGGCACTGAAAGCTGTGTTTTGTTTTAAAAAAAAAAGGAACTAAACCCCAGCGAGCTGTGTGCAAGGTGCCAGCAGCCCAGACAAGAATGTCGGAGGGAGACTCCGGTTTCCATCTGCCACTGACCACGACGGAAAGTGAGTGAGAAGGGGGTCCCCAGGGAGATCTGCGTCCAATACATACGTGTGAGTTTGCACGCGAGAGAGAGAGAGAGAGAGAGAGAGAGCAAGCGAGAGGAGAATATTTGAAGAAATACTGGCTGAAAACTTTCCAAATTTGATGAAATAAATAAACATCCAAGAACCTCAACAAATCCAAGTAGGATGAACTCAAAAAGACCCACATCAAGAAACATTATAATCAAACATTCAAAAGACAGAGTATCTTGGAAGCAGCAAGAGAGAAGTAAATCATTACATACAAGTATTGTCAATAAGATTATCAACAGATTTCTCATCAGAAAATTTAGAGGCCAGAAGAGAGCAGTTGATATATTCAAAGATGTTTTTCTCTCTCCCCCTCTCCCTTCTCTCTGAAATCAATAAAAATATATATTTTTTTAAAAAACACACAAAAAATGTACCTGGGCCCTGGCCAGTTAGGCTCAGTGGATAGTGTCGGCCCTTGGACTGAAGGGTCACCGGTTCGATCCGGTCAGGGCACACCCGGCAGTGCGGGTGGTGCAGGAGGCAACCAATCGCCGTGTCTCACATCGACGTTCCCCTCCGTGCCTCTCCTTCCCTCCTCTCTCCCTAGAAATCAATGGGGAAATGTCCTCGGGGAGGATTAGCACAAAACATGTACATGCGTGTTGGGTTAAAACGTGACCCTGCCTATGGGCGCAGGCGCTACCAGCAAACACTGCCCACAGAGGCCTCCTAAGACGGTGCCGCACGTCCCGGCACAACCACCAGCCCGTCGAGGGGCGGGAGCAGGAACCTTCCGGCTGTCAGGGAAGACCTGCCCACACCCCCCAGAGGCTCACGCGGTGGAAAGCGGGACCCACCTCCACGCGCTGACCCAGCCCCTCCCACGGCCTCCAGGCCACTCACCAGGGCGTGGAAGGACGACACGGAGAAGATGCCCAGGCGCCCCATGGCCACCTTGGTGGGGCGGCTGGCGAAGGCGAGCAGCCGCTTGGGGTTGGGCAGCTCGCCGCCCTGCAGGCTGGCCAGGTAGCAGCGGTAGCGGAACAGGTCCATCTGGAACTGCTCCAGGTTCTGCTCCCAGACGAAGATCTGCGGGGACACGGCGGGAACGTGAGGGAGGGGGGCCCGCGCTGCGCTTCATCCCGCAGGAGCATCACAGACCCACGCGGCCAGGCCCCGGAGTCCAGCCTGGGGGTGCAGAGGGTCCCCTACGTTCTCAGGCGCCGGCAGGGGAGGGTCCGCACAGACCTGGGCCGTGAATTCAGTACGACAAACGGAGACAGGTCACGAGGTCCTGTGTCCCCCGGGCGGGGGCTCACCTTTGCAGCGTTACAGGGGCCTCGGCGCCGGGCTCGGGGCACAAACCAGGAGGAGGAAGTGAAAACGGGGGTTCAGCCCTGGGGTTTGCAGCGTTACAGGGGCCTCGGCGCACAAGCCAGGAGGAGGAAGTGAAAACGGGGGTTCAGCCCTGGGGATTATGTGACTTACAAGGGCTGGCTTCTCACAGAGACGAGGAGAAGAGGAAAAGAGGGGAGCTGAAGAGCAGAGCAAACACCCCACGCGGTGTGGGGACAGGGGGGTGTGGAGAGGACCAGGTGGGGTGTGGGAACATGGGATGGGCTGGCCCGATCCTGGGGTACACAGTTCCCCCTGCGGGTAGACCACAGAAGTTCCTCCCGGTTTAGGGCGAAATAAGACCTAGTCCCTAAAGCTGATGTGACATTAAATAAGATCATGTAAGAGGAAGACTGGAGCCTGGCAGCCGTTGCTCAGTGGTTGTGTCAACCCACGAACCAGGAGGTCACAGGTTCGATTCCGGCCAGGGCACATGCCCGGGTTGTGGGCTCCATCCCCAGTAGGAGGCGTGCAGGAGGCAACCGATCGATGTATCTCACACTGATGTCTCTCTCTCTCCCTCTCTCTCTACCTTTCTCCCTCCCCCTACCCCTTCCACTCTATCTAAAAGCAGGAAAAATATCTTCGAGTGAGGATTAAAAAGAAAAAACTGCACGGCTAGCGTGGCTCAGTGGCTGAGCGTCGACCTATGAACCAGGAGGTCATAGTTCAATTCCCGGTCAGGGCGCATGCCCGGGTTGTGGGCTCCCTCCCAGTGAGGGGCGTGCAGGTGACTGATCAATAATTCTCTCGCACCATTGGTGTTCCTATCTCTGTCTCCCTCTCCCTTCCTCTGAAATCAATAAAAACATATACAACAGGAAAGACCCACTCCTGGAGGCGGTGTCCAGGCCCACCTACATCCAGAACCCTACGTTTACTGAGGAGTCCAGAGTGGGCCCACCGCTGAGCCCTGACCCCCGATAACGCCCAGCACACCCTGACGGCTCCGTCCCTCTCGGCCTCCTTCCCGCTCCGCCAGCTCCTGACAATCAACCATGAGCAACAGCGAGGACACTGCCCGTCACGGTAAAGAACTGAGCAGCCTGGGCGGTGGCCACAGCAGACAGGAGGGAGCTGAGAGCCGCTCGAGAGCTCAGGATTCCACCCAAGTCTAGACGGAGGGCGACCGCCTGACCCAGGAGGGCAACCGCCTGACCCAGGAGGGTAATCACCTAACCCAGGAGGGTGACCGCCTGACCCAGGAGGGTAATCACCTGACCCAGGAGAGTGATCACCTGACCCAGGAGAGTGTGAGTCTAGAGCCGTGGTCGGCAAACTGCGGCTCGCGAGCCACATGCGGCTCTTTGGCCCCTTGAGTATGGCTCTTCCTAAGCCTTAGGAGTGCCCTAATTAAGTTAATAACAATGTACCTACCTATATAGTTTAAGTTTAAAAAATTTGGCTCTCCGTCGGCCTGCGGACTGAAGGGTCCCAGGTTCGATTCCGGTCAAGGGCATGTACCTTGGTTG
>NW_005354965.1:246240-246684 GCF_000412655.1 Myotis brandtii
CCTGGGAATCTTTTTAAAATCCTGATTTCTGGGCCTCATCCTCCGGAAATTCTGTTTCCTCGTGATGGGGTGGGGCCACAACATTAGTAACACAGAAACAGAATTTCCGGAGGATGAGGCCCAGAAATCAGGATTTTAAGAAGATTCCCAGGTGACTCTCATGTGCAGCCGAGGTTGAGAGCCGCGGGTCTAGAGGGAGCGTGTGAGTCTGGAGGGAGAGCCATCACCTGGTCCAGGATGGTCTTCTTCTTCTTGGAGTCGGTGACGGAGGACAGCTGCATCTCGCCCATTTTCTTCATCTTCTCGTCCATGTCGATCTTCTGCTCCAGCTTCTTGATCTCCGACTTGAGGAGGCGGAGCGTGTCCTCCTTGTGGTGGTGCCGGGCGACGGCGGCCGAGCAGGCGGAGTGGATGGCGGTGATCCAGTTCTCCAGCTCCGTCTGG
>NW_005354965.1:246996-249087 GCF_000412655.1 Myotis brandtii
TCGTTGAGTTCTTTAAACTATGTGCTCAGAGTGACTTAATGCAAATGTAAATACTGTAAAAACAAAGCAAATGCTGCGAGTAACACAGTACCTGGATGGTACACAACAGCGTACAATTATACACGGACATCTAGCCCGACAGCCGCGGTCCGCACTGCGCTTCTGACGGCGGTGGGACCTCAGGGCGCACGAGCAGCGGGCGTGTCCTCTGAGGCTGCCAGCGTGTGCTCTCCTGCACTCAGTCGCCACCCTCCTCTCAGGCCCCGGGGGACCACACGCTCTCCCTTCGGGGCTCGCTGCCAGAGTACCTCACGGGTGGTTTCCAGGGGGCGCCCCCAGGTCCTCTCGGGCATAGATTTCCAGCTCAGCTCGTGGGCCATGGCTGGTCGCCTGTCTGTTTGCCGCATTAACTGCAGGGGACGCGCTACCAGCGTGGCGCCAACCAGCTGCCCTGGGCGAGGCGGGTTCTCCGCGGGGATAAAGGCACTGACCTGGGGCTCCACGCCCACGTCCCAGAGGTGACCCTTAGCCACAAGGAATCGATGCCAAACCAAAGGCAAATGTTTCCGGGCTGTCTCCCGAGAGGCAGCTGGAGGCGTTAGCTGTCGACTAAGCCGACACTCAGCCAACAGAGAACAGAGGCCGCACCTCCACCTGTCACAGCTGCAGATAAAGTGACGTGACAGGGACACACCACCAGGGGGATCCAATTAGGGTCCAAGATGATCTGAACGCGTCCCTTAGACGGGAAGCTGCCGCAGAGCCGACTCGAAGCGGCACAGTGAGCACCGCCGGGGGTGCTGGGAAAGCCACTCAGTGAGGGTTAGAAAGGAGCCGCCTGGTCGACCAGGAGCCGAGGCTGAGGGGCTGGCACCCCACAAGCTCCCAATGACTCCGCGGGGCCTGTGGTTTCCGGGAAACTCGGGAACTGACCAGCCTGGCAGAGAAAATGTGAGGCAGCCTGCTCCGGGCAAGGTGGGTGCATGGGGGACAGGGGGACAGGGGGAGACGGGAACTCACTCCTAGGAGAGCGGACTGGACGCTAAATGACGGCCGGGGCACAGGAGCTGTTGGCAATAAGCAGACTTGCTTCAGACCAGAGGTTTCGTGGCGCCCAAGAGTGGGTACACCAGGCAGCGCCGGCTGCGCAGCCCAGGGCACCGGCCTCCTCTCCCTTCGGTTGTCAAATAGAAAAACACCAACAGCCAACACAGAGCCGTCTGGACGAATGAATCAAAATTATACCTTTCTTTTTCATCAGATCAGCAGAAAAGTAATACAGTTTTGGGTGTGCCTCAGAGTTTTGATAATTAGTTGATGGACAAAGATGAAAAAGGCTGCGAATCGCTGCTCTAGACTCTGGGGAAGAACTTGGCGTTAGCTTACAGCGCCGACCGTGGAAAAGCTGGGAGCTCCCCAGGCGTGGCCGTGGCCGTGGCCGTGCAATGGGCAGGCGGAGCCGCTGGGAGGGGCCGTGCACGGTGGTGCCTACTCAGCCCCGGGTGTCGGATCCTGGGGGGGGGACGTCCAGACCCCCCTCAGCTGGCTGCACGGACCTCTGTCCAGTCTACGCACAGAGCCAGACCGGGCGCTCGGAGATGCCTCCAGGCAAAACTCAAGTCCTCGGACTTTCCGGGGCACCACAGGCACCCGCTGGGGAGGCTGTGCAGGCTGAGCCCGGGGGCGTTCCCATCTGATCGCACTGACCACTGTCAGTCGCCGTGACTGCGCATCGACCACGGACCAGGCACTGGACTGGTATCATCACATTCAATCCCCAAGTCAACGGGATGGTGTCTGCTTCCCCGTCTCTCTTTCCTCCTCTCTTCACAGCACGCCCGATGTGCCCTCATACCAGTGACCTTCTAAAGCAGTGGTTCTCAACCTTCCTCATGCCACGACCCTTTAATGCAGTTCCTCATGTTGTGGTGACCCCCAACCATAAAATTATTTTCGTTGCTACTTCATGACTGTAATGTTGCTACTGTTATGAATCTTAATGTAAATATCTGATATGCGGGATGTATTTAGGTGACCCCTGTGAAAGGGTCGTTCGACCCCCAAAGGGGTCGTGACCCACAGGTTGAGAAC
>NW_005354965.1:249407-257638 GCF_000412655.1 Myotis brandtii
GGCACCCGCTGGGGAGGCTGTGCAGGCTGAGCCCGGGGGCGTTCCCATCTGATCGCACTGACCACTGTCAGTCGCCGTGACTGCGCATCGACCACGGACCAGGCACTGGACTGGTATCATCACATTCAATCCCCAAGTCAACGGGATGGTGTCTGCTTCCCCGTCTCTCTTTCCTCCTCTCTTCACAGCACGCCCGATGTGCCCTCATACCAGTGACCTTCTAAAGCAGTGGTTCTCAACCTTCCTCATGCCACGACCCTTTAATGCAGTTCCTCATGTTGTGGTGACCCCCAACCATAAAATTATTTTCGTTGCTACTTCATGACTGTAATGTTGCTACTGTTATGAATCGTCATGTAAATATCTGATATGCAGGATGTATTTTCATTGTTACAAGTTGAACATAATTAAAGCATAGTGATTAATCACAAAAACAATATGTAATTATCTATGTGTTTTCCGATGGTCTTCGACGACCCCTGTGAAAGGGTCGTTCGACCCCCAAAGGGGTCTCGACCCACAGGTTGAGAACCGCTGCTCTAAATGAAGAGCCGGTCCTGCGGGAAGGCAACCCCCTCCAAGATGCTGTTTTGGACGCCGCGTTAGACACACAGCTGCAGGACTTCTACCTAATCCGGCTCATTCTCCCCCGGCTGCTCACTGTTCCCAGGCATTTAATACAGGAATTAAGAACCAAGATTAGGCGCAGCTGGCGTGGCTCCGTGGTTGAGCGTTGACCTATGAGCCAGGAGGCTGCAGCAACCTGTAAATTATCCCATAACCAGAATGTGATTCCGGTCAGGGCACAGGCCTGGTTGTGGGCTCCATCCCCAGTGGGGAGCGTGCAGGAGGCAGTCGATCCATGATTCTCTCATCACTGATGTTTCTCTCTCTCTCCCTCTCCCTTCCTCTCTGACATCAATAAAAATATTTAAAAACACACACACACAATATTAGGATACGTTGCCAAAAAAGAAGGTCCCGGTAACGGGCAGAGGGAGGGGCGAGGGAGGGCTGAGAGGACGGTGCCCTGTGGGCGGCGGCACCCCACCCGGCCTCCGGCAGAGGAAGGGCACCTAAAACGCAGCTCGTGGCCCCCCTGGCGCGGGCACAACCTCGTGCTCTCTCAGCGGCCACACTCGGCCGTCCCACCCCGCACGCCCCAGCACACACAACCCCGTTTCTCCCACAGCCGCAGCCGGTAACACGAGTCCCGACCACAGCGAACCTGAGCGACAGCGTCCAATCACAGCACAGGCGCTGGACGGAGCCCTGGGGCTGGAACAACCTATAAACCATCCCACAACCAGGGCTGGTCTCCTGCGCTCTCCCTCAGCCCTACACACAGGCCCCTATACACACACACACACACACTCACTCTCACACACTCATACACTCACAGGCCCCTACACCCACACACACAAGCCCCTACACACACACACACACACACACACTCTCACTCTCACACACACACACACACTCACACACACACTTACATACACAGGCCCCTACACACACACAATCACACTCACACACACAGGCCCCTACACGCACACACTCACACACACACTCACAAACACCCACACTCTCACACACACACACTCACACACACACTTACATACACAGGCCCCTACACACACACAACACATACACACACACACTCATACACACACACATGCACTCACACACACACACACACACACACACACACTCACACAGGTCTCCTTCTGGGCGGCCCGTCCCAGGAATGCAGGTTAGAACCAGAAGGTAGGGAACGCCCTCGTGGACCCCCAAGGGCAGTAATTCTCTCTGAAAAGGGTCCTTCTGGGCTCTGCTCCCCCCCCCCGCCCCCGTCAGCGTTATAAACACTTCACCCACAAGCAGACACAGAGGTTTGCATGAATAAGGCCTATGTTGCCACGAAAGAATTCTATTCAATGTGACCCAAAGGGTAGGTTCTACCAGCAATTTGTGGCCAGGAGAGTCGTCTCCAAAGGAATTCACACCAGGGGTGTGCGTGCGGGTGAACAGGCGAGCGTCCGCCCGGCCGGTGTGGCTCCGCTGGTCGGAGCGGCGTCCTGGGCGCCTGAGGTCACGGGTTCGGCTCCAGATCAGGCACAAACCCAGGCTGTGGGTCCATCCCCGGTCCGGGCGTGTGTGGGAGGCAACCAGCTGATGTTTCTCTCCCTAAAATCAATTTAAAATACATACACAGCGAGAGAGCATCCCCAAAAGATGTATACACACTGGAACAGCTGACAGCTCGGCTTTGAAAATGAAATGTACTTTAGAAAACACTGCCTTTATGAGGATCCAAACTGTGTGTGCACATCTTTGGGGACGCCCTGTATGTGTTCTCAGGTGAGGATTCGATCGGAAGGAGAGCGTCCTGAAAGCGATCCATCACTCCCTCACCAGCAGGGACCCAGAGCGGCCACGTGAGATACGACTTAGAACTATTCCCCGCGAGCGGCCGACTCCTAAGGACGAGAGAAAGCCGCTGCTGACTGTGTTACCGCGGATACACAGGACACAGAGGCTGTCAGAGGCTTCGGAGAAAGGGGGGCTTGGCTTAAACCAGGACCCACCGCTCGGCGACTGTGTGACCTGGGCCCAACGTTTAGCCTTTGGAAGCCTCGGCGTCACCCATCTACATCGACAGGTTAGAATCTGGACACACAATCCAACTCGCCGGTGGCTGTGAGATCACACGCGATTCACACTGTAAACACGCTCCAGAGGGCGGCCTACAGCGAGGGCTCGGTCACGGAGCTGCTGGCAGGACAGCGCTGCTGTCACTGGTGTGAGGGACGTCCGGCCTGGAAAGAAGCAACAAAGGGAAGCACACACCCAGGGCCAGCGGCCGTCAGGAGAACCGGCCCTGAGAGAGTCTAGACCAGTGATGGCAAACCTATGACACGCGTGTCAGAGGTGACACGCGAACTCATTTTTTTGGTTGATTTTTCTTTGTTAAATGGCATTTAAATATATAAAACAAATATCAAAAATATAAATCTTTGTTTTACTATGGTTGCAAATATCAAAAAATTTCTATATGTGACACGGCACCAGAGTTAAGTTAGGGTTTTTCAAAATGCTGACACGTCAAGCTCAAAAGGTTCGCCATCACTGGTCTAGACGATGGGCTGCTGGACAAAGACGTTAATCCGACTATTGCGAATATTTTCAAAGAACGAAAGGAGATCATGTCTGAAGAAGTTTGAGAATATCTCACCAAATAGAGAATATCACAGAGAAATTTATTTTATATATTTTTATTGATTTCAGAGAGGAAGGGAGAGGGAGAAAGAGATAGAAACATCAATGATGAGAGAGAATCATGGATCGGCCGCCTCCTGCACACACCGCCCCCCCCAACACTGGGGATCGAGCCTGCAACCTGAGCATGTGCCCTGACCAGAATCGAACCCGGGACCCTTCAGTCCGCAGGCCGACGCTCTATCCACCGAGCCAAACTGGCTAGGGCTCAACAGAGAAATTTAAACCAAAATTATTTTTAAATATAAATTCTGGAGTTGAAACGTAGATAAATGAAGCGAAAAATTCACCAGAGGAGCTGAAAAGCAGATTTCCGCTGAGAAATAAAGAGCCAGGGAACCAGGTCCAGTCCAGGGAACAGAACAGACAAAGAATGAAGGACAACGAACAGTCTTCACCAACATTAACATAAGGGGAGTCCCAGGAGGAAAAAAAATAAACGGGCAGATAAACTATCTGAAGAAATAATGGCTGAGAGCGTCACACATGTGATTTCACACACACACACCCACACACCCAAGAAGCTCAATGCCTCCAGATGGAATAAACTGAAAGGCATCAATAGTTACAGTTGCAGGCAGATTATAATCCGACTGTTTAAAGACAAACAAGACTCCCCAACGCAACAGGAGAGAAGGAACTCGTCTGGAAAAGGGGTCCCCACAACATTAACGGCCGACGGCTCAGCAGAAGCCACAGCGGCCAGATGGCGGTGGGGTGGGCTCCTCAAAGCTGCGAAACAACACTGTCAATCACGGATTTCATATCCAGTAGAACTAGCCTTCGAGATGCAGGAGAAATGAAGACATTCCCAGATAATCAAAGCGTCCTGGCTCGGCTGAGAAAGCGCATCCACCCTATCCCGCTGTCGGCTGCACGCGTCGCAGTGGGCAGAGGGCGGCTCACGCGCGGCTAGACACTTCTATTCCTGGCCCGAGTGGGGTTACAGACGCACTTGGCGATACTTCGGGGAGCCGTGCGTTTATGTCTCGTGTGCTCTTCTTTAGGAGTGTTTTATATCACACATTTAAAGAAAGAATAACAGATTTCTTTTCTGTCCACAAACAAAAACACTATTTTATATTTATTACTTTCATTTCCCAAATAGAAATCACGTTAGGGACCAAACCCAGACACGTGGTGCGATAACCCACCGCTCTCTCCTAGGCCTTTGTTCCGGCTTCTCTCTCCTGCGTGGGATACTCTCACGGCGTGTCTCTCATCCACCCCTTTGCTCCCCACTCGTCACATCCACCCCTACGCCCCCCACTCGTCACATCCACCCCTACGCCCCCCACTCGTCACTGCCAGCCTTTCCCACGGCACCGAGGCCCCTCCCTGTGTCGGTCCCGTGTAACATGCAAACTCTTTAAGTACAGGAACTATGTCAGCATCTTCCCGGTGTTCTCACTAGCAGTGAGCACAGCACACAGGAAGCACAGAGTACCGGCCGGAGCGGGTGCTGATGGTGGAAATGAATGAAGGCAGGTCCCTGACAAGCCCCACAGGAAGTGCTGGCGAGGGCATCCGAGCGGAGCCCACGCCAAGGGTTCCCCATAAGAGCAAAGCCAGCCCCGCAGTCACTAGCGGGTTCGCGTCTTTAAATACGATTCACAGCCACGCTCCAGAGCGTCGGTACAAAGACTTGAGAAGGTGGAAAAGGGGAGCGATGTCACTCTGGAATGTCGCTGTTTCACGGAATGAGTATCTCAGAAGACATGTTATGACAGAGAAAGCCTGACAGCTCACATCCTGTCTGCAGGGCGGGATCCGATCCCTTTTCTAAAGCGCAGCGCGAACCACGCGGTGATCGCAGTGAGACCGTCCCCCACGCAGGCAGCCGCGTCCCCGGCTCAGCTCCCCCCTCGCTCCCCCGGGGCTCGGGGAGCGGCGCTCTGTTCACCTTGTCTGCCACCACCTTCGTTTCCATGGGGACCCAGAGGTGACACCCACGGGGGGGAGGGGGAAGACCCGCCCCAGACCCGACAGGAAGCACCCACGAACCTGGAAGAGGAAGGCGTCGCCCAGGGAGTTGCTGAGGCAGAAGACGAAGTCCTTCTTGGGGTGCTCGGGCACGGCCTGCACGATGCCGTTCTCCACCCACACGGCGTGCTTGGGGACGCTGCCCGGCTCGATGCCCGACCGGCCGTCGCTCTCGTAGAAGAGGAGCGTGCACCCTGCGGACAGAGGGGACAGGGCAGGGCGTGGGTCCTGGTGCCGTGAGGCTATCGCCGCCACGGCGGGGGGACACTGCGTGTGAGACCCAGGGGGTCGGGGAGGCCGAGCCTGTGAAGACGCGGGTGGGCCCCGCGGAAGGCCGAGGTCTAAACCGCAGCTTCCCCGACCCACACGGGGCCCTCGCAGCCTCAAGGTCTTCCCCTCCTCCTTCTGCTTTAGGCCATTTCACACTCGCATCCTCGGGTACATGGGGCCTTAGGGGCCTGGGCCCTGGTGACGGTGAACACGGCACCGTGAGCAACGTGGGCCACGCGCGAGGACAGGCAGCACGGTCCCACCGGAGACCCTGCCCCAGAGTCTCCCGAGATGCGCAACCAGGACACACGGTTGCGGGGTTCCTGGGCCACATCCTGGGGAGCACATGCGCTGCACTGGCTTCAGGCTGCAGGGTCAGGGGAGAAGGGAGAGGGTGGAGCCTCAGGTCTTCTACCTGCTGTGCGGGCGGGGGGTGGTGGAGGGAGCGAGGGGGCGCTGTGGGCAGGGACAGGGGTGTGGCCAAACGTCTGCTCCCAGTCCCTCCACTCCCCGTCCCCTCCAGCTCCCCGTCCCCTCCACTCACCGTCCCCTCCACTCCCCGTCCCTGTCCCCTTCGGGACGACCCCACGGTGAGCAGCAGACACAGCAGAAACGAGGGGACAGTCCTTGCCACAGGCTGAGCCCAGAGCAGGAAGCTGAGGCTCACGAATGAGGGGCCACCAGCCTGGGGTGCACACACTGACACCCCCTGGTCTCCCACCCCCCGTGTTTACAGCTTTTCCACCTGGTTTACAATCCACCGTGAAGGGAGATGGTGAAAACAGGCTTTCACTCCACTACTTCCTGGTTCCAATGTCAAGACTAGCGTGAGGCGCTTTAAACAGTAAAATAAAAAAATAAAATGACCAGCGCGAGGCTGCGTCCTGAGCCCGCACACGCCCTGGTGCCGGCGTCTCCCCGAGCATCCCCTGTGCGCTCCCTGTGGTGGGAGACGCTCGGGCTAATTCTAAGTGAAATCTCCTTTTTAATTAATTCTCTGTCTAAAGTGGAAGAATCTTCGGGGAAATCGCCACCACACCGTCCCAGGTGCTCTGCGTTTTAACTGGGAGGTGAAGGGTTGCCAAGCAACGCGGGGCAGCCCTGCTGGGTGGCAGGAGGCCGAGGAGGAACGGGGAGGGGGCAGCGAAGGGCTCCGTGGCTCTGCCCGCAGCCCGGGTCCCCACGGCCGCGTCACTCAGAGCTGGGTCACCTGAGCAGAAGGCTCCTCCTCTCGGGGCTGGTGAGCTGCGCCCCAAAGCCGCCCCGGCTTCCTCACCCTTCATTCCCGCCAAGACCCAGGACCAGCAGGGGCTAAACCGCCCTCGCCCAGGCCCCCGTGGAAAAGGAAGCACCGAGTATGTCCCCGACACGGCTGCTGGGGCTACTGTGAGGGTCAGCGGGGAGCTCGCGTGACCCCAACTTCAGGGCCCGTCTCGGCCGAATGCCATCCCCCGGGTCCCTGGACTCGGGGTGCGTCTGAACCAGGAGGCAGGGGCTCTAAGAGGGAATTGCGGTGAAGTGAGGGCACGTGGGGAGTCCCCATGCAACACACCAGCTGCCTATGAGGAGGGCGATCTGGACCCAGATGGGCAAGGCCGGCCACGCAGAGACCTGCAGGGAGGCGGCGCCTGCAGGACCCGGGGGGAGGCCTCGGGAGAAACCAGCCTGCTGACCTGGACCTTGGACCTCCAGCCCCAGGAGTGTGAGAACCCCCCCCCCCCCCCCGCAGGGCGTGGTGTTCTGTTACAGCGACGCTAACACAGGGCCCCCCAAACTCTGAGATTCAGCAGGGACAGGCATAGCCTCGAAAGGACCGCAGGTGGCCGACAGGGGAGAAGGGCAGGGTGCTTCTGACCAGGCTGCTGAAAACTCAGCACCAATTAACAAAACCAACGATGGCCGGCCGGCGTGGCTCAGTGGTTGAGCGTCGACCAATGAACCAGGAGGTCAAGGTTCGATTCCTGGTGAGGGCACAGGCCCGGGTTTCGGGCTCAATCCCCAGTGTGGGGCGTGCAGGAGGCAGCCGATCAGTGATTCTCTCTCATCATGGATGTTCCTATCTCCCTCCCTCTCCCTTTCTCTCTGAAATCAATAAAAATGTTTTTTTAATAAAAAAGAACAAAACCAATGCTAAGTCGTCTGCTGAAGAGCAGAGGCTGCGTGTGCAGGTGTGGGCAGCTGGGGGAGGGGCAGGAGGCGGCCGAGAGGGCCTCCCCTTCATCTCGGCCAGAGCGGATGGCGTGACCCAGGCCCCTTGGGACGTGACCCTTTGGCGCCTCCAAATTAGGGCAAAGGGGGTCCCACCGCGAGGGCAGCAGCCGCTCTCCGAGGGAGGAGCCTTCCCCGATTCACCACGAAAACAAACCCCAAACTATGCAAGTTGTGAGCGGACAGAACGTTCCCTGAGTTGAACAGCCTCCGTGCATGTATGACGACAGGGCGTTTCATTTAGCACAGCAGATAGAATTCAAAGTTTCATGTCAACATTTCATGCAGTTTTCCACAGAAATGACTGGCTGCCAGGATTCTGCTTTTTGTGCCAATGTCGACCCCCTGAGGCGGACGCTGAGCATGAGACCAGGACGTGAGAAGGAGTCTGACTCTTCCCGAGACATTCCAGGAAGGGGAGCCGCGGGAGTCGGGACCCACCCGTCAGACGTCAGGGAAGGTGGCATCCGTGCCCCACAGCGGCAGCAGCG
>NW_005354965.1:257722-259640 GCF_000412655.1 Myotis brandtii
CCCCCCCGCAACCCCCGGGAGTGAGGCCGCCATACCAGCCTCCCTTGCAGCTAGGCCTGACTCATTCCAATGGAAGCAAGACAGATGTGGGCCACTTCTGGGCAGTGCCCTCCCTTCCCCATCTTTCCACTGGAATGTGGACCTGCTGGTGGGCCAGCTTGACCACACAGACGAGACGATGTTCTAGGAACAGCTGAGCAACAAGACAGGAGGAGGCTGGGCCCCTGATGAGTCACAGGATTGCCACCCCGGCTTGAGGGGGTCTGACTCTGGGAGGAGGGAGGGACACAGAGTTCTGTTGCTTAAGACATTGTCCCTGCGGGTCACTGGGACGTGTGGCAAGACCGACTGTCTAATTACATGCTCCCTTCCTGTTTTCCCAGCCTCGAAGCAACAGCTGACACAGGAGCACTGGGCCCACCCAGACCCTACACGGCTGTGCCTCCGGGACTGGCTGTTCCCACACCAACCACAGCTGGTGGAACCCGCGTCACCTGGTCTCGTGTGTGCGCCCCACAGGTGAGCCCCGCTTTCTTCTCCTGGCTTGTCCCCTGCACTTACTGACCCACCTAAGCCAGCCCACCATGTACAACCCGTCCCACACTCACTCATGACAGGTCCCGGGGGCTTGCGAGCGCTGCTCCGCGTAAGACACAGAGCTCACGATGTGTTACAACATCTACACTACGGAGCACGTGCAGACACCTGTACACACGCTCAAAAATACATGCAAAACGCCGCCATATAGTCTACACTACGGAGCACGTGCAGACACCTGGGAGTTGCACACACGCTCAAAAATACATGCAAAACGCCGCCATATAAAAGTGTGGTGGTGATGAATGAAAAGGCGGGGACATATACTAGTACGTGTACACGGATCTGTCCACGGATCTGTACATGGATCTGTCCACGCTCATGTGGATACTCAGGGTGGCCGTAAACGGTGACTTTCACAAACACATGGTGACTTAGGCGGCCTGAGCTCT
The DNA here is from genome assembly GCF_000412655.1 of Myotis brandtii. Lineage (NCBI taxonomy): Eukaryota > Metazoa > Chordata > Mammalia > Chiroptera > Vespertilionidae > Myotis > Myotis brandtii. The sequence goes on from NW_005354965.1 coordinate 258,712, forward strand.
AATATTCTGTTTTCGCCTGAAAAATGACAATTCCAGAAGATTCAAGCTCATGACTTTCCCTCTCAGACACGGGGAGGCACGTCACTAACCAGAATGATACAAAAATAACCTGTCAGGCGCGTCCCCCGAAACTGTCATGAAGGCGGGGCATATACTAGTACGTGTCCACGGATCTGTCCACGGATCTGTCCACGCTCATGTGGATACTCAGGGTGGCTGTAAACGGTGACTTTCACAAACACATGGTGACTTAGGCAGCCTGAGCTCTAATATTCTGTTTTTACCTGAAAAATTGCAATTCCAGAAGATTCAAGCTCATGACTTTCCCTCTCAGACACGGGGAGGCACGTCACTAACCAGAATGATACAAAAATAACCTGTCAGGCGCGTCCCCCGAAACTGTCATGAGACCCAGCGGCCTGCAGGAGGCGCCTGGCTTCTCTGTGTGAAAATGAAGACACACAGGGTGGGCAGGAGGGACGGGAGCCCCTCATCCGGGGACACAGAGTTTAGTGAAGAACATGAGCAGGTGCCCTTGGTCACCAGCCTGTGAGGAGCACGAAAGGGCAGCAGGGCCCGGCCAGCATGGCTCAGGGGTTGAGCATCGACCTATGAACCAGGAGGTCATGGTTGGACTCCAGGTCAGGGCACAGGCCCGGGTTGCGGACTCCATCCCCAGTGGGGGGCGTGCAGGTGGCAGCCGACCCATGATTCTCTCTCATCATTGATGTTTCTTCCTCTCTCTCTCTCTCTCTCTCTCTCTCTGAAGTTGATATATATGTGTATGTGTGTGCGCGTCAGAAGTTAGATGTCATATGAAGTACAGTAAGCACAATGCAGTGATGTTTAAGGCAGTGGCCACACCATCCTCTGCGCAGGCGCAGTGGAGCGCCTGTGGGGCGGATGGAGCGCATGTGAGCGCACCTGGG
>NW_005354965.1:260431-264412 GCF_000412655.1 Myotis brandtii
ACCCCTTGAACCCCACTCCACCCCTGGACCCTTCCCACCCCTGGGCCCTCCACCCCTGGGCCCTGCAAACCCACTCTGGGCCGAGTGCCTGGGCGCATGATCCAGCCGCCCCAGGACCAGCTGAACCACTTCATGCGCTCGAGGAACAGAAGAGCAGCGCCCACGGCGGAGAGCTGTCCCGTATCTGGCTCAGGTCATCAACTAACTGCCCAGCCAGCGATGGAGGCTGCCCCCCACCAGCCGGCTCAGCGCCCTCCCCTCAGCACCTCACCCTCCTGCGCAGCCTCCTGAGCTAGTCGCTGGAGGTCGGGGCAACAACGGATGAAGTGGAAACAGCTGAGAGCGCTTCTTAACGAGAAGGGCCTGACGGAGGCTCCTTCCTGGTGCCGTGGCTAAAAGGACGGCCAGGGCCCTCGCACAGCCCCTCACCCAGCAGGGGCCCAGGTCCCCGCGCAGGCGAAGTCCTCATGCCCTCCTGGCTTCGCTCCTGAAAGCCCTGGGCCGAACAGCCTGTGGGGCCCAGCTCCAGGCAGGCTCTCAGGTTCCCTCGCCCTTTCAGCGCGGGTGCTGGGGCTGGAGCAGGCTCCTCACTGCCCAGGCGGGCGAGCACGGCTGGGGCACCCGCCAGGACGCTGGGCTATCGAGTCCCAGATCCAGCCCATTCGGAACTTGCAGAGCAGTGCCCGGCCCGGAGCTGAGCCTTCCGGCCACAGGCAGGTCCGCTCTGCACTCAGCATCTGAGCTGCTCTCCTGCTCTCGAGGGCTCCGGGCAGCTCCAACAATCACTAAATCGCCCAGGGGTGGCCCGGCCACAGCGCCCTCGGCCAGGCCAGCTCCAGGCCGTGGGCTTCTCTCGAAGGCAGGGGTGGGAGCGGGAGTGACACAGGAAAGGGCAAAGGAAGATAAGGTTTGGGGGCTGAACCAGGTTTGAGCCTTCGGCCCCATAAATAGTTCACTGTGGTTTGAAAGTATAAAAACGACCGGGATATTCTGAACGGCCGTAAAAACCAATGCTTTGGGCTCAAATGAGAGGCAACAGGGCGGATGGAACCAAGCCACACACTGATATTATCCTGCGCGAGGCCCTGGCAGGTGCGGTGCGCACACCTGTGCCACCTCCGTCAGCCCCTCCGCAGGCACCTCGGGCTTCATCCTCACCATGAACAGACCCGAGGGGAGCAGCAAGAAGATGGGCACCGCCACCCGGGAAACAGGGCGGAGACTCGAAACACACGTGCCGCACGTCCACCACACGGGGAAGAGGGTCAGGCTCCCTGAGCCACAGAGTGGAGCGGTGGGGGGCGGGGGCGGGGCGTGGGGAGGAACCGGTCTCAGCTCTCAGATGGGGGTCTGATGTACGCACGGTGACTGTAGTTAATACACTGCATTTAGACTGGAAATCTGAGAGTAGATCCCAAGAAACGGTGCAGCCCGGCCGGCGTGGCTCGGTGGTTGAGCGTCGACCTATGAGCCAGGAGGTCAGGGTTCAATTCCCAGTCAAGGGCACATGCCCAGGTTGCGGGCTCGATCCCCAGGGTGGGATGTGCAGGAGGCAGCCGATCGATGGTTCTCTCTCATCACTGATGTTTCTCTCTCTCTCCCTCTCTCAAATCAATAGATAGAAATGTATTTTTTAAACATGGTACTTGTGTGGGGTGATGGGTATGTTAACTTGATTGTAGTAATCATTTCACAGTTTACATGTATTAACTCCTCACACTGTACATCCTCAAAACACAGAACAGTCTGCAAAGGGTGGAGAAAGCAACTTGGCCGTGGAAAAACCTGGCAACCACAGCCTCCGCCGGTGCTCAGGTTAGCTGGGCGGCACTGGCGCCCTCGCTACGACCTACACCTGCTCTAGGAAAGAAAAGCAATACAGCGAGGCGAAGACAGCAACAGGAAGCAGGTAAGACGGCGACTGAGGACCGACTCCATTTCCAACGGACTTGCAGGGACCGAAGGGACAAGGACAGCTCGGGTGCAGCTCGGACGCAGACCGTGCCTGCCCGTCCCACCTTCCCCGTGTCCTGCGTGCTGACTGCCAGGAAGCGGAGGCTGGGAAGCACCCAGATGCAGGGGGACAGGCCCCCCACAAACAGGAGCGCACCGTCCTCTAACCGCAGTTCCCCTCCTGTGCCCAGGAGCCAGCCTTCGGGACAGAGGAGGGGGGCTCCAGCCCTGCGTGACGAGTGGGAAATGTGACCGCGTTTCCCCAGTGTCGGGGCGCATTTCCACGCCGCTCAGTTCTCTGAGAGAAGGAAGGGGTCGGCTCTGAACCCTGAAACGCAGGCCAGACGCTTCTCGGACGGGAGAGCAAGGCTGTGCCCAGGAGCCAGCCTTCGGGACAGAGGAGGGGGGCTCCAGCCCTGCGTGTTCCCAGAGCTCCGGAAGGAAGGAAGCGGGGAAGCCACCCCCCCTTTAAGGGGTGAGAAACCACCCCAGGGCTGGCGGCAGGTGGGAGCGTGGAACCCAGGCTCCTGCTTCCCCACCTTCTCCACACCCTTAGGTGGCCATCGCGCGCGGCAGGGCGTCCCACCTGCCTGTCTGAATAGTCAACTTCCCGTCTCCCCCCTTTGCCGCAGCGCCCCTCCTCGGGGTCCCCACAAAGGCTGCGTGACTGTTCGTCTCACACCTGACGTGGCAGGAGGGGAAGGAGATGGAAGGAGGGGAGGGAAACAGGCAGAGACCAGACAGGCAAACGGCCAAGGGCACAGCTCTTAGGGGTGTATCCTCCCGCGGCCGCTCACCCCTTTACTGAACGCCCTGAGTCCCCGGGAACCTGCGAGTAAAGGCCTCGAAGGGCACTCACCTCCCGGTCAGACCCGGACATCTGACCATCCCCCCGGCGAGTGTGACTGTGAGACGGTCGCTGCGCTGAGCAGAGAGGCGGCCCCTCCGGTGAGAGGCCCACTGGCCCCGCTGAACGAAGTGCCTGGGACTCGCCCCCACCCCCGGCGGACTGACTCCACCTCGTCCCCACGTGGCCGGGCAGGCCACGGGACACATCTTCCCACTAATATGTCGCCCAGCCTGTTGGGAAGGAAGGGAGGCTGCCTGGACCCAGCCCTGTTGCTCATGAGCTTGGGGCACCCTGAATTCCCAGAGGCCTGCGGGGCCCTCGCGGGCAATGGTGATGGCCAGGCGGGCTCTGCTCGGCACCGGGAGGTCAGCGAGCGCCCGAGTGCACATCCCACCGTCTCAGCCTCAGGGTGGGAAGAGCCACCCCCAGGGCCGCCGACCCGACCCGAGGCTCAGCGCCCCCGAGAAAGACGGGTTCCTGAGTCTCAGGTCCCCGAGATGCTCTGATGTGGAAAGACACCCGCCCATCCCCGCAGAGGCCGGGCGCACACCCTCTGCCCCAGCTCCCACAGCTCAGCCCACAGGCAGCATCGCCACCCGCATTCCTGGCACCATCTTCCCAGGGGCCCCTCCTCCACCCGCCTGTGTCTCAGACCCACTGACTCCCCACACTCAGAGCCCCGAGACTCTCCCGCTCCCCCCAGCAGTGGGACTGCAGACGCCCACCCCCAGGGAAGAGGCCCAGGAGCCTCGCGGGTCCGTAGCAAGCACAAGGCACGTTCCCTCCTGTCTAGTTAGACGCCGCAGCCTCTGTCGGTCCAAATACTGAGTTTTCATCCAGAGCCAGAGATCAAGGAAATGGAGAGACCCGACCCAAGCGGAGAAATGAGCCCCCACAGGGCGCGTGAGCCGGTCCCAGATTTCCTGCAAAGGCGCCAGGTCACCCCGCGTGTCAGAAACGCTCCTTGGAGAGGCTTCCGGTTACCAACAGGGTCACAGGGCACGGAGGCCCTTGGTCCCGCTCCCCGGGCGCCTCCTCCCAGCCAGGCCTGCAGCCGCTCACCAGTTTCCGTCCGACTGGCACCTTCTGTGGGAGGCACGAGTGCCAGCTGCAGCCGGGCACCCAGCAGCCGCCACTGTGGCTGCGCAGTGAGCTCCGGGACGAGTGGACGGGGAGGC
>NW_005354965.1:264450-265038 GCF_000412655.1 Myotis brandtii
GCCCAGGAGCCCCGAGGGGCGCCCGGCACGACCGGGGCTGAAGGCGCCCATCAGGCCCACCCGCTTCGGGGGGGCTTACAGAGACAGCCCCCTGAATGGCGCAGGTGGGAACTGGGGGTTCACTTACATGCAGACTTTTTCCCAGTAAATACGGAAATGGATTTTCTCTTCCTTACGATTTTCTTTTTTTTTATCCTCATCTGAGGATATTTTTTTGGCCCACTAATTTTCAGACAGAGTGGAAAAAAGGGAGGGGTAGGGGAGAGAGAAACATCAATTGGTTGCCTCCCACACATGCCTCCAAGTGGGGCTGGGGATCAAACCTGCAGCCGAGGTACATGCCCTTGTCCGGAATCGAACTCACGACCCTTTGGTCTAAGGGCCGACGCTCTAACCATGGAGCCAAACCAGCCAGGGCCCGATTTTCTTATAACATTCTTTTCTCTCATTTACTTTATTGTGAAAATCTATCTACACTAATAAAAGAGAAACATGGTAATTAGCGTATGACCGCTACCCTTTTCATTGGCTAATCAGTGAGTATATGCAAATTAACTGTCAGCCAAGATGGCGGCCGGCAGCCAGGCA
>NW_005354965.1:266110-268479 GCF_000412655.1 Myotis brandtii
ACTGAGGATGGCATCGCAACCTCCCGATCCGCCCTGCTCTGTGCATGATGGGGCGGCGCCCCAACCCCCCAATTGGCCCTGCTCTGAGCCCGACCAGGGGCTGCACTTAGGGACTGGGCCTGCCCTCTGCCACCCAGGAGCAGGCCTAAGCCAGCAGGTCGTTATCTCCCGAGGGGTCCCAGACTGCGAGAGGGCACAGGCCGGGCTGGGGGACGCCCCTCCCCCCGCCCCCCAAGTGCACAAATTTTTGTGCACCGGGCCTCTAGTATATATATAAAAGCCTAAACAACCAAACGAGCGAACGATCGGATGACCGGTCACTATAATGCGCACTGACCACCAGGGGGCAGACGCTCAGCATAGGAGCTGCCCCCTGGTGGTCACTGTGCTCCCACGCTCAGCCAGAAGCTGGGCTCACAGCTGGCGAGCACAGCGGCAATAGCGGGAGCCTCTCCCACCTCCACGGCAGCGCTAAGGAGCAGTGAGCAGTCAGGAGCGAGGGGTCCTGGACTGCAAGAGGGCGCAGGCTGCGCTGAGGGGACACTCCCCCCCTCCTCTGTGCACGAATTTCATGCACCGGGCCTCTAGCACAGTTTACAATACATATGACATGCAAAGCAGGTGTGGGTGGGCTACTTATGTCACTGGTGAGGCATCCATTCAGCAGTTACGCTTTGGGGAGTCAGAGTTATGCATGGATTTCCGCCTGAGCAGGGGGCTGCCCCCAACACCCTGTTATGTCCCATGGAAGGGTCACTGTATGAGAGACAGGTGTGAACAACAGGTGACACAGTTCTGGAAAGGTGATTAGCCTCAACATCCGAGGGCCCTGGGACAACTCTGGGACCTGTGGGGCCAACTGGCCACTGTGGTTATAATCCAGACGCTCCTTGTGGGACACTCGGTCTAATTTGCCTGATGAATCCAGCTTCACGCTACACACGTGCATGGAGAAGGTAAATACAGTGGAGCAGCGAGCCCACGGGGGGGGGGGGGGGGGGGGGGTACTGACCCGCAGAGGCCTTGAGCTAGAACAACGTCTGCCTGTTAAATTCTAAAGGTGCTTCCTCTGGTCTCTCATCTTCTCACCCCCAAAATGTAAGTAGCCGCTCCCACACACACGCACATGTGTGAACACACATGCACATGGCCCTTGGTCCCCAGTGTTCTCTCCTTGGCGTGCCCAGTGCACTCTCCCTTGGTCCTCTCAGCACAGTGAGCATCCATTCTAGGCAAGTTACTCTGAGCCAGTCTGTGCCTCAGTTTCCTCCTCTGCATAATGGGTACAAAACCAGCACCTACTTTAAAACACTTTGTAAGATGCCGTGAAACTGAGTTAACCCAACAAGGTTCCCAGAACCGTGCCGTGCACACGCACCTGCTCAGATGTCACCTGTAGTTACTGCGATTCCACCCTGAGAACAATGCCCACAGGAGGCGCTGCCCCGCCTGCTCCCGTGGCCGCAATAATCTGAAGAAACGCTCGTCCTGGGAACTTGGAGAAAAACAGGCCGACGGAGGCTGGTGAGAGCTACGAAGTCTCTCCGGTTATTGTCACAGTCACGGACCAGCTCAGCAGACTCAGGAACGGGGAGGTGCCCAGTGCTCACTGCTGGAGGTGCCCAGTGCCAAGCAGTGAGCACTGGGCACCGAGACCACAAGGCCACTCCAGTCGGCCGCCCACCAGGGAAGGCTGTGGCCCTCTCTCTGCCCAACTGCCTGGTGCCCTTTGCACTTTGACTTCTGGAGTCTGTAAGTTCCACCTCTGGGCTCCTTCCATCGGCCCTGCCCACAAGCCTTTCTCCGTGAGCATCTCCGAGCCCTGGCTCTGCCTCCCTCCTGCCGCCAACACCACTCCCTCTTCTCCACGATGCCCCGCGGGAGGGACTCAAAGTTCTCGTGACGACCCTGGGAACCCAGGGCCACGCGCAGCCAGGGACCAGCCAGGCGTCTGCGGTGCCCGGGGCCACCTGGCCGTGTCCACGGAAACCAGCACCAGGAAACGCCTCAGTGCCACGCCAAGCGGTCGCTCCCTGCAGATCACACCGACCGACCGACTCAGGAGACAACTGCACACACCAGCACGCACGCACGCACACGCATACACGCACACGCACGCACACGTACACACACGCGCGCGCGTGCGCACGCACACGCATGCACACGCACACACGGAATCAAATCCTCAGCACTCACTGTGGGGCGGACACCAGGTGTCACTTTTGACAGCCTGAATGCGAAGGCCAGTCCTCCTTTCAGCAACACGGGACCAGGGACACGGTCCAGTAAAGGCGGTTGTTGGATTAAAAAAAAATTATTTCAGATAAAAACTAGTCTCACAGGCAGAGGCCACGCTCCGGGGCCGGCTG
>NW_005354965.1:268639-268925 GCF_000412655.1 Myotis brandtii
CAGGGTGGCGGGGCCTCGGTGCTGTGACTCAGGCGCCCAGGAGGTCCCTGGGGTCAGGAACTTTGACCAACAGAAAAGACAAGGAATTCTCTCCGAGGAAGCGTCCACCCAGGTGCCTCCTGGAACCCACGGCTCAAGAGCTCGCACCGGGAGAGCGCGCCCGGCTCAGCCAGGGGCTGGGAGGCGGCCGTGGTGAGCGGACACTGGGGTTTGTTTCCAGTCGTTCGAGATCCTCACTCAACGAAAAACACTCCCGCTCGGTTCCCGGCTCCAGGAAGGCCTCCTC
>NW_005354965.1:269195-270876 GCF_000412655.1 Myotis brandtii
TGCACTTTCATGCCTGGAGCTGCTCAGGGTGACCCGAGACCAGCCAGGTGCCCTCCCCCGCCCCGCCTATATTCAGTTTCAGAGGGTGACACGCCAGAGAACGGAAATGTCCTCTGACAACCACGCACGAGGGCTCACGGGGTGCGGCCTCTGCCCCGCTCGGGCTGCCCGGACCGAAGGCTCACACCCCATCAGCAGGATGTGGGGACGCAGGGTCCCGCTGTGCCCAGAGCCGGGGACACAGAGCGGGAGCTGGGACACAGCGGCACCCGCTCAGCTCTCCCGGCGAGGGTGCTGACTGGCACTGCCCAGGTACAGGGAAGCTCCTTGCCCAGTCGGCACCGTGTGCCCTCCCTGAACCCACCTCTGACCCAGCCCTGCAGCGCCCGCCTGGCCGTCCTCAGCACAGAGCCTGCAGGGCCTCTCGGGGCCTGGACCGTCCCTGGCTCACCTGGCTCACCGGTCACACTGGTGGGCAGGACCCGCCGTCTATGCCGGGACCCCCACCACCACCCACCTCCCCATTAGGCTGAGACCTCCTTCCAGAGAGAACTTCACCTCCGAACGGCGTCGGACCCGCCTGGACCCAGGTCAGAGTGACCCTCTGCCCTCCCGCTGACCTCACCGCAGCCGCTGGTCGCCCTGGGGCCTGGGCTGCCTTCCCGGGCGGATGGGCCGTGTGGATTGCTGACCGGAAGCCGCACCAGCAAACCTCCAGCCGGCCCTCCACACAGGCCCGGGTCTGGGACTCTGCCCGGACCAGAGAGGCTCCGGGTCAGCACTCTCAGGTCAGCATCACAACAGGCCTCCCCTCCCCCCTCCCGGCAAGAGGCTGGGCCTTTCATGCTGTTTTCACACCACCCTGCTCTGGGCCCAGACCCCAGGCAGGCCAACTGAGCACCTCCCCGCCCTTTCAGAGAAGGTGGGGTCCCCGCAGGCCAACAGCTGGCTGGCTGCCCTCGGAACGGGCACCCCATGCCATCCCTTCCGTCCCCCCTGCAGGGCTGGCCTGGCTGTGCCTCCAGGCGCAGGAAATTGAAATGGCTCCTGGTCAGGTGAGGAGCTGCCAGCTTCCAAGAGGCAGACAGATGACCGGGCCGCCCGAGTCCAGGGCACCTCCTCTGAGATTCCTCCCTTCCTCCGGCCACCCGCAGTGCCCAGGAGAGAGCCCGAGTCCGCTGCCCGCCTGTCCCCCTGTCCCCCGACGGGGCCACCTTAGAGCCCAAGCGCAGAACCAGCAGGCGCTGTTGCAAATCTGAGCCGGTTCCCCACGTGAACTTGCGGGGGAGGGGGGAGGAGGCAGGGTTGGGAGGAGGGAGAGGGAAATCTGCATCCCCAAACGCCTTGTAGCTGAGAATATTAGAGCCGAAGTGCAGAACCAGCAGGCACCCTTGCAAATCTGAGCCGGAGAGGCGGTTCCCCACGTGAACTCAGGGAGGGGGCGGGGCTGGGAGGAGGGAGGGGGAAATCTGCATCCCCAAACGCCTTGTAGCTGAGAATTTAAAATGACAGAATAAAACTAGACACCTGAGATTTTGAAAATTAAACACAAAAAGCTCTGCTGTTGGACAAGACCTCGCAGTCTATGCCGATATCCCCCCTCCCCATTAGGCTGAGACCTCCTTTCAGAGAGAACTTCACCTCCAAGCGCCCATTTGGCTCGGCCTGGACCCAGGTCAGA
>NW_005354965.1:272660-273332 GCF_000412655.1 Myotis brandtii
CCCAGGAGGTCACCTGCTCCCTGCAGGTCCCACCTGCACTTGGACATCAATCCAAAGAGAAAACACGGATGGAAGTCCCGGGGCCTCCCCCTCACACATCAGTCGCCGGGGAAGGGGCTGTGCCTGTAACTCCGCAGCATCTGCAACCCCGGGCTCAGCGGGAGGGGGCGTGGGCGGGAGGGACTAGAATCCCTGCTCTCGCTGAGCAGAGCCGGGTGGGCTTCTGGGAGCAAATCCAACCTTAACGTCCACCTGGTACCGAGCGCCTCCCGCACACGGAAGGTGAGCCGGCCTCTGGGGCCGCCCCTTCATTCCTGTCCCTCCCGACCATCCCAGCGTCTCTCGCCGACCTGGGGCCGTGGCCACCGTGGGAAAGAGAAATGTCTGCAAGGCTCAGCCCTTGCGCCTCCCGGCCTGGTCTCCCTGCTCCACCAGGAGGCAGCTCTGGGCCCTGAGACTGGACACGCGTGGGGACGGCCGGAGAGGAGAGGAGAAGAGAGACTCGGGGCCGGGCCTGGCCCCGCTGGTCCCCTCAACCCCCTGCGTGGCCACCTGTGCTGACAGACACGGAGCCCCCAGCAGACAGACATCCAGCTGGGCGCAGGCAGGGGCACGGTCCCCCTCACAGACAGGCCCCTGCCGGGCAGGCTCCCAGCACAGGAGCAGCACCAG
>NW_005354965.1:273794-275708 GCF_000412655.1 Myotis brandtii
CACCTGTCGGGGCCGTCCCCGGCACCCTGGCTGGAGCCTCCAAGACACAAGAAAAAGATGACTCCGCGGCTCCGCAGAGGGAGGGCGGGAAGGGGAACTGGCGAGCGTGAGGCTGGAGGTAGCTGGTTCCTGAGCAGATCGCGGCTGCGCGGCTGGTTAGTCGCACAGACCAGCATTTCGGTGACACTGAAGGCCAGGACCGACTTCCTGGGATTCCTGACTTTCTAAAGAATTCGTTAAACACCTGGACGCGTCTACAATCCACGTGTTTTCCAATAAATAAGAATAAAAAGCTCCGCGCAGCTGGGAGCCAGCAGTGCCGCTGGGAGCCCTGCACGGATTTCAGTGTGAAAGGGGGAAGAATTATGGCCAAAGCGGCCGAGCAGGAGGCCGCAGAGCCACCCCCCACGCCCGGGCACTCCTCTGTCCTACATCAGGACCTTGCAAACAGCCCGACAGGCCCCTCCGCAACAGCACATTTCTGCTCAGGCTCGTCGCTGCCAACGAAACCTCATCACGTTAAAAGCCTCAGAGGGTCCCGGAGAGGCGGCGCAGCCCTGCAGCCTGCGGGCCCTGACGCCGCTCTAACAGCACTTTCCGGAGCCAGAGACCCGGCCAAGGTAGGAAGGACCGCTTCAGCCTCCGACCTGGAGCTCAGGGGGGGACAGCCAGCTCCCACATCCTGCACCGGAATCCTCAGGGACGGCCTCGGAGAGGCAGCGGGAAGCCGGACGCCAGGAAAGTTCCATCCCTGAGAGGTCGGGGAGCCCTGCAGGCCCCCTGGGTCAGTGGGACTGGGATCCCCTAAGGGCATCTGCTCACCCACCGCACACACATCTCCCCCTCGGGGGCCAGCCTTGCCCCAGGCGACCCAGATGGTGTGGACTGGAAATTCCCACCCTTTTCAGGAGCAAACGCAGAACACGCAGCTACGCAGCTACGTCCAGCTCCCTAGCGTCTCCCTGCTTGCTCCTACTTAACCCTTTTTATTTTTATTTCAAAAACAGAAATCTTAGCCCAACCAGTGTGGCTCAGTGGTTGAGTGTCGACCTGTGAACCAGGAGGTCACAGTGTAATTCCCCGTCAGGGCACAGGCTCGATCCCCAGTGGGGTGTGCAGGAGGCAGCCGATCCATGATTCTCTCTCATCATTGATGTTTCTATCTCTTTCCCTCTCTCTTCCTCTCTGAAATCAACAAAAATATATTAAAAAAACAAAACAAAACGTCTCCGTGACACGTTCTGAAGAACCAAGGAAAATCTGTGTTGTGCAGCCACGAGTCGCCCGTCCCAAGCCGGGGGATGTGGGGTTGAGCCAGGCAGGAGGACATTCAGGTTTTGGTTTTAACCTTTTTTGCTTCCAGCTGGGCTCGGGCTTCATTCACCCTTTAGAAAGATCACCACCATCTACTCTAATCGTGTAGACTTACTGCAGCCTGGTTTCTCTGTTACAATAAAGTTACTGCGACGCAAAAAAAAAAAAAAATCTAACCAGCTCTCAAGGGGAAAGGCAATCAATAGATGCCAACCCCATGGTGGCCCAGAAGTTGGAATTATCCAACAAAGGCTTTTAAAGCAGCTGTTTTATTATAACCGTGTTCCCCGAGTAACAGTAAGCACCCTGGACATAAATGAAAAGCCTAGCGACTTGCCGTTCCTCTGCAAGACCATTATGAGCATCGATTATGCGACACGGGCAGAGAGACAGGACGCACAAGGTGACGTGCAAGCTGTGCTCTTAGCCGCCCGCTGCGCCCCGTTCTCAGGATGCGCGAGCACGCGGTCTGGTTCATAGAAAGCCACCGCGGCCAAGGCCCCGGAGCAGCGAGAACAAGGAGAAACTACCGCAGCCTCAGACTGTTCTGAGGGAAGAGGGCGGAAAGCAGCTCAAGGGAAACTGGAAATCATCATCCCG
>NW_005354965.1:275777-277726 GCF_000412655.1 Myotis brandtii
CCTCGCGCCAGCAAAGCCCAGCCCGCGGGCCAGATGCGCAGAGACAGCTGCGCTGTCAGGTGGAACCTCTGTAGAGCGAGACTCTGCTCCTGCTCAGGAAGCAAACACTTACCCATCGGGGCAGACAAGGCCCTGGCTTTGAGCAGGTTAAAGTTTTCTGTAAGAACATGCATAGTATTTCACTTAAGCGCGCGCGTCCACACACACACGCACACGCATACTAGTACACATGTGTGCGTACCCACACACGCATGCATGCGCGCACACATGTGCACTCATGTGCGTGCACACACACACATGATCCTTGTGCATAAAAATTTTTCAAGTATTCTGGATAAAGTGATTGAGACTAATTTCCACAATTATACTTTTTTTTTGTATTTTCTGAAGTTTCTACACTAACCCTATCATTCACTTTAAGGAAAAATACACAAATGCAACATGTTCACATGGGTTTGGGGTCACTAGGGAGAGTGAGGAAGCCCCCGACCCGACCTCCACCAGACGGCCTGGGAAGGTCCTGGGATAAAGGAAACGCCGCCTCGCTGGCTTCCACCCCTCTCCACGTTCCAGGAGCACTTGCTTGGCCTCCTCACGTCGTGCCTGGCGTGGCCACGTGCGCACTGATGCACGTGTCTTCCTCTGCACACACCCCTTCCCATTTCATTATAACCCGCCCCCCGGCAGGAACCATGCCCGACCGCATTGGACCGATCGTCTAAATAAACTAGGTTTAGCACAGCTATGCTCAGGGGGACGCTCATCGCTCAGGTGGACTTACAACAAGGGCAACTCAAAAATATAAAATGTTCGAGCCCGGCCGGCGTGGCTCAGTGGTTGAGCGTCAACCCAGGAACCAGGAGTCACGGTTAATTCCCGGTCAGGGCACATGCCCGGGTTGTGGGTTGGATCCCCAGTGGGGGGCGTGCAGGAGGCAGCCGATCAATCTCACTGATATTTCTATCTCTCCCTCTCCCTTCCTCTCACTCTAAAAATCAATAAAAACATATTTAGAAAATATGAATATTATATAAAACATTCAAGCCCATCGGTGGGCCTGCGATGTCCCCCTTCACGTCCTCTCCCGTCAGAAGTGGACTGGGGAGCAAGCTTCCCGGTGGCTGCTCAGGGCACCGTGAAAGCCAAGCACGCGGCCGGAACGATGTCTGTAAATTATAATTATTAATAATAAAACGCTTCACGCCCCTGAGGTATTTAAAAACGTATTAAAATAAACCTAATGAGTACCCTCCTCTGCCTTGCGAACAGACCTCGCAGACGGCAGGAGAGAGAATGCAATGTATTCATTTCAGGGCTAAATCTGCAGCGAACATCACAAGACAACAGATTGCAGGCGTAAAATTAGCTTCCAGTGGGAGGCCTTGGTTGGAGCCTGTTTTCCCGCTGGAGGCTGAGCCCGCAATGGGGGGGGGGGGGGGCTAGATTAAGGACCCCGACCCTGAGGGCTCTGCTCCCTCCTCACACCCATGGAGAGCGAGCGCCCGCCAAGGGCGAAGGGAGGGTTCTGCAACAAGCAAACAGGAGATGCTCTCTGATTTGGAAAGGTTGTTGCTCTGACCGTAGTGACTCTGCTTTAAAGATCACCCAAACCGGCAGCGCTGTTTGGAGGTGAGGTTTCGAAGCCGGTCTGCCTTCTGGGACGTAATCCCACATGAAGACGGTGAAGCTGGGGATGAACCTAAAAGATCCCGAGGGCGAGTCACGGGGACGATTCGTCCCGACCTGCTTTCGGTTTTCTTCTTCCGAGTTTTGATGCTCACTCGTTTCCATGGTTAAACGGGTGCAGCCTTAACCCAAAGAAGTGATTCCAAATCCTTTACCCACAAGCCACACCCAGCACAGCGATTCCCACCACATCAACGCGTGTCCGACCCCGCGCTCCCACGCGTTCCGGGCCTCCACCCGGTGCCCAGGCTCACCTGCCCCGG
>NW_005354965.1:277908-279486 GCF_000412655.1 Myotis brandtii
TTAGCACGGGCCCCTCGGGACGGCCATGGCGGTCTCATCGGCGTCTCCCGGGTCCCGCCAACACCTGGAGAGGACAGGACGGGAGAGAGAGGGTCACAGCGCAGCCAGCGGCAGTCCATCGCCCGCCAGCGCCCGTCTCGGCTGAAACCCACCCCCTGATCCATGACGCCACCCCCAGCACAGGAACGAAGGACACGCACCATCAGATAAGCACACACACACACACACACACACGCATGTCACACGGACAGTGATAAGCAGCCCTAGGCAGAGTTACTGTGTCACTTCCACCTCTTCCTGTTGGTTAGCAGGGTGGGGAGCGTCCGGCCCCCGGGCCGCACAGGGCCTGAGAAAGCCTGCGGCCTGGCCCTGCCCAGGCCTGAGGGGGAGTTCATGGACCCTGGGACCACACAGAGCAGGCTCCTGTCTAAGTGGGTGACGTTGTGTGGCCCGCGGGTGCTGTTAGAAACATCACAGGGCCCTGGGCCGGAAAAGGTCCCCACCCCGGACTAAGGGATCGGATGACAGGGACCCTTCACGACGAACGGATGTCCGATGGACTGATGCCCGCGTCCCCTCCTAACCGACACACGGTCTCGACAGACAGACAGTGACACGGGAGGAGGGAGTCCGGGCTATTCTGAACGGAGCTGTGTTTGCAGCTGATGCTGACGAAAACGCCGCGAGGCCGCGAGCAGAGGCACGTGACGGGCAGACTCGCCCGGGGACAGGTCCTCACACTGCCCGGCGCCGACCCAGAGGAAACCCAGGGGCAGGTGCCCGCGAAGAACTCGGGTGAAACAGCCAGACTGTCCCTTAACCCAGAAAATGCACGGCCAGGGCAGCACCACCCACGGCAGTTTTAATGGTTCTTTTTTTAAAGCTGTATTTGTTATTGATCTCAGAGAGGAAGGCAGAGAGAGAAACATCATTGATGAGAGGGAATCACTGATCAGCCGCCTCCTGCACGCCCCACCCTGGGGATCGAGCCCACACCCCGGGCATGTGCCCTGACCGGGAATCGAACCCTGACCTCCTGGTTCATAGGTGGACGCTCAGCCACTGAGCCCCGCGGCCGGGCCAATGGTCCTTTCCTTACAGCCGCCCTCGGAGGACAGACTGCAAACACTGGGAGACACAGAGATTCGGGGTCCCTGGGGGGCTGTGCCCGCCGCCTGCCACCAGCCAGGCCTCTGGGGGCCCGAGATGCCAGGCCCGCGGCGCAGGGACGGGGAGAGCGGCCGGCTCTGAGGAGGCGGCACCGAGGCAGGAAGTAAACACAGGCGCCCGCGGAGAACAGGCCGGTGAGCGCGGTCCCGTCCTTCCTCGTCTCGGAAACGTGCTGTTTAACGGTGACTGGTGACTCAGGGTGCAGGGCGGAGCGTGACTTCTCAGCACACCCATGATTACCCCGAAATACGCGCCTTCCCACGACCCCCCACTGTGCCCGCCCGCACACTGCTCTCTGCAGAGTCTCCCAATTCCGAACCGGCTCGGGGCTGCCCAGGAGCCGGCAGAAGCTAACCGGCCGTCGGTACCGGCACGGACGCCTGTGGTGCCAGCTGCCAGCCACCCGCA
>NW_005354965.1:280072-281666 GCF_000412655.1 Myotis brandtii
TCCTGCCGGGGGGGGGGGTGGAATGTGTCCTGGCGACTGGAGAACCACCAGGACCCAGGGCGCCGGGAGTTCCATCCGGCGGGAGGCAGCCAGGACCCGCTCAGCGTCCAGCCCACGCCTGGGGCTCTGCGCAGTGTCGGCCACACCGGTCAGGCCACCCTCCACCCACAGCATCACAGTCCCCACGTCACATACATCACAGTCCCCACGCCACGGGCATCACACGGTCCCCACACCACGGACATCACAGTCCCCACACCACGGGCATCACAGTCCCCATACCACGGGCATCACAGTCCCCACACCACGGGCATCACACGGTCCCCACACCACGGACATCACAGTCCCCACACCACGGACATCACAGTCCCCACACCACGGACATCACAGTCCCCACACCACGGACATCACTGAGGGCCCCCTGTCCTCCCAGGAGAGGGCCTGGACCACGGGCTCAGGGCAGGACCGGATCTCCGAGAAGACCATCCCTCAGATGGATGAGCTACGACGGAGGCTCCAAACTCCTCCTTCACGAGGCGTGAGGCGTGAGGCGTGGAGGACAGGGTGCAGCAGCCCCGATTTCAGCACAGATAACCCCCCGCCCCAGCCACCAGGCCCTAAGCGTCCCCACATCCTACCCCACGGCCCCGCCCACAGCCACAGCCTTCCCAGTCGTCGCCCAAATGCAGCGGGACTAGGAGGAGACGGCCAGAGGACCCACTTCAGCCCCAAGTCGCCTTCCTACAGGTTCCGCGGGGAGTGCGGTCAGTGCGTTGGGAAGGGAAGTAACCCATAGCCTGGTAGCCGGGCGCACGGAGACCCAGACCCACGGTGGACGGGTCCCAGGCCAGACACTCAGCTGTTCCTCTGACCCTCCGTGTTCACGGCCTCGTACCTGTCCTTGGTCGCCGGCAGCAGCCCAGGCGTACGACCCGGCCACACCCTCCCCACAAAGGGCAGGGCTGTCACGTGGCGGCATTAAACGCCCCCCCCCCGCCCCCCGCAGCCCAGCCGGGCCCTCCTAGGGCTCAACGGAGCCCCACTCGCTGAGTGGCTTCAGCGGCTTTTCTCGAGCGACCTCGGAGTCCCCCGATTTCCCAACACGCGCAGCAGCATGAACCCCCGAGCACCTGAGAGCCCCCCACCTCCCAAGAGTGACCATGACGGGCCAGCTCCACGCGGCTCCTGAATTCTCCAGGCCAGGCCCCAGTCCCGTCAGACAAGCAGGCCCAGGTCATGGGGAGAGAGAGGGGACATCGCTCCCCCGAGAGAGGGAGGAGCCAAGGCAGGTGACCCCTCACGCGAGCTCCGTCCCTCCCCAGTTCCCCGCAGGGGCTCCCCGCGACCTGTCCCCTGAGGACAGGTGTCCCCTGAGGGTCAGTGAGGAGCCGGGCGAGCACAGGCAGGGACGGACCGTGCCTCCTGGGAGACGGCAGCCCGCACGCCCGCAAACTGCCCGCTGAGCCCTCGGCACCAGGGCCTCCACTTAGAAGAGGGTTCAACTCGGTCACTGACTCCAGCCACACGGTCCCCAAAGGGAGCCCAGCTCTCCCGGTGGAGATCTGCCCCGTCCCAGGCCCCGTCCCAGGCCCCG
>NW_005354965.1:282658-282900 GCF_000412655.1 Myotis brandtii
CCCTCCCCCCCTCTTTGAAAAAAAAAAAAAAATAATAAAAAAAAAAAAAAAAAAGAAAAAAGAAAAGAAAGAAAAGAAGAAAGGCCGGGCACGATCTCTCTGGCTGGATAACGACTGAGGTCCATCCGCCCGGAACAGCCAGTCGGGAGAGGGAGCCCGGCCGCGAGGAGGGACCCTGTGAAGCAGAAGAGGAACAGCCGGCAGCGCCTCCCGGGTCAGCGGAGGACCGTCGGCCTCTTTCG
>NW_005354965.1:283105-286676 GCF_000412655.1 Myotis brandtii
TGCCCCCGGCTCTGCTCACAGGCCTTCCTGCCCGCGCTGGCGTGCCCCCGGGTCTGCGGGCACTACATTCAGCAAATCGCTCATCACTGAACCAGCACACACGTCACACACCAGCTAGTGTGCACACAGCCATGCACGTTTCACGTTCTGTGCGGTTGGCAATGTGCCTCGCTCATCTGAACCGAACAGGAATACACAGAAGTGCAAACACAGATGGAAAGCAGTGGGCGTCTCAGCGCTCCCGCCCTCGCCCTCAGCCATCGGATGGCGCACCGAGTGACACAGAGGCCGCGGTTGGGCACAGAGCCCGCTGGAACTAAGGGCAGTAAGGAAAGACACCGGCTCTCACAGGAGCTTCCCCCCACGCAGCCACATGGACAAACCCCTGCGGCACCTGCCCCGCCTCCTCCCCGCCACCTGCACCTCCCACCCCGTCTGGGGGCATCTGTAATCCTGGCAAAAAGAAAATAATAAAAGAAACCCATCCCCAAGCCTGTAGCTGTCTGTGTTGTGAGCCTGTTGCTGACGGATTCCTCAGATTCCCGCTCGGCGGACGTCTCAACTGTCCCACCTCAGCCTGGCTACGCAGCCGCCACACAGCAGCTCAAAACCTCCAAGTCCTCAGGAGAGCAACGCGGCACCCCCAGTTCAGGGGACCCCACTGCTCAGGGGACCCCACCACTCAGGGATATATTTTTATTGATTTCAGAGAGGAAGGGAGAGGGAGAGAGTTAGAAACATCAGTGATGAGAGGGAATCATGGATCGGCTGCCTCCTGCACGCCCCACACTGGGGATGGAGCCCGCAACCCGGGCCTGTGCCCTGACCAGAATCGAACCCTGACCTCCTGGTTCACAGGTCACTCAACCACTGAGCCGGGCCGGCCGGGCCGAATGGGACCCTCCTTAGGGTCTCAGGCCCCGCACGGGCCTCCTCCCCAAGGAGCACGGCACGTCCCTGTGACCGAGCCGGTCGGGGCGTCCTGGGGCCACTTCCTCCATCTGCAAACCAGGTGACCCGCCGGCAGGTGGGGGGACGCTCCCTGGTGTTCATTTCAGCTTCACGCATGTGACCTTCTTCCCTCCAGCTTGTCCTTCCCCCTCCTTCCTTCAAGATCCCTGAAGCGTCTTCTCATCGATCCTGTCCCTTCGAACCAGGTCCCCTCGCCTCCCACCCCACGGCGACAGTCCTCTGCTGCCCACCTCTCCGGGCTCACCCCCTGCAAGCCACGCTGACGCACGCGCAAAACACATACAACGTCCTTCGAGATGCCGCCGTCCACCCCGCCCCACCCCCGCCCGCTGACTGATGGGCCAACACCCCTGTGGGCCCCGCAGAGGCCCAGGGGAGCCAGGGAGCACCTCCTGAAGAATCCATGTCACTCGGAGTTCGGGGCGCGGAGGGAGAGCAGGGAGGCGGGGACGGAGTGGTGATGGGATAAAGCATTTAACGTGTGTCTTTTCCGGGACGAAATCCCCGTATCCCCGCCCCCTACATAAAACGGCAGCGGAGGGGCTAGAAGTGAATTCTCTTTTATGGCAGTTTCATTGGAAGCTTTGAAACCTCTACTCTTCCAAGATCTTCTTCGTCACTTCTCCCCTCCGGGTACCATCGTCATCAATTATTTGAGAACCTGTCTTATTCCATCTTCTCTCTGGCAGGGTCACAAGTTCCCTGAGAGACGGGACTGTGGCTTTTTATGTTTTAGCGTAAGGCTTTTGGCATGTGCCTCCTGCATTAGGGTTCTCCAGAGAAATAGAACCAACAGGAGGTGGGTGTGTGGGTGGGTGTGTGGGTGGGTGTGTGGTGGATGGAATGGAGAGATGAGGGACAGGTGGGTAGATGGACAAATGAGTGGATGGATGCGTGGGTGGATGGACAGATGGATAAATGAATGGATGAATGGATGGATGGATGGATGGATGGATGGATGGAAGGAAGGAAGGATGGAAGGGTGGACAGGTGAGGTATGGGTGCGTAGATGGATAAATGAGTGGATGGATGGGTGAGGATGGGTGATGATGGATAGATGGGTGGGTGTGTGGGTGGGTGTGTGGGTGGATGGATGGAGAGATGAGGGACAGGTGGGTAGATTGGATGCAGAGATGAGGGACAGGTGGGTAGATGGATAAATGAGTGGATGGATGGGTGGATGGATGGACAAATGGATAAATGGGTGGGTGGATGGATAAATGGATGGATGGATGGATGAATGGAAGGGTGAACAGGTGAGGTATGGGTGCATAGATGGATAAATGAGTGGATGGATGGGTGAGGATGGGTGATGATGGATGGATGGGTGAGGGGTGGGTGGGTGGATGGATGAATAGGTGATGGGTGGATGGATGAATAGGTGAGGGATAGGTGGGTGGATGGATGGGTGGATGGATGAATAGGTGGGTAGGTGGATGGGTGGGTAGGTGGATGGATGAATAGGTGAGGGGTGGGTGGGTGGATGGATAATTTAAGGAATTGCCTCAAGTGACCGAAGGGGCTGAGAAGTCCACTCTGCAGGGCGAACTGGCTGGAGACACCCCTCTACCCCCCAGGCCAGAGCTGAAGCTGCAGTCTTGAGTCCAAAGGCGTCAGGAGGCGGACTCCCTCCTCCCAGGAGGCCTGCCTCTCCTCTTAGGCTCAGGGCTGGAGGAGGCCCAGCCACACAGCACAGGACAGTCTGGTTCCTCAGTGTCTCCTGACTGCCGTGCTGATCTCATCTAATGCCCATCTCGCTGCAACGCCTGAGCGCGCATTTGAGCAGCTGGGCACAGCCAGCGCGCAGCACCTCCCGCGCACACCCAGGACGCTTTCTCCAGCCTCGGCGCCAAGGTCACCCGAAGGGACAGAGAGCGAATGTGTCCCCACAGGATCTCACGACAGAACCCCCAGGCAGGTGCCTGGCGTGCGAGCAGCCCACGGGCCACTAGTTTGAGCTCAGAACGAAGGCTGAGGTGGGGGGTCCTGGGAGCCCAGGACCCAGCACACAGAGGGATCACAGAGGACAGTGGCCGACATCCACGATGTCACCCTGGCAGGTATCTCTAGACCAGGCGATGCTCCTGGTCGCCCGGTCAGCGGGCGCTGTGGCTCCTGCTTCCACGTGGACAACAGTACAGCCGGCCGGCGTGGCTCCGTGGCTGAGCATCGACCTAGGAACCAGGAGGTCACGGTTTGATTCCTGGTCAGGGCACAGGCCTGGGTTGCGGGCTTGACCCCCCCTCCCCCAAGTAGGGGGCGTAGAGGAGGCAGCCAATCAATGATTCTCTCATCACTGATGTTTCTCTCTCTCTCTCCCTCTCCCTTCCTCTCTGCAATCAATAAATAAAAAAGAAAACAGTACAAAACCTATCTGCAGATTGTAAAACACAAACACACCAGCCCCCTCCCAGAACCCCCTCCCCCCTCCCACACACACACACACCACACGCACCACACGCGTGTGCGAGTGAGGGTCCTGGGCACTTCAGCGTCCCTGTGGCAACACGTCTGCCCCAGCCGTGGATCTGAAATCACCGCCCTCCCCCGACCCAGCACAGAGCCAAGGCTTTGAGTGCACAGCAGGCAGAGCAGGCAG
>NW_005354965.1:286792-287269 GCF_000412655.1 Myotis brandtii
GGCGAGCCCCCCGCGAGCTGGGGCGACACGTTGTACTGGAACCAAAGCCCCGGGAGGCTCAGAAGTCACCACAGCCCTCCCCGCGCACAGGTGCCCCGTCCCTGAACCCCCCTCGAGAGGAAGGCGGAGCGAGTGGGCTCAGGGCCGAGTGCTGCTTCAGGAGGGGGAGCGTGAATTATCCTGCACCGAACCAAAGAATGTGTAGGTGTGTGTGTGACGCACACAAACACGCACCCACACGCACACGCGCACACGTGCACAGGCGGGGGCAGGAGCGTATCCCTCCCTGAGCAGGGGTCATCGTTAGCTTGGACAGGTCACTTCACTTCCCTGTGGTCCCAGATTCCCCCCCAGTGAAACCAGCGCCTTGTAAATGAAGTGTCTCCAAACTGTTGGGCTTCCCGGGAGCGGGCGGGTGGGTACAGGCGCAGGGGCATGGGTGAGGGGCACATGGGTGAGGGCGACATGGGTGAGGGG
>NW_005354965.1:287520-287734 GCF_000412655.1 Myotis brandtii
GGAGAGGCAGGGGTGCAGGGGGGCATGGGCGTGGGGGCACGGGAACGCAGGGAAGGGCGCAGTGGCCGGAGCTCGGAGGACTGTTTCGCCTGGTTCTCCATTCCATGCGGATCCGAGAAGGGGAGGCCCGGTCCAGCGTGTGTGCTACGCCCAGCGAGCGCCAGGATGGAAATAACCGCTGCCTGCTGGCCGGCCGCCTGGCTCCCACAGGCCG
>NW_005354965.1:288028-290887 GCF_000412655.1 Myotis brandtii
CCTGTTCCCTGGTTCTCGGCTCCGACCCCCCCTCCCGGGAACAGCCTGCCATCTGCGCCCGGGCTCCGCTCGGGTTTCCATGACAGTAAATAAGGTCCTGACTTCGAGTTCGTCTCAAAGAATTCCTTCAGCCCCAGCCAGTGTGGCTCAGTGGGCAGAGCGTCGGCCTGCGGACTGAAGGGTCCTGGGTTCGATTCCTGCCTGGGTTGTGGGCTCGATCCCCAGTGGGGGGCGTGCAAGTGGCAGCCGATCCATGATTCTCTTTCATCACTGATGCTTCTCTCTCTCCCTCTCCCTTCCTCTCTGAGATCAATAAAGAAGTATTTATTTTTACCGTGTAAGCGTGAGGCCCAGGCCCGGCGCCCACAGTGAGCTCGGCGCGCCACGAGGAATGAATGAAACTCCTCACGCCAAGAACGTGTGGGCGGGCGGAGGGAAAAATACAGGCAGATTCTGAAAACGGACACAGCGGGCCCCGACGGCAGGTGACCGGCCTCTGTTTAAGCTGCATTTCTCGCTTTCACTCGGGGAAGAACGGTGACCAGGTGGGGCCTCGTTCAGTCACTAAGCAAACCCTGCTGACACCGGGAACGGAACCATTTCCGCGTGGGGGAGGTTAGCGATGGGCACGGGCAGTAACGTTCCCGTAAAACCACGATCTAGAGGCGAATACTCATCCCAAACACATTCAGAAGGCCTCACTACACACACCAGGCCGGTCGCTGCAGGCGTTAGGCCAAGCAGGTCGAACTCGCGGCCAGCGGGCCGCACGGGGCCCACAACGAATATTTTTGCGGCCCAGCCAATGTAACGGTTTGTAAGAGACGTTTTCATAAAAATTTCATAACTTAATTTTTACAACATCCTGTTACACATAATTATTAACAACGAGCTACGACGTTCGCTAATGACTGACGACTAGAATCGTGTTGCATTCATTTCCCTCATGAGCCGTACGCGCAGGCACACCATTTCCTTCCACTAATACCAGCAGCGAATATTCTAGCAGCCGGTGGCCACGTCATTAGTCCTGCACTGACTTGTTTGGTGTGCGCAACAGGAAATGTCTCTATCGAACTAAACCTACGTTTCTATGAAAACTGAAGCTTTTCTTTTTTGTGGCCACATCCACTTCAACCTCGTTTATCCGGCCGTGGGAGCCTTTGTGTCTGACATGCTTGCTTTAGGCTGTTTATGTGGTTTTTGTTTTTTTTAACCTTAACTGTCTGTCACCCCTAGATTGAGGAGGGTTATTTCTTATTTTTAAAATATTTTTCTTGATTTCAGAGAGGAAGGGAGAGGGAGAGAGAGAAACATCCATGATGAGAGAGAATCATGCATCGACTGCCTCCTGCACACACACACACCCCACTGGGGATCGAGCCCACAGCCCAGGCCTGTGCCCTGACCGGGAATGGAACCGGGACCTCCTGGTTCATAGGTCGACGCTCATCCACTGAGCCACGCCGGACGGGCTGTGCTATTAACTTAGAAATAGATGCTTTTCATCCTGATGGTCACAGAGGACTTCCCCACATCGAGTCACCGTTTTCAGACGGTAAAATGGGGAAATAAAACTCCAAAAACACTTCCCGTGCACAAACCCCCCCTGGACGAAAAGACACTCCTTAGGGTGGACACGCACACCCTTTCCACGGCAGATCAACTGAGAAGGAACAAAGCCGCTTCCTGGTCAGTGACGGAGGGTCCCTTTCGCGCTGATGGAGGCTGGAGAGCCTCTGCGACCAGCTCTGCTTAAAGGCACACCCTCAGCACACCCTCTCCCGGGACCGGGGGCCCGGCGGCCAGGACAGGGGCACCCAGGAGAACCCAGGGGCGCATGCACTTGCTGTGCTGAGCGTCCCAACACCACCACCAGGGGCAGGTGAAATAAGAAAATAAATAAAATAAAAACTGCACGTCTAACACAGAGGAGAGAGCCCGGCCGCATGGCTCAGTGGCTGAGCATCGACCTAAGAACCAGGAGGTGAGGGTTCGATTCCCGGTCAGGGCACAGGCCCGGGTTGTGGGCTCCATCCCCAGTGTGGGATGCGCAGGAGGCAGCCGATCCATGATTCTCTCTCATCATTGATGTTTCTCTCTCTCCATCTCCCCTTTCTCTCTGAGCCCCTTTCTCTCTGAGATCAACAAAAACATTTTTTTTTTTAAGAAAATAGAGGATATACGTGAAGATATTACGCTAAGTGAAATAAGCCAGTCACAAAAGAGCAACTATGCCCTGGCCGGTGTGGTTCAATGGATAGAGCATCGGCCTGCAGACTGAAGGGTCCCGGGTTCAATTCTGATCAAGGGCATGTGCCTCAGCTGCAGGCTCCTCCCCGGCCCGGGCCCTGGTCAGGGCACGGCCAGGAGGCAACCAACAGATGTGTTTCTCTCACATCGATGTTTCCCTCTATCTCTCCCTCTCCCTCCCACTCTCTCTAAAATCAATGGGAAATATCCTCGGAAGGAAAGCAGGTGTGGGTGCCGGGCCCAGGGAAGAGGGGCAGGCGAGGTGGGGGTCTCCTGGGCACAGAGCTTCGATTTGGGAAGATGGGCGGGGAGACGGTCGCAAAACACTGTCGATGGACTGAGTGTGAGCGGAAAGCTCGCGCCAAGATGGTCAAGTGTGTGTTGTGCGTGTTACACCGCAAGGAAAACGAGGGGGCTCTGCACAGCCGCCCTGCAGGGGCTCCAGGGTCTGCCACGACTCCTACATACAACGGACCGTCCCACTGCCACGGCACCGGGCGAGGGCCACGGGTCTCCTCCCACACCCGCTTCTGCGAGAATGACCGTCCCCGACCCCAGGTCTACAGCCTCAGTCCGGGCTCTTGTCTCACCTCCCCCGCCCTCCGC
>NW_005354965.1:290947-291458 GCF_000412655.1 Myotis brandtii
GCTGAAGACACGGACCAGCCTCGTGCACACTTTTCTCTCTTCCTGTTTGTTACTCCTCACCCGAGGGTATTTTTTTCCATTGATTTTTTTTTTAAGAGAGAGAAGGAGGGAGGGAGGGAGGGAGATGGGTGTGAAACATCGATGTGAGAAAGACACATCGATTGGTCGCCTCCCGCACGAGCCCCAACGAGGGCCTGGACCGCACCTGCCTGGGTACGTGTGACCTTAACCAGGAATCGAACCCGAAACCCTTAGGTGCTCAGGTGGACGCTGTAACCACTGAGCCCGCCGGCCGGGCTGCCCACACTTCCTCCTCATGAAAGCTTCCTCCGTGGAAACCCTCCCATCAGCCGTGCTGGCGGGACGGCGCGTCCTGTGGTCCCGGCTGCGGGGATCCTCCCACAAAACTCGCTCCTTCCCCGACCACGGGAGCGGAGCGACAGAGCGGAGCCAAGGACTGGAGTGCCCTTCACTGGCAGCCCCGGCACCAGCGCCATCACCGCACCCGCCT
>NW_005354965.1:310737-311786 GCF_000412655.1 Myotis brandtii
TCGCCGGATCGCGGCCTCTGACTCACCCGCGAGTGTGGCCCTCGGGTCACGCCAGGCCCAGCCCAGGGTCCCTGTGTGATGGCTGGGAGGACAACGGTTAACAGCCACCCCGCCCAGACCCCCCCGGACAGGCCCTGGTCCACGGGAGTCAGGGACGGAGCGAGTCTACGCCTCTCGCTGATGAGCGCGTCGAGGAGGCGGAGGCGGGGAGACGCAGGCTGTGGGGCGACTTCATGCAGCAACAAGTCAGGCTTGGCACCGCCGTGCGGATCTCACCAGCAGTCTCTTCCCACTAATGAGGAACATCAGCCACCGCCAACCACGCTCTCTCGCCACGCGGCTGCTGCCTTGCTGTGTTTTAACACAGGGCGTCCACACACCTTCACAAACGGCAACGAACTGCTCAGAAAGAACGTGCAGCCCGGCCCGGTGGCTCCGTGGTTGAGCGTCGACCTATGACCCAGTTCGATTCCCGGTCGGGGCACAGGCCCGGGTTGTGGGCTCCATCCCCAGTGGGGGGTGTGCAGGAGGCAGCCGGTCAATGATGCTCTCTCATCATTGATGTTTCTATCCCTCTCTCCCTCTCCCTTCCTCTCTGAAATCAATAAAAATGTGTTTTTTTTTTTAATGTATGCCCTAGTCAGCTGGGCTCAGTGGATAGAGTGTGGGCCTGCGGACTGAAGGGTCCCAGGTTCGATTCCAGTCAAAGGCACATACCGCGGTTGCAGGCTCGATCCCCAGCCCTGGTCGGGCACGTGCAGGAGGCGACCAATCGATGCGTCTTTCTTACACTGATGTTTCTCTGTCTCTCCCCCTCCCTTCCACTCTCTCTAAAAATCAATGGGAAAATGTCCTCAGGTGAGGATTAACAACACAAAGAAAGAGTTTGCAATATGCCATTCACGGCCTCAGAAAGACCTGGGATCCCCCGTGGGAATCAGTCAAAACCACGCCTTCCCAGCCCCGTCAGGTGAGGGAAGAGCCGGTTTCCAAGGCGCACACCTGGCCGGCGGCGGCACGCCCATCCGCCCCTGAGCGCCAGTCCCTGC
>NW_005354965.1:311991-322102 GCF_000412655.1 Myotis brandtii
AGAGCCCGAGCCCAGGCTGCGGGGCCAACAGCAGGCCCGGCAACTGGTCCTGTTGGGGCTTGTGCGCTGCCTGCCGTGCAGGTTTGACTGAGGATGGGAGCCTGTCAGCTCCTTCTGCTGGGACTTGGCACCTGGGGAAGCCCCTGAGGGCTGCCTACTCATCTCCAGGTGGAACCTGAGCAGATCATGAGCTGGGCGTGAGCAACTGCGAGCCCCCACCGCCCCCGCCCCTCCCCTCTCCCCCAGGGCCAGCCCAGGGCTGCCCATGGCGCATCAACCTCACCTGCCCATCACCAGCCATCAGGGGGAGGGGCTGGGCCAGGGCTCAGCCAGTGGCTTCGCAGCCACCGAATCGGGTGGGGACCCTGCCCCACCTCTGTGGCTCCTAAGCCCCGTGGAGGCCACGTCCCATCAGCAGCCCTCAGTTTCCCCCTCGGTGGGAAGGGGCAGGTGAGCACATGGCCCGGCCCGTGACCCAGGGCCGTTTCTTGGTACTGTTTGCTCATCTATTTTTACTTCCTGCAAATTCACATAAAGTTTGAGTTTGGGTGAAGTGGAAAATGTGTCTATTTTCATCATCCCTAATTACAGTTTGAAAATAGGGTTAGCCCATCCGGCGTGTCTCAGTGGTTGAGCATGGACCTAGGAACCAGGAGGTCACAGTTCGACTCCGGTCGGGGCACATACTCGGGTCACAGGCTCGATCCCCAGGGTGGGGCCTAAATCAATAAAAATATATAGCGGCGGCTACCACACCAAAGGAGACCAGGCTAATTCCGGTCCAGGGCACGTACCTCAGTTGCTGGTTCAATCCCCGGCCCAGGTCAGGCTCATGTGGGAGGCAACCAATCAATGCGACTCTCTCACATCGATGTTTCCCACCCCCCCTCAACTCTCTCTTAAAAAAGTCAATGGAAAAAGTATCCTCGGGTGAAGATTAACAACAAAAACCTGGTTCAAGTTCTTCTCTTCTCTACACACTCACACTCTCATCCTGCCACGAAGGCTGTGGAACACGGACATGAATGTGGGCATGAACGCGGACATGAACGCGGACACGAACGTGGACGTGAACGTGGACGTGAACGCGGACGTGAACGCGGACGTGAACGCGGACGTGAACATGGACGTGAACGCGGACATGAACGCGGACATGAACACGGACATGAACGCGGACGTGAACGTGGACGTGAACGTGAACATGAACGCGGACGCGAACGTGGACGTGAACACAGACATGAACGCGGACGTGAACGCGGACATGAACGTGGACATGAACGTGGACATGAACGTGGACATGAACGCGGACATGAACGCGGACCTGGGACTGAGAAGCATGGAGGGGGCGCAGGCAGGAGCCCCACTCGGGGGCGGGAGAAAGCCGACTACAGGAGGCTGACATGAACGCTGACATGAACGCGAACATGAACGCGGACATGAACATGGACATGAACATGGATGTGAACGCGGACATGAACATGGACATGAATGTGGACATGAACACGGACATGAACGTGGACATGAACGTGGACACGAACGCGGACCTGGGACTGAGAAGCATGGAGGGGGCGCAGGCAGGAGCCCCACTCGGGGGCGGGAGAAAGCCGACTACAGGAGGCAGCAGGCCCGTCTCTGCACCTGGTGGGGTTCTAGGCTCAGGGAATAAAAACATCGTTATCCACGTACAACTGAGGCCACACGTCCTGCCCACTGGCCTGGAAGGCGCGCCCCTCAGGGGCCTCTGGACCCAAACCTTCGGGTCAGGCAGCAGCCAGCCTCACATCACGGGCACCAACAGGATCGATACGGTTCAAACAAAGCTCTTTTGAAAAACACACTTTGGGGGGAAAGTGGCTTAGAAGAAGCCGAAGCGAAGGACAGGGCGAGTCCTGTGGGCCTCCCCCCACTTCCTCCTCGCAAGGAAGGGTGGGCACGTGCCCCCCCCCCACGCCCCGGGACGGCCCCGTGGTGACAGCACAGGCGTCTCCCCTGTGACAGCGAGAAAGAGCTCGCTCGCCCTGTCTTCGTCCTGGAGACTCGTGGTCCCGTGTGCCAGCCCAGGTGAGCGGAAGGGACAGGGGATGGGACGGAGGAGGTGCCTGGAGGCGGAGAGCGGGAGGAAGAGAGGAGGGAAGGGAGAGCCTCACCAGGACCCAGGAGCCCGTCCTGCGCTCTGTGTGTGTGAGAAGCGGGGGGGCGGGGGGAGGAGGGGTTAGGAGATGATCCCCCGCCTGCAACTGGGTCCCGATCGGTTCAGTTCAGCCAAACACCCGCCTCCCAGGTGCTGGCCCACGGGCAGGGCTAGGACCCTCGATGTGGCGGCCACGCACTCCGAGGGCAGGGAGCTCTCCGTGCCCAGAACACGCTGGAAACAGATGCCGTACATAACCCTGACACGTCTGCCAGTCTCACTGGACCCAATCCTGTCTCTGGGCCGTGGAGGTCTCACCAACGCCCAGTTGTGGGGAAAGTGGTGACAACAATGTCAAACTTAAGTCTCACATGACAGCCCCTCCCGACGTCCACTCACTCGGGGGAGCGTGCGTGAAGGCTGTGGAACGTGGACATGAATGCAGACATGAACGCGGACATGAACGTGGACATGAACGTGGACATGCGCAAAACAGGCAACTCGCCCCGAAACCGCAACAAAACGCCAAGCCCACTGACCCCCAAACAACCGTGGTGACCCACGGGAGGGGTGTCAGAGCCCAGCAGGCCGACGGGGGGAGCAGCCGTGAACGCGGACATGAACGCGGACGTGAACGCGGATGTGAATTTGGACATGAATGTGGACATGAACGTGGACATGAACGCGGACATGAACGTGGACATGAAGGCGGAGATGAACGTGGACATGAACGTGGACATGAACGTGGACATGAACGCGGACATGAACGCGGACGTGAACGCGGATGTGAATTTGGACATGAATGTGGACATGAACGTGGACATGAACGCGGACATGAACGTGGACATGAAGGCGGAGATGAACGTGGACATGAACGTGGACATGAACGTGGACGTGAACGCGGACATGAACGCGGACGTGAACGCGGATGTGAATTTGGACATGAATGTGGACATGAACGTGGACATGAACGCGGACATGAACGTGGACATGAAGGCGGAGATGAACGTGGACATGAACGTGGACATGAACGTGGACGTGAACGCGGACATGAACGCGGACGTGAACGCGGATGTGAATTTGGACATGAATGTGGACATGAACGTGGACATGAACGCGGACATGAACGTGGACATGAAGGCGGAGATGAACGTGGACATGAACGTGGACATGAACGTGGACGTGAACGCGGACATGAACGCGGACGTGAACGCGGATGTGAATTTGGACATGAATGTGGACATGAACGTGGACATGAACGCGGACATGAACGTGGACATGAAGGCGGAGATGAACGTGGACATGAACGTGGACATGAACGTGGACGTGAACGCGGACATGAACGCGGACGTGAACGCGGATGTGAATTTGGACATGAATGTGGACATGAACGTGGACATGAACGCGGACATGAACGTGGACATGAAGGCGGAGATGAACGTGGACATGAACGTGGACATGAACGTGGACGTGAACGCGGACATGAACGCGGACGTGAACGCGGATGTGAATTTGGACATGAATGTGGACATGAACGTGGACATGAACGCGGACATGAACGTGGACATGAAGGCGGAGATGAACGTGGACATGAACGTGGACATGAACGTGGACGTGAACGCGGACATGAACGCGGACGTGAACGCGGATGTGAATTTGGACATGAATGTGGACATGAACGTGGACATGAACGCGGACATGAACGTGGACATGAAGGCGGAGATGAACGTGGACATGAACGTGGACATGAACGTGGACGTGAACGCGGACATGAACGCGGACGTGAACGCGGATGTGAATTTGGACATGAATGTGGACATGAACGTGGACATGAACGCGGACATGAACGTGGACATGAAGGCGGAGATGAACGTGGACATGAACGTGGACATGAACGTGGACGTGAACGCGGACATGAACGCGGACGTGAACGCGGATGTGAATTTGGACATGAATGTGGACATGAACGTGGACATGAACGCGGACATGAACGTGGACATGAAGGCGGAGATGAACGTGGACATGAACGTGGACATGAACGTGGACGTGAACGCGGACATGAACGCGGACGTGAACGCGGATGTGAATTTGGACATGAATGTGGACATGAACGTGGACATGAACGCGGACATGAACGTGGACATGAAGGCGGAGATGAACGTGGACATGAACGTGGACATGAACGTGGACGTGAACGCGGACATGAACGCGGACGTGAACGCGGATGTGAATTTGGACATGAATGTGGACATGAACGTGGACATGAACGCGGACATGAACGTGGACATGAAGGCGGAGATGAACGTGGACATGAACGTGGACATGAACGTGGACGTGAACGCGGACATGAACGCGGACGTGAACGCGGATGTGAATTTGGACATGAATGTGGACATGAACGTGGACATGAACGCGGACATGAACGTGGACATGAAGGCGGAGATGAACGTGGACATGAACGTGGACATGAACGTGGACGTGAACGCGGACATGAACGCGGACGTGAACGCGGATGTGAATTTGGACATGAATGTGGACATGAACGTGGACATGAACGCGGACATGAACGTGGACATGAAGGCGGAGATGAACGTGGACATGAACGTGGACATGAACGTGGACGTGAACGCGGACATGAACGCGGACGTGAACGCGGATGTGAATTTGGACATGAATGTGGACATGAACGTGGACATGAACGCGGACATGAACGTGGACATGAAGGCGGAGATGAACGTGGACATGAGCCGACGGGGGGAGCAGCCGGGTACACCGGTCCTGGTGGCCGGGGGGTGGGGGACACAGCAGGGCAGACGGGCAGCTGCACGGGACCCCACAGGTCCCATCAGGGAGGACTCGCGTGTCAAAGTAAAGACGGCGACTGACATTCTAGCCCTCGGACTCACGGGAAACGGGGGTGTGCACACTCAGAGGTGGGTGAGCAATCGGGGGGTCTCACGGGAAACAGGGTGGTGCACACTCGGAGGTGGGTGAGCAATCGGGGGGACTCACGGGAAACGGGGGGGTGCACACTCAGAGCTGGGTGAGCAATCGGGGGTCTCACGGGAAACGGGGTGTGCACGCTCAGAGCTGGGTGAGGAATCGGGGGGACTCACAGAAAACGGGGGGTGTGTGCACACTCAGAGCTGGGTGAGGAATTGGGGGGACTCACAGGAAACGGGGGGGTGCACGCTCAGAGCTGGGTGAGCAATCGGGGGTCTCACGGGAAACGGGGTGTGCACGCCCAGAGCTGGGTGAGGAATCGGGGGGTCTCACGGGAAACGGGGGGTGTGTGTGCACACCCAGAGCTGGGTGAGCAATCGGGGGACGCCTGCTCTGAAGAGGTCTGATAATCCTGTGGGTCCAGAAGCTTTTCTTACACGTGAACATGTTACATACGAGGAAAAACCGGGAATCGTCTTCCCTCACCGACTACATGCTTTAAACCAGTGAACCTGAGGGACAGACCCGGCCACGGAGGTCAGCGGCACCGAGTCTCCGTGGACACACCCGTGGGCCCCAGACCACCAGCACGCAGGCGAGTAGAGCGCGGCTCCCGGTACACGGACTGCTCTGCTCATGTCATCGCGACGTGTGGGCACAAAACAACGTGCACACGGAACCCCGAGCCACACGGAACCCCGAGCCACACGGGCCAAATCAGAGGCAGCATCAAGCAGGTGCTTTCAAAACCAGGGCCCTGCTCTGCCCGGTCGCGTGGCTCGAGCAGCCGGACGGACGGATTCTGAGAAACGCTGCCGGAAGCCGAACATCTGATGGCTGCGGTACGAACAGTTCCGCCACCACCACGATCACCGGCGACTGTTTCCTGAGGACGTGGCTACGCATGTTACACACGGAAGCTCATCTCATCATCCCACAGTCCTGGGAGCAGGACACTGTCCTAAGCAGACCCATTTCACGGATGAGGAAAGTGACTCCGGGACCCTCACGTCTCCCGTCTGCGCTGAGCAAGGGGGGCCGGTCACACCGACCCTCGGCTGGGGGGAGGCTGGATGTGGGGGAGAAGCAGGAGCCCTGAGGTGGGGGATTTAAGCTGATTTCCTGATGGGTCTGCTCGGAGCGGCCGGGTAAGTGCGGGCTTCGGGGAGGACGTGACGACATAAAAATGTCAGTGGGACAATGACCCCTTGGAGCTTTTTATGAGGAAGAAACAGCCAGCAGAGTCCGATGAGCCACGGAAAGAAAACCCGGTTCCTCTAGTCGCTCCCACCGCCCTCAACACCACGCAGTGGGGCAGCGGGTCTTCTCACCCAGGACCCGTGGGACCCGTGGGACCCGTGGGACCCGTTTCAACCCGGTGGACAGACACACAGACAGAGGCCTGCTCTCCCTCCTGTTCTGACCCACGGCCCTGTGCTCACAACGGCGGCCCCAAACCACCAACACGGTTTTATAAACCCCAAAGGGTCTCCATCCTGTCGGAAACCACGGCCCAGACGGTAATCCAAGCTCTTACACGGAGCTGCTTCTTTTCTTAAGGAAACGCTCGTGCTTGTCAAGGGCGGAGGTCACACCGACGAGCTACCGTCAGCAACTGCGGTCGGGCCCGGGACCCACCTGCTCCCAAGGGTCTCGGCACAGATCCGGGGAGAACGGCCGCGGGCTGGGAACCTTCTGGAATTCGAGACGAAACGTCGTGCCCGGCACAGCCGTCCTCACAGGAGGAGCGCGCCCAAGGCTGCCCCGGTTCCCACCCGAGCGGGACCCACAGAGCTTCACGTGTGAACGTGTTTATGTGGGAGGGCGGCCACACCTGCCACGAAGCCACGACAGCTCCCGCTGCGGACACTGTACCGTGTCGGGAGGCTCCCCCAACCAAGACGGCCACGAACTCAGCCCCAAAGCAGAGAGCGCAACAGGGTGGACGTCACAACCCCATTCATTCATTCATTCATTCATTCATTCTACAGGCGGACGCCTGGCCTGCCTGGGGGAGGGACCAGTTCCGATTCCGGCTCCAGAGGGCTCCTGGCCCCTCCTGATGAGGCTCCGGGGGAAGAGTGTCACCTACCGCGCCTCCCCGTCCCCAGCAGACGACTGCCGGGCGGGAGACCAGCACTTCAGCGGAAGGCACCGCTTCATCGTCACGTGTCCCTAATTAAACAGCCAAAACAAAAATGTTTCCAGAGCCCGGCCGGCGGGGCTCAGTGGTTGAGCATCGACCTAAGAACCAGGAGGTCAGGGTTCGATTCCTGGTCGGGGCACAGGCCTGGCTTGTGGGCTCGATCCCCAGTGTGGGGCGTGCAGGGGGCAGCCGGTCGTGATTCTCTCTCATCACTGATGTTTCTTTCTCTCTCTCTCTCTCCCCCCTCCCTTCCTCTCCAAAATCAATAAATACCTTAAATTTACACGTATAAACATTTCAAGAAAAGGCTCGTAGTGATCGGACAGACATGAGGTGCAGCCGCCGGGGACGAGCAGGGGAGAACCTCCTGGGGGACCAAGTGGCATCTGCATCTGAACCGCGGTTAACCCCAGTGCCAGGCCCCTCCTCACCCCGAGCCGGGGCACAGGGAGCCCCGGGAACTAGCCAGACTGTGGTTCCCTCCGACCGGATGCAGGTGAGAATCGCGGCGCCTGGAACCCAGAGCATCAGGGCGCTGCACGTGTCCCGGGGAGGAGCCGGCACCTGGTGCTGCTGCTGCTGCTGCTGCTGTTGTTGTTATTACTATTATTCCGGCTACTCTGGTGGGCACAGGTGCCCTCACTGGGGCAGTGACTGTGTTTCCCTAGCGACCATGATGGGAGCCTCGGTCCCTGTGCGCCTCGGCCACCGGCGGCTCCTCTCCGGGGAAATGTCTGCTGCCCCTTGTCCCTCGGGCGGCTTTGTTCTGTGTCGGGCTGTGTGGCCAGTGCTCCCAGCACGATGCCCACAGCCGGGGGCGCCCCTAGGTGCCCAGACATGAACCTCATGGGAAGCCAGGGGAGGGTGGGAAGAGATCCACCAAGGACCTCGTAGCAAACATGCTTCCCCCGCGGACACATACGATGGGGTGGTGAGAGCAGGGGAGGGGGGCGCGGGCGAGGGGAGCGGCTGGAAGAGGTTACGGGGGGAGGAGGACCTACGTCACACCTTCAACAATGAAGGTTTTCTTAAAGCGCCACGAGGGCGGGAACAGCGCAGCCTGTGGAGACCACGGAACACCGTCCAGTCAGAGGAACGCGCTTCGGACGCGCGCGGCCCGGACACTGTTGTGGTGGGAACCGGTGGCTGGAGCCTGGGGGGAGAGGGGCAGGAGTCAGAGCACCTGTGGCCTCATGGGCCGCGTAACTGGAACCGGAGCCGGTGCAGGGGTTTAAGCTGGGGAGCGATCTGTCCAGATTGCCTTTGACAAGACCCCTCTGTGGAGACACCAGTGTCCGTCTTTGGATGATGGATAAACAAAAGGTGGTCTATCCAGCGGACTATTACTCCGTCCTAAAGGGGAAGCTCTGACATGCTACAACTTAGATGAACTCGGAAACACAATGCTGAGTGAGAGAAGTCAGCACAGGGTTGTATGATCCTATCGATATGAAAAGTCCAGAACCGGCAGATACATAGAGACAGAGGGCAGGTTAGTGGTTGTCGGGCTGGGGGGAGGGGGAGACGAAGATTTTGCATAAGGAGTGCAGAGTTTCTGTTCGGGGTGATGAAAAAGTTCTAGAAATAGACAGTGGCAACGGTTGCGTAACATCATAAATGCACTTAATCCGTTGAACTATGGGGTCAGAAACGTCTAAGATGGTGCGTGTTACATTATATACACTTTCTCACACACCAGAGGCAGCTCACCTCGCCCACTGCATCCTCCCGAAGACAGTCTGTCGGGAAAACTGTGCCACAAGAACACGCCGCCTGGGGCGCAAATGGCCGGGTGGGGCCCGAGGCCAGGCTCAGCTTGCTGCGCCCCCCCAATGGAACCAGCCTGCCCGGCCTCCTAGACGTTAGTCCTCAGCGCTCCCAGGGAACGTTGCATATTTCATGAGGGACTTTGAAAGCAGGAAGAACTGCCCGCATCCAGCACCTGAGAACCCAGACGGGTGGAAATAATGCGGAAAAGCGTTACCTCCCCGACATCCTTCAAAGCCAGCTCCGCTCGCTCGCGGAGGAGGTCTGGAGGGAGGTGACCTAGATGTGGGCCTGGGCACCTGGGAGGAGGCGGGGCTAGTGCTCACTGTCCCTCTTCTGCTCATTTAAATATTCTGAGTCTCCGCCCGGCCAGAGTGCCTCCGTGGTTAAGCCTCGACCTATGAACCAGGTCACAGTTGCATTCCCAGTGGGGGCACCTGCCCAGGTTGCAGACTCGATCCCCAGTGTGGGGCGTGCAGGAGGCAGCCAATCCATGATTCTCTCTCATCATTGAAGTTTCTCTCTTTCTCCCTCTCCCTTCCTCTCTGAGATCAACCTATAGTAATAAAAGCATAATATGCTAATTAGACCAGATGACCTTCTGGACGAAGCTGGGGCTGTGAGGGAAGCCGGTGCCCGACAGCCGGGGGAAGGAAGGCCTACTCCTGCACGAATTTCATGCATAAGGCCTCTAATAAAAATATTTAAAAGGGGGGGCTGCAGCTGCGGGGGTGACAGCGGGTGGCGGGGTCAAAGGGCGGGCAGAGCAGGTCCGCACGCTGCTCCTGCTGCGTTATCATGTATTCATTTCTGCCCTGAACAAGGGCCAGGTCATGACAACCACCCATGGTGTGGACACGCTGAGGCCTCACCCTGGACGGAGGGCGAGGCTGCCCGGCCGGTTTCAGGCCCCGGAGCCACCGGACGGACGGGAGGAACAGGTCCCTGCTCGGCCTGTGCAGGAGGCAGGGCCGGGCCTCACCCAGTGGGAACCAGAGACGCAGGATCCCTGACACCCAGAGGACGCAGCTTCCGGCACCCAGGACCCCTGCTGAGCATTGCGCCCCAAGGACCCGAAAGCCTGTCTCCGAGACCCCCCGCAGCCCGGGGCCCGGGGCCAGGAC
>NW_005354965.1:322404-324499 GCF_000412655.1 Myotis brandtii
TGGTGCCAGGGGCTGGGGGAAGCCCACCCTGCCCTGGCCCTGGCCCTGACCCTGACCCTGACCCTGACCCGGCCCTGACCCTGGCCCTGACCCTGACCTGGCCCTGACCCTGACCCGAAGCCTAACGGGCACAGCAGGTGTGACTGTGCCCACGGCTGAGAACACGCACGTGCACTTAACACTCTGCGAAGAGGGGAGACCTCCTGTTGGTGAAATTTTTCAGAGCGAGAGGAAGGGAGAGGGGGAGAGAGAAACATCAATGAAGAGAGAGAATCTCTGATCGGCCGCCTCCTGCACGTCCCTCACTGGGGATGGAGCCCACATGCGCCCTGACCGGAATCGAACTGTGACCTCCTGGTTCAAGGTCAGCGCTGAGCCACACCAACGGGCTCCACACCAACGGGCTCGACAGTAAGAAAAATGTTTTTAAACCCACAGGGCGGGGCCAGAAGGAGGCTCTGGGCAGTGGCCCCGCCCACAGGAGCTGCCCCTGGAGGCAGCGGGTCTGTGCTCAGAGCTCAGACCCCAGAGGCACCCGGTCTCCTGGGAAACGGCCCGGCGCTCTCACAGACGCGTGTGGAGGAGTGTTCCTCAGCCTTGGAGGGAAGGGCGTGCCCCCGGGGCCGCCACAGGGCCTGACGCAGCCCGACCCTGGGAACCCAGCGAGAGAGAATCTCTGATCGGCCGCCTCCTGCACGTCCCTCACTGGGGATGGAGCCCACATGCGCCCTGACCGGAATCGAACTGTGACCTCCTGGTTCTAGGTCGACGCTGAGCCACACCAACGGGCTCGACAGTAAGAAAAATGTTTTTAAACCCACAGGGCGGGGCCAGAAGGAGGCTCCGGGCAGTGCCCCGCCCACAGGAGCTGCCCCTGGAGGCAGCGGGTCTGTGCTCAGAGCTCAGACCCCAGAGGCACCCCGTCTCCTGGGAAACGGCCGGGAGACGACAGGAAAGCCCCTCCGATGAGGCAGACACTCAGGCCTGGTGTTGAAATGGCCCAGGAAGCCCTCGGGCCCTTACCCTGCGGCCACGCCCAGGCTTGTACCTGAGAGAGCAGGGACGACCCCCCAGATCTCACACAGCCGACCACTGAGCGAACCCAGCTTTCCCGACGTGAGGGTCTCTCCCCGAGTTTCACCAGCGAGCGCCCCGCCCACAGCTGTTTCCAAGCAGCAGGATGATCACCGAAGGCCAGGGACTCCCCCTCTATACCCATCGGCCAAGGAAACTGGTTTTGTTGAAGGACATTTCGCTTCACGTCTCAGGACGTGAAGGGGGGCCCGCTGCATCCCTCCGTGAGGGACACTGACCAGCACCCCCACCCCCGGCTCTCTGCTCCCCTCGGGGGTGAGGTTGGCCACAGCACCGTCAGCCCCCCTGCCCGAGTTCTGAGGAACTCCCAGGTCTGCAGACGCTCTCAGAAAACACAAGGGCAGGACAGCATCAACGGGGCAATCCTCGGTCCCCCATCCGCGGTCCCCCATCCTCAGTGCCCCCCCAACGCGGCAATCCTCGGTCCCCCATCCGTGGTCCCCCATCCTCGGTCCCCCATCCTCGGTCCCCCATCCGCGGTCCCCCATCCGCGGTCCCCCATCCTCAGTGCCCCCCCAATACTCAGTACCCCTCAGTGCATGCGTGTGTGAGTGTGTGTGTGAGTGTGTGTGTGTGTGAGTGTGTGTGTGTGTGTGTGTGTGACTCCACTGCATAACCTCCCACGTTTCTGGAGGGAAGACACGGAGAAGCTGTGAGGCTGGAAGCAGGAAGGGAAGGGGGAGAAACACTCCCTGTGCCGGATGCACTGGGCGCCTGCTCCGTGCCGAACCCAGACAGGAACTGGACAGGAACATTCACAGAACTCTCTCAGCAGCCCGGCCGGTGGCTCAGGGGTTGAGCGTCGACCTATGAACCAGGAGGTCCCGGTTCGACTCCCCATCAGGGCACATGCCCGGGTTGAGGACTCGATCCCCAGTAGGGGGTGAGCAGGAGGCGGCCGGTCCATGATTCTCTCTCATCACTGATGTTCCCATCTCTCTCTCTCCCTCTCCCTTCCTCTCTGAGATCAATAAAAATATATTTTTTAAAAATAAGAAGA
>NW_005354965.1:324760-325883 GCF_000412655.1 Myotis brandtii
GCTTCCAGCAGCTCCGTCTCCCAGGAGGGAAATGAAAGCTCGGAGGTTGGGCAACGTTCCTGAGGCCACACAGCTCAAGCCAAGCCCAGCTCCTTCGGGCTCCAAGTTCCTGTTCTTGCCCGGCCACCTACTCACAGGCCCACCGCGGAGCCTTCAAAGGCCAGGCTCACGAACGCAGCAGGAACCGAAACGCGCTCCTCCCAGGCCATCCAGCACTCAGTCACCCACCTCGCCGAGTGGGCGACCGCGCCTGCGATTCACAGCCAACTGCCAGTGAGTCTGATGTAAATTCTAGTTCCCTGTTCCCGAGACAATGTCACAAAGAGCCCGGCGAACGCGCGGAACCCGCCTGGACCCCCTGACGCACTGTGCGTGGCCCCCAGGAGCGGGAGCAGGAAGCACAGGATGTCTTCCTTCCTCTTATCTGAGAGGGTGAGGGGGAGAGGAACGCCGATCTGCTGTTGCCCATGTATGCATCACTGGTTGATCCCTGCACGTGCCCTGCCCGGGGATCGAGCCCGCAACCCCGGCGTGTGGGGCTGGTGCTGACGGAGGAGCCGCCCGCCGGGGCTGACTGTCCCGCTCCTACAGCTCGGTCACTCAGTCCTCAAATCTGCTCTGACAAGAGCTGCACGGGGCAGAGCTTTCTAAAATGTGTGTAAACTGGAGAGAAGAGCTAATGCTTGTTTGTGCTTCATCTAAAACACAAACAGAAGCCCGAGTGGGTGGCGGGCGGAGAACACGTTACCGGCCAGGCTGACGGAGGGAAAGGCAGGAGCCAGCCGCCCCAGGAGTGAGAGGGCAGCGTGTCTACAGACGCAGCAGCACTGCCAGAGGCTGCCCGTGCGATTCTATACCAACAGCTTTTACAATCCAGCCCGGCTGGGTGGCTCAGTGGTTGAGCGTCCACCTAGGAACCAGGAGGTCACGGTTGAATTCCCGGTCAGGGCACAGGCCCGGATTATGGGCTCGATCCCCAGTGAGGGGTGTGCAGGAGGCAGCCGGTCCGTGCCTCTCATCACTGATGTTTCTCTCTCTCCCTCTCCCTTCCTCTCTCTGAAATCAATAAAAACAGAAACAGGGTCACTGCGGTGGCCCTATAATGCGCTGAACCTGCCGACAC
>NW_005354965.1:327093-327543 GCF_000412655.1 Myotis brandtii
TCCGCCCCCCACCCCAGCCTCCCTGGGACGTGTTTGGTTTGGTTTAAAAGTCACTTCGTTCTACTTCTATGTCATTAACTTAAGGGAAGCCTGGAGGTGGAAACCCCAAACTGTGCAAAACCACCCTGTCCCCGACCCGAAGTTCCAGTGCAGGGACTCGGAGAAAGCCTGGCTGCTCCCCTGATGTGAGGGGACAGGGATCCCCAACACCCTCCTGGCCCCCACCGGCCCCAACACACACACAGCGCGGGAGGCACCCTCAGAAAGGAAATGTGCTTTTCTGACAACGTAACGCATCCATTGCTTCACCTTTGTTCCCTGTCCTAAAAACTCTCATAAAGGGTTAGCTTACCACATACACGGGCACACCCACACCCGCATGCACACACACGCATGCACACACAGACAGGCTCAGA
Source organism: Myotis brandtii (assembly GCF_000412655.1). Lineage (NCBI taxonomy): Eukaryota > Metazoa > Chordata > Mammalia > Chiroptera > Vespertilionidae > Myotis > Myotis brandtii. The sequence goes on from NW_005354965.1 coordinate 327,510, forward strand.
CGCGCCCGCGCACACGCACTGCCCCGCACCACCC
>NW_005354965.1:327610-328009 GCF_000412655.1 Myotis brandtii
CCAGCCTCCCTGGGACCCCAGGGACGGAGCCCCCCACACCCAGGGGAGCCTCCGGGAGCCGAGACCTGCGGAGGGTGGAAGGGGCGGACACTGCGCCTCTGGCCGAGTTTGCCCCCTGCATGTCAGTCACAGGATCCCCACCCCACGCCCCAACTCCCTCCCGCGCCCCAACTCCCTCCCCCGCCCCGAAGAGGACTTGGGGATCCACCGGACCACAGAGAAGCCACCACGAGACCGAGACCGCATTTCAACAGCGTCCCAGACCAGCCCCCACAGCCAGCCGCCTGTGCCTCCCAGGTCCGACCTCCCAGCCCGACCTCCCAGACCCCACAGACCCAGGAGCCCTCCAGGAGCCCCCTAGGAGCCGCCCGCCAGCCCACCCCGGGACATCCCCCGCCC
>NW_005354965.1:328215-331965 GCF_000412655.1 Myotis brandtii
TCCCACCCGCCCTCCAGGTCCACGGCCACCTCCCGACACAGAGACTCGCCAGCCAGCGGGACCAGCGGGAGAATCTGAGGCTCACCCTGCCCGGCGGCCCGTGCTGGTCCGTCTGTCTGTCCTTCTGTCTGTCCGGCCTCACATCCCAAAGTTCCCGCTGCAGGAGCCGGCAGCTGTCTCCCGCTCCCAGTGAGCGCGGCTCCGCGCAGGCAGTTTCGGCGGAGCCCAGCCTCCGGGGAGTTGAAGGAAGTCTAGCTCCTCCCCCCACCCCGCCTCCTCCCTCCCTCTCCTCCCGCCTCCTCCCGCACTGGCGCTGGGGAGCCCGGGCTGTCAGAGCCCCGAGCTGCCCCGGGGTCCTGGGGAGAAGGGGTTCCCGGGAACCAGGTGGCCCTGCATGGGGCACAGCGCCCGGCCCGTCCAGCTCCGCAGCACGTGGGCACCGGGAGGCAGCGCTTACAGAGTCTTCGATGATCGCACGCACCCTCCTGACGGGCAGGAAGGCAGACCTGCTGCAAACGGACTCTAATTCCTAAACAGCTACTTTAAAAGAGTGGAGCCCGGGCGGCGTGGCTCAGTGGGTAGAGCGTCAGCCTGCGGCCTGAAGGGTCCCGGGTTCGATTCCCGGTCAGGGCACAGGCCCGGGTGGCAGGCTCCATCCCCAGTAGGGGGCGTGCAAGAGACAGCCAATCAATGATTCTCTCTCATCACTGATGTGTCCATCTCCCTCTCCCTTCCTCTCTGAAATCAAAACATATTTTTTAAAAAAAAGAGTGGAGGGGAGAAGAACAGAAAACACTTGCAACTGGCTATCATTTCCCTGCTTTAAAACCGATGAACCAGCCAGATAAACAATAACACACTCGGAGGTCAAACAGCGAACCACCCTCCGCACAGCCTAACACTAAACTTCCCCGCGCAGCGGCCGCCGCCCGCGAACACACACTTTCCTGGAAAACACTTTCCCCCTGAAACAGCGCCGCTGGCCCCTGGGTTCCGGGAGCAGTTTTAGCTCCCACGCTCTAACCCAGGGGTCCTCAAACTACGGCCCGCGGGCCACATGCAAATACAAATATTATATTTGTTCCCGTTTTGTTTTTTTACTTCAAAATAAGATATGTGCAGTGTGCATAGGAATTTGTTCATAGTTTTTTTTAAAACTATAGTCCGGCCCTCCAACGGTCTGAGGGACAGTGAACTGGCCCCCTGTTTAAAAAGTGGGAGTTTCGTTAATAAAACTTTAAATGGCCACACGGTGCGGGAAGCCGCGGGCGGGCGGCGAGTTAAAGAAAACGAGAGAAATGCCAGTCGCAGGAAACAGCTCCCGGAATGACAGGCAGGGCCAGGGCCGCAGTAGCGGAGCATTCAGGGTGAAATGGATGGGTGAACACGGCTATCTCTTCCCAAGGTCAGCAGCTGGGTCGAAAGCCAGGGACACCGGCCGCCCTGCCAGGGGCTGGCCTGGAAGACCCCGGCTACAGACACACACACAGCATCCATTTCATATGTTGTTTCCTACTGACCTCAGTGAGGAAGCGAGAGGGAGAGAAGCATCAACGATGAGAGAGAATCATGGACCGGCTGCCTCCTGCACGCCCCCCACTGGGGATCAAGCCCACAACCCGGGCCTGTGCCCTGACCGGGAACCGAACCCTGACCTCCTGGTTCCTAGGTCAAGGCCCAACCACAGAGCCGCGCCGGCCGGGCCCCACATTCATTTAAAAAGTCCCAATTCCTTAAGGCCTGTCAGCGAGAGGCCGGAGCGATTCTCAGAGAAGGGAACGTTCAAGCCAATAACGACACAAACAGAAATGGTGGGAAACGTGACCCATTCAAGACATCCGTTCTTCTGCGGACCCGCGGCTCTTCCCTCTGGGCCTGGAGCCTGCACGGGGCCGGCAGGAGCACCGATGTCATAACTGAGACCAAGGACCCAGCGACCCGAGGACGCCACCACGACTGCAGGGCGTGTGGACGGAGCCCTGCTCCCTCGGGAAGTGGCTGGGTCCTGCGGGCACCTCAGCAGGGTGCGGGACCTTTTTGGATGTCATGCTTTGGGGTGCAAGGGGACCTTAGAGGCAGAAGTCAAGGGTGTACGAGATGTCCCCAAATGGCCCGGCCGGCGTGGCTCCGTGGTTGAGCCTTGACCCATACACCAGGAGGTCACACTTCGATCCCCGGTCAGGGCACAGGCCCGGGGTTGTGGGCTCCATCCCCGGTGTGGGGCGTGCAGGGGGCAGCTGGTCCATGATTCTCTCTCATCATTGATGTTTCTATCCCTCTCTCCCCTCCCTTCCTCATATACACACACACATATATTCACACACATATATGTCAGAATAAATTGAAACTAAAAAAAATCCCCACCTGTTCAGGAAAGCCCCCCAACAAGAGGAAGGGGTCTCGCCCAGAATGCCTACGCCTGCCGTGGGACCCGAGGCGAGGCGCCCCGACTCCGTACGGGATCACGTGTCACGCAGACGCCCGGGACCTGGAGAGCCAGACAGGCATGTCTCCCGGGCTGGCAGCTCCGAAGCAGCCGTGGTCTGTGCAGCCTCAGGCCGCACCGCACACCACACCAGGGCTTCTGTGGGGCTGGAGGTGGGATGAGCCAGGCCAGGGGCCGGGAGGAGGGTGCAGAGCGGCTGCAGGACCAGGAGCCCGGGCCGGGGCGAGATGCAGGGAGGCAGGCTTATCGCGGCATCAGCCGCTCCCCGATCAGCAGCTGGAGCCGCTCCAGGGAGTGCGGGAAGGGCGGCTCATCGCCGGCTATGGAGCCTCATCACTTCCAGGAAGGACGGGCCGGCCGCCAGCCACGGGGAGGGCTCACTGTGGAGACAGCGTCCCCGTTCTCTGACCTCGTCACCCGAGGTCTCCCTTCCAGCTGGGCTGTCGCACGGGGGTGCTTCCTCGGAGACCAGTTCATCTCGCCAAGGCGGGTGCTGCTCAGCGTGTCTCGGAAATGGGGGGGGGGGCAGTGGGTTCGCTCACCCAGGACCCCCTGGGCCTAACGGGGAGGCACCGGTGAACCCGCGATGGGTGACGGAGGAGCCGCACTGTGCAGCTCTCAGGCCTGAGAATAACAGGTCCCCATCGCAGCTTCCGGGGCGAGGGCCAGGTCCCCATCGAAGCTTCCGGGGCGAGGGCCAGGGGCTGAGTCTGAGCCACAGGAGCTCGGCTGCGCCCAGCTCGGCTGCAGATCCGCCGATGGGAGGGGACTGGGTGACGGCCAAGCTGAGCACATGGAAACCTGCCGTTCCTTCAGCCCCAGACGTCCAGAGACCAACCAGGCAGAAGCCCGCCACCAGCCCAGGCCGGGGAGCGGGCAGCGGGCGGGCAGCGGGCAGGCAGCGGGCACACAGGGGCCCCAGCCACTCCCCCCACAGCAGAGGGAGGGTGCCAGGCGTGGGCCCGGGCACCACCGAACGGGAGGGGAGGGGAGGGAAGGCCCCTCGACCCCCACGAGGTCCCCGGCTTCGGAACCGCGGCTCTGACTCACTCCCCCTAGTTTTGCTTCTCAAAGGCCGCGTGAATTCAGGACAAGAGAACGCGAGCTGGTTACCAGCGCGACCAGGAGCATGAATGCGCGGAACGTAGGGTTTCGGTCCCAGCCACGCGCCCGCAGGGGGCACCGGTGACTTTCGGTTAACAATGTCCCTCGGTGGGGGAGACCTGGGGCGATGGATCCCCCGGAGCCACACTCCACACAATGAAAAGTGGACGTGGACACGCACAGGCCACACCAGGGGCCCT
>NW_005354965.1:332084-339186 GCF_000412655.1 Myotis brandtii
CACTGAGGGCTGTGCCTGTGGGCCCCGCGGGAAGCACCACGGGACGGGGGTCACAGGGGTGAAGGCCCCCCCCCCGTCACGGCTGATGTCAGAAACCAACCACCCGGCGTTTCTTTTCCCCAAAGACCGGCTGGCCTTCATCTCACTGTTTCGCGTATTAGACCAACAGCAGCTGACTCCTAACGCTCCTTTTAAAATATATATATATATATGGTTTTATTGATTTCAGAGAGGAAGGGAGAGGAAGAGAGAGAGAGAGAGAGAGAGAAGCATCAATGATGAGAGAATCATGGATCAGCTGCCTCCTGCACGCCCCCCACTGGAGATGGAGCCCGCAACTGGGCCTGTGTCCTGACCGGAAATCGAGCCGTGACCTCCTGGTTCATAGGTCGAGGCTTAACCACTGAGCCACGCCGGCCACAGCCTAACATTCCTTTCAGTTGTGTCCTCAGCGGCAAACGCCTTCCTTCGGCGGAAGCTTCCGGATGTGGTCAGGGCTCAACCTGACCAGGAGCCGAGGCAGCGTCACCAAAAGGCGTCGCCACCGGCTGAGCTGAGGGTCCCCGGGAACCAGGTGGGCGGGGACCACACCAGCCGTCACCCGTGTCCCGGCATCAGCGGAGCCGCAGCCGCGCTGGGCCAGCAGTTTCCACGCACACAAATTATCCGAATCCCAGTAAAAAGCCCCTCCCGGCCCCACTGCGGCTCCAAACACAGACCCGCTGAGCCTGAGCGTCGCCATGGAAACTCGGAAGCTTTCTCGTGCGCACATCCCGCGGTTGGAACTGAGTGATCGCCAGGATCACTTTTATATTTGGAACTGCTGGGAGTCTAAACGCGGATCTGCCCGCCCACCCGTGAGGGCGACGGGACCTGCCTGAACCCCGACGCCACCGTCCTTCCCTCCAGAGGAAAACGGGGCTCACCGCGGCGGCGGCAGCAACAACGTCTCCAAGTCCAGGCCCTCGGTAGCTCAGACCCGAGACGAGCCTGTTTCACCACTGAAACGGGGACCCGCTGGCAACCGAACGAGACACTTACGTGGCCTCGCAAACACGGGGGCAGAGTCCTGCGAACCGCAGTCGGCGAGGCACCAGGAAGCCCCACGGCTGTGAACGCCAGCCCGCGGCCCGCGGTCCTCCTGTCCGCCACCAATTCCCTTCCTAGCGCCCGTGCCCTCACCGCGTGGTCACGTCTGTTTGGCAAAGACCCAACCTGGTGACACCCACACGCTGCCTGGTCTGCGCCGGCACCGAGCCGCTGGCCGTGCCGGAGAAATAAACACACAATCCCACCGGCCTGGCGCTGCCTGATGGGCGGTGACCACGCCACCCAGGCCGTCCACCCGAGCTCCGCGCATGACCTCAGACGAGGTGATAAAATCCACATGAAAACTGCCGCTGTCCGGAAAGTACTTCCCATCGAACAGTGACCCTCCAGACAGGAAGCGTCTTCGCTGCGGCTGGAGGTGGAAAACCCGTGTCCACAGCGCGGCTCCGAGAAACCTCTGGGAAGCGCGAGGGGTGAGGCAGGACGGCGCTCGAGAGAACACGCCGGTCACGTGGGCCTCCGCCTCACACCAGGAAGCCTGCCGCGGCCCCACGGCCGTGGGTGCAGGTGACTCTGCTTCCGGGAATATTGTCAGGAAGATGACTGACTGGTCAGGGGTGGGGGCGTCCGGCCGGAGGGCCGTAGAAGGGCCGCAAGTCCCTGCCGAGCCACTGGGCCTGGCCCTGCTGAGGCACCCTCAGCGGGGACTCAAAACTCCATCAACCCAGGAGCTTTCCATCGCTACACAAACGTGTTCAGGGAGTTATGTGAAGCAAGGGATGGCCCTTGCAGACAAAAAGCCCCCACTCCCGGCGGGATGGATGGATGGATGGATGGATGGACGGTATATATACGTATGTATATACCCACATATGTATATAAACATGTACATGTACATGGCCCAGCATACCAGGATACCCCTAACTTCATTTAAAAAATGAAAGAAGCATGGTCTCATACATAATTAAAAAAAAAAAATGAAAGAAGCCCCCGGCTGGCATGGCTCAGTGGTTGAGTGTCAACCTATGAACCAGGAGGTCACGGGTTCGATTCCCGCTCAGGGCACGTGCCTGGGTTACGGGCTCAAACCCCAGTGGGGGGCGTGCAGGAGGCAGCTGATTCATGCTTCTCTCTCATCATTGATGTTTCTCTCTCCCTCTCTCTCTCCCTTCCCTTCCTCTCTGACATCAATAAAAGCGTATTTTAAAAAAATGAAATAAGCAGTTGGGCTCAGCGTCCCCACCCCTTCCCACTTCCTCTCTGGCCGCAGTGTGGACCCAACGACGCTTACAACCCAGAGGCGACAGAAAGGAAGTGGGAAGATGGGGTGGGGGCCCCCAAACAGCCCAAAGATTCCAGCACCGCCCAGCACTGCCTGCCTTCACCTCCCATGGACCCACTGCCCACACACCCCTCTCAGGGCCCTGAGTCCCCTTTCTTCTTTTTTTAATTGTATTTATTGACTTCTTTTTAGAGAGAGGGAGGAAGGAGAGAGAAACATTGGTTGTTGTTCCACTTATTTATGTACTCCCTGGTTGATTCTTGTGTGTGCCTTGACCAGGGATCAAACCCGAAACCGTGGCCTATCAGGATGATGCTCTAACCACTGAGCTCCCCGGCCAGGGCTCATGAGTCCACTCTCTTGTCTGCACGGGGAGGAGGTGGGTTACTTCCTGGGCAGTTTCCAGCCCACAGGACGGGGACATGGAGTTCTCTGAGGTCCCTTCAGCCCAGGACGGGGGGTGGGACTGCTCCTCTCCCCCTGTCTTCACTGACTGGCTCTTCCAGTGCACCCCATCCTTCCTCCTCCACCGTCCCCGCCACCAAGACGGGCACCTGTCCAGGCCGGGCAATGACGGACCCGGAGCCCCTGGACACGGGGGCTGAGCTGGTCCACACTGGCCTCCAAGAGGCTATATCCCAAACCTGAGGCTCTGCCTGGAGCCGTGAAGCCGCCTCCCTGTGAGGTGTGAGGTGCCAGGTGCGAGGTGCCAGGTGCCAGGTGCGAGGTGCCAGGTGCGAGGTGCGAGGTGTGAGGTGCCAGGTGCGAGGTGCCAGGTGCGAGGTGCCAGGTGCCAGGTGCGAGGTGCCAGCCAGACTGAGAAAACCGACCGATACAGGGAAGCGGAGGAGAGCGCCTCCCAGTGCCGGCCGCTGCGTCCAGCTTCACCCCGTCCTCCGGGGCCAGCACACGTCCACCTGGTCTTCGGTCGCCATGGGTCCCTGGCAGCCGAGGCGCTAACAGGGCTGGGGTTTCCCGGGGCCTGGCCCTGGTTTGGGGGCTGACGCTGCTGCTTTGCTGGGGTGAGGAGCCCGGGCCTCCACCCCGCCCGCTTCTCTTTTCATCGCTTTTAAAACTTTACCTCCTTATTTCTTCCTTTTATCCTGTTTTCCTTTTTCCAAATATTGAGTGGCCCCAGGGTGAAGGCTTTAGATTCTCCCTCTTCTATGAGAATGAAGAACTGAATTAAGAGCCGAAGTAAGCCCGGCCGGTGTGCTCAGTGGTTAGCGTCGACCTAGGAACCAGGAGGTCACAGTTGGATTCCCGGTCAGGGCACACGCCCGGGTTGCAGACTCGGTCCCCAGGGTGGGGGATGGAAAAGGCAGCCAATCAGTGATTCTCTCTCATCATTGATGTTTCTCTCTCCCTCTCCCTTTCTCTCTGAAATTAATATAAATATATTTTTTAAAAGAACCAAATCCAGGACCGAATTTCGCGAGGTGCAGGAGATGCTGTGCAGCCCCCACACCAGGACCCGCAGCTCTCCCTGGAGAAAGCCCTCGGGTTGGGGCTCCTCGCGGGGCCACGAAGGAAGTGGCTCTCAGCCACACGCGCAGCAGAGCCGCCGGGCGGCCTCTTCCTGGGCGTTAACTGACGCGTCTGCTCAGCGGATCTCGGGCTCCATCCCCAGCAAGAAGCCCCACAGGAGACGTGCAGAGCCAGCAGCTCCATGACAACCGCGCAGGGCGTGCTGGGGAGAAGGAGGGAGAACGGGGCCCAAGAAACACTGGAGCACCCGCCACAGCGGAGAGTCAACACAGCGCCACCTACGGGAATCCTTGGGGAGAGTCCTGTCTGCTCTGCAAACAAACCCTAGAGCAGCTGATGCCCTGGAGCCCAAAAACCATGGACTGTAGGATGGGTGGATGGACGGATGGACGGATACACAGAGGGGCGGAGGGATGGATGGATGGACGGGAGGACAGGAGGACAGACGGACGGACGGATGGACAGACGGGTGGGTGGGTGGATGGATGGATGGATGGATGGATAATGGATAGATGGATGGATGGAAGGGTGGGTGGGTGGACGGACGGAAGGACGGACGGAGGGACAGAAGGACGGACAGACGGGTGGATGGACAGATGGATGGATAGATGGATGGATGGGTGGGTGGGTGGATGGATGGATGGATGGATGATGGACGGATGGATAGGTGGGTGGGTCGGTGGATGGATGCATGGATGGATAGATGGGTGGATGAACAGATGGACTGATGGACGGGTGAATGGATGGAAGGGTGGGTGGGTGGATGGATGGACAGATGGGTGGATGGGTGGATGGATGGACAGATGGATGGACAGATGGGTGGATGGATGTTTGGATGGATGGGTACATGAGTGGATGGACAGATGTGATGAGAAGAGAATGGGGGCAGGTACAAGAGGGTGTGCATGGAGAGGACAGAGGACAGGCAGACGGCACCGTCCTGCCGAGTAAGGGCAAGTGCAGAGTGGGCAGGCATTGCTACCAAGCCAGGAAGGAACTGCATCAGGCTGTGGGGCTGCGGCTGCACGTGTCCCACAGTCCCCAGGTGGGAGCACTCTGCAGCCCTGGGAGGAAGGGTCTGTAAAGTAATTAAGGAAAAGTGAACGCGTACGCGTGACCCTGATCCAATGACTCGTGTCCTTATTAGAAGAGATTAGGACCCAGACAGGGATGGCGGGAGGCCTGTGAGGGCACAGGAGAGGGCGGCCGGCGACCGGCTGAGGAGAGAGGCCTCGAGAGGACCAGCCTCCAGAACTGGGAGAAAACGAGTTCCTATCGTTGACGCCACCGAGGTGGCCGCCGGACACCAGCGGCGGGCAAGACAGTCTCTGCCGCGACCCCTCAGCCCGGCCGTTACCATGGCAAAGCGACAGCACGCAATCCGTACACAGCCACCAGCCTCCGCCCCTGAGCTCCACCCTCGGGCAGAGCCGTCTAAACACCAGGTCGTTCTGTATGTGGGAACTTACTCTCCTTCTTTGATTTTTTTCCAAACATTAAAAAATGAAAACCAGGCAGCGACAGTTTCAGGATCTGGGATGCCATCTCCGGTCACAGGAGGGGCCGGAGGGGACGCTCTCTCTCCCGTCGATCCCGCGCGGGCCTCCCTGCTCCGGGCTGTGCACCCCGTCTCCTGCCTGCGACCATCCTCCTCCGTGGGCACCAGCCGCCCCGCCCACTGGGCTCCGACACCTTCCAGTGTCTGTGTCTCCACGTCCCTTCGTTGCCAGCACTCGTCACGGCGCCTGGAACACGACAGGTGCCTGATACACTTCCCCCGAATCGAGTCAGAGTCCCCGACACCACGGAGTCACTGTCCAGGGGGCTGGAGGCCGACCCCGGTGTTGCTCCCCTGTGGCCCGGCCGCCCCCACCTGTCTGACCGCAGCCGTGACCACTGCTCCCTGGGGGTACGTGATGGACGTCAAGGACCAGCTGCACGTCCGCCGGAAGCTGGAGTGGGCCCTCGGTCAGGAGCAGCTCTTAGCTGGTCGGAGAAGACAGGCCGGAACCGGGCCCTGCATGGCCGTCGGAGGCAGGACCAGGCCCTCGGTGCACAGAGGGTCGATGGGAAGGGGCGCCCGACAGCAGCCCCCCTTCCTGCCTCACTCGCCGGGCCCTGGGCCGGGAGATGCTCCCGTCAGCAGACGCTCACCGGCACCTCGTGGTGACGCCGCGGCCGGGCCGTCCACAGCCTCCCTCCCAGCCCTGTGTGTCCAGGAGGACGGGCCTGGAGCCGTTCCTGAAGCTTCGCCGCCTCGGCAATCCACAGGGACGGGAGCCAGAGGTCAGATCTGTGTGCAAAGGGTAAGAAGAAACAGGGCACCTGCCCGGAAATGACTCCTACTCGAGGGGCAGGACCTGAAGGTAGGCCCGAGGCCTCGCGGGGCCCCAGGGCAGGAAGGCAGGGGACAGGTGAGCAGGGAGGGAGGGAGGACGCCAACCTACACCTCAGGCTGGTCCAGCACCCTCCCCTCGCCGCCCCCCTCCGCCCTTTTAAAGAGACAAGACAGCCCGGACAGCGGGGCTCAGCTGGATGGTGGTTCAAAAGACTGTTGTTAAAGTTACCGGGCATGAGGGTAACTGAAAACTAACAGGATAGTTGATAATATTAAGGGGCTGTAGTGCTCATGGATTCTCATGTTCTTATCTTTTGGGGACACAAACTGACATATAAGGTCTGAGGTGTGCACAAAATAATCCATGGGCCGTGTGTGTGTGCGTGCGCGCGTGTGCACGTGTGTGTGTGTCTGTGTGTGCACATGTGTGTGTGTTGACTGCAGATGAAAGCCGATCCATCATGGATTGCTAATCCCTGAAGCTGGGTAAGGGGTACCTGAGCATTTGGATGGGCTTTTCCACTTATAAACATCTGAAATTTCGCTTTAAACCAGCACGAGACACACTGTGGTCAGCACACACCGAGAACGCCTCCGGGTGGCCCGAGGGGCGGTGTGGCCTGCAAACATATTTTGTTTGGATTGTGGGACTGTTTTCTTAAAAAGTTTTTTTCCTTTTTGATCCAACATCTAAAATAATTCATCACATAAAACCATGACTTCCCGTTCCTCTTGGGAATACAAAACTCTGGCGATTCTAGACCAAAGCGGCAGCCCCGAGGGCGGCCCAGCGCCCGGGTCACCTGGCTCGAGGCTCCAGAGCGTGGCTCCTGCCCAGTGACCAGACGCCCCTGCGACAGCGTCCCCCTAGGGCGGGGGAGGCTCCGTTTCCATCCCACGGTCGCTGATGGGAAACAGATGGGTGGTCGGCTGCAGAAGAAAGC
>NW_005354965.1:339337-343134 GCF_000412655.1 Myotis brandtii
AGGGCCGTGGGAGGAAGGAACATGGAAGAGGAGAGGAGCGAAGGCCCCACGCCCTGCTGGACGCCGTCCCTGCGTGTTCTCGTCCCGTCGGTGGCCCTCCCAACAGGACCAGGCGCAGCGCCACGCTCGCCAGAAACACGGGCTCTGAGCCTTCAGGGAGCCCCCGGTGGAGCCCCGGCATCCCCGGTGAACCTGCGCCCCGTGAGGCGGGCGGTCACAAGGCCGAGCCCTGACCGACGGCCTGCACGGTGCGGCCAGCTGCCTTCTCATCGGAGACGGAGGACGTCCGTCCGTCTACCTCCCCAGGAACGTCCTACCCCCTCGCGTGCCCTGGACTCTCCCGGGCCCAGGTTCCCCGTCCCAGCTCCGGGTCCATCCATTCCTCCAACCCAGCTTCACGCCGGGGCAGGCAGCGACCCGTTTGCTCAGATCCAACTTCCAGGGACCTCAGGTTCTTCCCAAAGTGAGCGTCCCCAGCTCCCAGCAGCCGAATCTGAAATTTTTTTAATGTGTGTGTGTGTTTTTATTGATTTCAGAGAGAGGAAGGGGGAGAGAGAGAGAGAGAGAGAGAGAGAGAGAGAGAAGCATCAACGATGAGAGAGAATCATGGATTGGCTGCCTCCTGCACGCCCCACACTGGGCATCAAGCCCGGAACCCGGGCATGTGCCTTTGACCGGAATCGAACCTGGGACCCTTTGGTCTGCAGGCCGACGCTCTATCCATGAGCCAAACTGGCCAGGGCCTGTTCTGAAATTTAATTCATTCAACTGCAGACAAGTGAGAACGAGCAACAGGACCAGCCAGGGCCACGGATGAGACACGACTGTGGCCACGCGTCCCACCCAAGCTCTCCGATCAGCGGCTCCCACCTCCCTAGTGACCGCACACCTGGCAACGCCTCCCTGGCTTTCCCGTACCTCCCAACGTGCCCAACGTCAGCAACCCCTCCTCCCCCCAAAATGCAGGAGCAGGTGGCCGCTCAGCCACCCGGCTCCGAGGCACGCAGCCACCCCGGCGGGGTCCTCGCCCGCGGCGATTAGAAAAACACGTATTTGAAGGGGAAAAACAGTAAGATACGTCTTCGCACCCACAACAACGACCTCAGTCAACAAAAGGAAGTAGCGAGTACGGGCAAGGACGTCAAGAAATCGGAGCCCACTGGCGGGATGGGAAACGGGGCGGCCACTTTGGGAAACCGTCACGACCTCAGTCAGCAAGAGGAAGTAGCGAGTACGGGCAAGGACGTCAAGAAATCGGAGCCCACTGGCGGGATGGGAAACGGGGCGGCCACTTTGGGAAACCGTCTGCAGGTCCTCAGACGGTAAACCCAGAGCGACCGCGGGCCCCAGCAAGGTCCTTCCTAGGAAACGACAACGCTGTGCACACGAGCGCTGCACGTGAGTGTGTCAGAGCACAGCGGTTCTCAACCTCTGGCCCTTTAAATACAGTTCCTCATGTGGTGACCCAACCACAAAATTATTCTCGTGCCTACTTCATAACTGTAATGTTGCTACTGTTATGAATCGTCATGTAAATATCTGATATGCAGGATGGTCTTAGGCGACCCCTGTGAAAGGGTCATTCGACCTCCAAAGGGGTCGCGACCCACAGGTTGAGAACCGCTGGATAGCAACACGGTCTGTAAGAGCAAAAGAGCAGAAAGAACCCAACGCCCATGAGCTGATGAACGAACGGGTCGATACAGAACGCTATCCCTGTGCCACACAAGAGCGTCCGGCTAGAAAGGGATGAGGTGCGGACACAAACCACTGCAACTTGAACACACTGTTGTCAGAGAAAGGAAGCCGTCACACAGGCCCCGCACTGCATGACTCCATTCACGTGAATTGTCCAGAACAGGCAAAGCCAGAGACAAACCAGGCTAATGGCTGCCCGAGGGTGAGGACGAGGTGGGGAGAGTTTGGGGGGATGTGAGGAGGGACCCATAATGGGCACAGACTTTCTTCTGTGATGAGCTGGATTATGGGGATGATTGAAAAGCTCCGAATATTCTAAACTCTGTGACGTGTGCACTTTAAGTAGATGAATCACATGCCATGGGGATTACAGCTCACTGTGATTTAAGAGAAAAAGTCTAGCGTGGCTGGTGTGGCTCAGGGGTTGAGCTTTGACCTAGGAACCAGGAGGTCACAGTTCGATTCCTGTTCAGGGCACAGGCCCGGGTTGTGGGCTCGATTCCCAGTGAAGGGTGTGCAGGAGGCAGCCTATCCATGATTCTCTCTCACACTGATGTTTCTCCCTGTCTCTCCCTCTCCCTTCTTCTCTAAAATCAATAAAAATATTTTTAAAATTTTTTATTTAAAAAAAAAGTCTATTGGAAGGTAATAAATTCCATCACTAGTCCTGATACAAAGAAAAATACTCGGTCCCCTAGTCTTTCTAGTTCATCAGGATGTCGGTCAAAATCCTGAGTTAAACACACATGCGACGTTCATGACGCAGTGACACACCTAACTCAACACAACGTACCGTGCCGCCATTTGCGCAGGATGGCGCTCGGGCACCAGAACTAGATGTGAGTCCTGACGCCACACGCAGTGCCCCCCTCACTCAGACCTGCCCCGCATCAGTTTCCCTTATGTCACAGGAGGAAAATCACAGAGCCCCACCGGGCAGCGGTGAGAAGTGAAGTAATTCATGCGAGCGGCTAAGCAGGCCCCTGGCCCAGAGCACACCCCACACTAACTCCATGGACACACAGGTGCTGCAGACGGAACACTAACCACAGAACCCACGCACACACCTGCGCGACGGCCCGAGCCGCGGAGGGGCAATCCGAACGCCAGCCAGACCCCCAAGCACTGGGCACGGAGGTTCCGCGGAGCCTGGAATTCCTGAGTCAGAGACGGCAGAGGGAGGGCGGACAACTCGGCAGCCCACCCCCACGTCCGAGGCCTGTGCTGCTCCGGCGCCACCAGCCACGCCCGGAGTGTCCCCACGAACAGCAGGAAACGCCCCACGCACCACCTGCAACCACAGGGGACATGGAGCCCGAGGACAGGCTCCCCCGCCTCCCTCAGGGCGGAGGGAGAGAACAGCAGAGAAAGGATGTGCCAGGTCACAACAGCCAACCTCAGCCATGAGACCCCAATGTCAACCTCTCCGACAGCTGGCCGTCAGACCGCTCTGCATCTCAGCAAAGACATAAAAGAATAAACTGTCGCCCTGACCGGTGTGGCTCAGTGGATAGAGCGTCGGCCTGCGGACCAAAGGGTCCCAGGTTCGATTCCGGTCAAGGGCATGTACCTGGGTTGCAGGCACATCCCCAGTGGGGAGTGTGCAGGAGGCAGCTGATCGATGTTTCTCTCTCATCCATGTTTCTAACTATCCCTCTCCCTTCCTCTCTGTAAAAAATCAATAAAATATTTTTTAAAAAAAACAAAACACCCTTCCTCGGCCTGCTGCTGGCTCCCAGCGCTCAGCCCGGGACGCTTCCCTGGGTCCTTTCCGAACGTCGAAGTAAGAGCGAACTTTCAGATCAAAACCAAAGCTCAGGAACCTGGTAGCAAAGGAACTAGCGTCCTTTTCCAGAACCATCCGATTCCCAGGGAGGAAGGGCCCCTGACCTGGGCCGCCTATCAGAGGGCCTCCCCGGCCGCCCACCGGCCACGCCCACCGGCCACGCCCTTCTTGGGAGACTGAGGTCCCCACCCAGAGGCCAGCCCCGCCCTCCCAGACCCCGCCCTGGCCCAGCCCTGCTCAGGGCTCTCAGTCTGTCCCACGGGGACTACGGGAAGCCTTGCCCTCCGAGGGCAGACACCAGTGGGTCCGCGGC
>NW_005354965.1:343216-343766 GCF_000412655.1 Myotis brandtii
TGGAGCAGCCTGTGTAGGTCGGTGTCCACGGCGCCCGGCTGGGCGGCCACCTGCCCGGGACCCCTGGGAGCCCTCTCCTCCGGTCTGGGTCAGTCCTCCAGGTGGGTGTGGAAGTGGATTCCAGCCAGGAGACTGACCTGTTCGGCCTGCAGTGTGCGGGCTGAGTTACAGCCTTTCACACATTTAGACACTGACTGGGTGGGCGTCCCCAGCCGTGAGGACCTCGCGGACCGGCTGGCGGCCGCGGGCCTAGATGAGCCTTCAATTGTCCTCCGGCCCAAACCTGCTTTCTTCCAGAGAACACGGATCTTTACATTGAAAAAGCTGCCAGGCAACGCCTGTCTGGGTTCTTAGCCTCACCCAAGGATACGCTTATGGTTTTTATTCTTATTACCTTTTTCTTAGTCCTTATTGTTGAAAGTATGACATAGGTCCTTTAGGTGAGTCCGCTGTTTGCCGTGGTGACCGTGAGCGTGGAGAGCGGGCGCCCGGCCGACCTGGGTCCCCGCGGGGCTGCCCGTCAGGTTCTCCCCGAGCCCCTTCTCCCAGG
>NW_005354965.1:344409-347077 GCF_000412655.1 Myotis brandtii
ATGGGTGATGCATATGTGCACACAAGTTCATTGGTTGATCTCTTCCCACCCCCCCGACCCCCTGCCTTCCCTCTGAGGTTCAACAGTCTGTTCAGCTTCTATGTCTCTGGGTCCATTTTTGTTCATCAGTTTATTTGGTTCATTAGATCCCACCTATGAGTGAGGTCATGTGATACTTGTCTTCCTCTGACTGGCTTATCTCACTCAGCATAATGCTCTCCAGGTCCCTCTATGTTTATTGGATTTTAGAGCGAGGAATGGAGAGAGAGAGGGGTGGGGGGAGAGAGGGAGAGAGAGAGAGAGAGGGAGAGAGGGAGAGGGAGGGGGAGAGAGAGAGAGAGAGAGAGAAACATCAACTGGTCGCCTCCCAACGCAACCTTCTGTGTCCGGGGTGACCAGCGAGCCCCCGCCAGGGCTGCCTGGCTTTCGGGGATGAAGGTCAGGGCCTGCGGGGTCGGCGGGTGAGAGGCCCCGGGAGCCCCTCTGGGCCGGCGGAGTCTGCTGGATGCTGATTATCACAAAAAGCCACGTAGGAAGCCATCTGAGCGGAGACAGAGCCAGCATGTGGCGACCTCACCACCAGCCGCTCAAATCCATGAGCACCACACGCCCGGCCGGGCCAGGCCGCTCCAACGCCATGTTTTATTACGTTAAATTCGAAACTGGACTTGAACTGAACGTTTAAGCTTTTTCTTCTTTACATCTTTCAAACATTATAGAACTGAGCATGTTTTTATCGTAATTAAACTAAAACTTCACTAACTACAGCTGTATGCCCACACACGTAGGTCACGCGTGTCTGTCACATCCGCACGGATGTCTGCAGCAGCTCACCCGTCGCTGCCCGACCCTGGGAGCACGGAGCTGCCCCTCCGCGGGCGCTGGGTGAGCAGGCCGTGGTGCCTCCCGACAGTGGCATGCGATTCAGCATCAGAAGGAAGTGGGCTGTCAACCACGGAACACGTGCAGGAGCCTCACATGCATGTGGCCTAGTGACACGGGCCAACGTGAAGAGGCTGCACCCTGAGGGCGGGAGAGGGACTCGGGCAGAGCAGAGGACACGTTTAGGACAAGGACCCGTCCTGTGCGCTGCTGCAGTAACGAACACGTCCTCAGACACCCGTCAGGACTCGCCGAGGGCGCACCAAAGGGGCCACGGGGACCCACGCAGGTTCCCGGTAATCAACGCACCCCTTCAGTCCACGAGGCGAAGCTCTATCCACCGGACTGCCTAAGGCTGTTTGTTTTTCCTAAGATTTTTTTAATTGGTTTTTAGAGCGAGAAGAAGGGAGAGGGAGAGAGAGAGAAACGTTGATGTGAGCGCACAACATCCATCAGCTGCCTCTTGCACGCCCCCCGCCCCGGGGGTCGAGCCCACAACCTGGGCCCGTGCCCTGACCGGGAAGAGGACTAGCAACCCCCGTGCACAGGACACCGCCCAACTGAGCCGCCCCGGCCAGGGCAGAGATGGTGTTGGTGTTTAGGTCACAGGTAAGAACCCAAAGCCAGCGAGCGCACAGGGAAGGCATGTCCAGAGGCGCTCACGTCACCCAGGCCCGGCGGCACCAGTCACACTGACTGGGGCTGTCAGTCTCTACCGCCCTCTGCTTCGCTGGTCTCGGCAGCCAGCGTTTCCCCGGCGAGCAGACTGCGGCCCGCGGGCACCCCCTCCTCACCCCTCCTCACTCCTCCTCACCTCCTCACCCGCGGGCACCCCCTCCTCACCCCTCGGCCGGACCTGGAATTCCGACTGGGAGCAGCGGGGCCGAGAAGGCCCAAGAGGAACCGCCTACTTTCCTACCCAACCTGGAGCCAATGCCAACAGCGGCAAACTGTTCCCGGACTGGGATGCGGCCGCCACGGGATCACCCACTTCCCAGACACAGGCCTCTCCACCCCAGCCAGCGGGCAGGTGGCGTCCACACGGGACTCGATCCGGCCATGCAGACTCTCACGTAAAAATCAGGAGTTGAGCCCGGCTGGTGTGGCTCAGTGGTTGAGTGTCGACCCGTGAACCAGGAGGTCACGGTTCGATTCTGGTCAAGAGCACAGGCCCAGGTTGCCGGCTCGATCCCCAGTGGGGGGTGTGCAGGAGGAGCCGATCCATGATTCTCTCTCATCACTGATGTTTCTCTCTCTCCCTCTCCCTTCCTCTCTGAAATCAATAAAAAACTTTTTTTTAAATCTGGAATTGAGAGGCTCAGAGACCAGACTGTTTTCTAAAGGGAGCCTGTGTGCTGTTGGACAGAGCGGCCTTGTACCCAAAGCCAGAGGCAGCCTGTGAAGCTGGGAATCTGAGGAGCCACAGATGAAGCGAGAACGCCAGGCGGGAGCAGAGGCAAAAGCCACCGCGACAGCCCACAGGGGCCCTGGGAGACGGGAGGCCGGCACCTTACAGTCACTTCTCCTCTGAAATCAGTAAAATACAAATATTCTTAAAGAAAGAGAGAACCAAGGACGTGCAGCCGGAGGGATCGAGTCCTCAGCATCTCCCCAGACCCCCCCCCCCGACCCCCGCTGACCTCGGGCAGGTCGCTGACACTACCAGCCTCACAGGTTCCCTGAGGACGGGAGGAAGGTGATGCGCACCCACCGAGGGCTCGGACGGTGCCGGCCACGTGCCAGACCCCTTAAGCGCAGTTTACTGTTATTATTATTATTATTATTA
>NW_005354965.1:347532-350422 GCF_000412655.1 Myotis brandtii
CCGAGACTGAGGATGCGGAGGTTCAGGCCGGCCCCACAGGCCGAGGGGGGGGCAGTGTGCGCGGCCGCTCCTCCGCTCCCCTTTCCCCTGGAACATCAGCCACCTCCCAGGAACGTCTCTCACCGAGCAGCGCCCGACAGGTTTGTCCGGATCTGCAGGTAATTCTCTCGAGACGCAGCGGCCCCAGTGACTCCAACAGGAAACCACCAGGAAACCACCGACAGAGGCGCCGGCACCCACGGGGCTCCCAGGAAGGGCCCGCCTCCAGGGCCGAGGGGCCACCCGCAGACGGGGTCACACAGCGCGAGTCTGAGGAGAGGGTCGTGGGTCCTGAAATGCCGCCGTCACCAGGGAGCCGGTGCGCGGTGGTCAAGCCAGTTTCACAAAACCGACGCCAAGGCCCTAAGCGCGAAGCCAGACGGAAACGCCGCTGAAATCCCGGGAGCGGTTTCATGTTATTCATTCTGCCTCCTGCTGGCGGCTGGGCTCGAGGGCGGAAGGGACTCCTGCACCAGCAGGGGGTTCACAGATGGTGAGGCCCAGGCTTGGCAGCGTTGGAGGGCCGTGCCGGGGCCCCAGGCCTTGCACAGAGATGCAGCTCTAAGGGACCCCCAAGAGTGCCTGGGTCCCCAACGCTATCAACACCTCGGCAATGAGGTGGGAACGGACACCTGGGTAAGAAAGGTCCACCAGGGCCGGCCGGGTGGCTCAGTGGTTGAGCGTCGACCTATGATCCAGGAGGTCAGGGTTCGATTCTGGTCAAGGGCACATCCCTCGGTTGCAGCTCCTCCCCGGCTCAGGCCCTGGGTCAGGGCTCGTGCAGGAGGCAACCCATCGATGTGTTTCTCTGTCTTTCCCTCTCCCTTCCACTCTCCCTAAAAGTCAATGGGAAAATATCGTAGAGCGAAGATTAACAACAACAAAAAGGTTAAAAAAAAAATAAAAGAAAATAAAAACTTATTTTATAAAAAATAAAAGTCGCCCGGAGCCCTGGAAGGAGCTGCGATTCCAGGTGGCGGTTTCCAGGCTCTCCTGGCCCGTGAGCCGCTCGCACTCACCCTCCGGGCTCGGGCGCCGCTGGCTGCGTGGGCGCCGCTGGCACGCACAGGTCTGCATCCTGAAGGCGGGAGCGGTCCTGACGTCACCCCTCCCAGGAGAAAGCCCTCACTCGGGCAGCACCTCAGCTCTGCCAGGCCCTGGCATTTATGTCCAGGTCGTTCCAGAACCTTCCGGACAGCTTTACAGCGTGTCGCCATCCTGTCCATTACGTGCGTCTGGCATGCTTTTTTGTTTATACTTTAGTGATTTGAACATTTGTGGCCAAAATATTGTATCAAGTATCAGTTATGATCAGAAATAACAAATTTTTAAAAAGAGACCGTGTCGCCTGACAGTGCAGGTCCCTGACACCCAGTGGCTGACGGAAGCCCGAGGCGCGAGTTACCTTCTTTACAGAGACGTTCCCGGGGCCCTGCACGGAGTCAGCCAGAGGACTAGACCAGCACGAGCCACGCAGCCCACGCCTCCCGCACAGGGTACGACCCCCACTCACAGGAGGTCAGCGCTTAACGCCAGTCCAGCCGGAGCTACTGCTCAGCCCGCTGACCCGGCCCAGAATCGGCAACGGCGGCCACCCGCCCCGAGGGGCCACGTGACCGTTACTACGCGACGGTCTTGTTTCCACCTTGGAATCATTTCTTCGCTTCGTGTCATTTCGCTGATGTGAAGGGTTTCTCTCTCATCCGAGGTCCGAGGACCCAGACACGCAGCGTTAGCATCACCGGGGACCGAGTTAAAGACGCAGGCCCCCCACGGAGGACCCACCGAGTCCCTGAGGGGGCCTCCAGCCTCCCCAGCAGATTCTGACGCCCCCGACGAAGGGAGACCAGCACTGTCCCTGCCACGGCCCCTCGACGGCACCGGGTGCTGGTCCGACGATGTCTCCGACACGTGGCTCCCCCCCCACGCCCTCACCCCACCGCAGACACTCGGCTCTCTCCTCCCGGTCTCTCTGGCGTCTCCCAATCGGGTGTCTCCTGGGCTGTCACCTGCACCCCAGCGACTGC
Source organism: Myotis brandtii (assembly GCF_000412655.1). Lineage (NCBI taxonomy): Eukaryota > Metazoa > Chordata > Mammalia > Chiroptera > Vespertilionidae > Myotis > Myotis brandtii. Next base: position 349,599 of record NW_005354965.1, read on the forward strand.
CCACGTCTCTCTGGGTGGATGCAGGTTCCACGGTCCGGCTTGGTGCTCAGAGGCACAAGGGTCCAGCTCTCACCTCCACCTGGGCCGCCGGCCCTCCCGGGCCAGGCCCGTCCCTGGAGCCGCCTGGAAGCGTGGCTGCCGCAGGGCTGGGAGGCAGGGAGGACGCGTCGCCTGCTCCTCCCGAGAAGCCGGGTGATAGCGTGACCGTGTTCCCTTCGCGGAGACACGTGTGTCGGGCCAGACGGCCTCCCCTCACACTCTAATGTGTGTCTCTTGTGGTTGTGGTTGTTGTTAATCCTCACCCCAGGATACTTTTCCCATTGATTTTGAGAGAGAGTGGAAGGAAGGGAGGAAGAGAGGGCGGGGGATGGGAGAGAGGGAGGGGGAGAGAGAGAAACATCGACGTGACAGACACAGCAACTGGTTGCCTCCTGCACACGCCCTGACCGAGGTTGGGGATCGAACCTGCAACCCAGGTAACGTGCCTGTGACCGAAGTCACACCCTTTCTGTGCACGGGCCACGTTTCAACCACTGAGCCGCACCAGCTGGGGCTCTCATGTGTCTCTAGCGCGTTTCGCCATGGACTCGGCCACAGCCCCCTCCTATGTCCCTGAGAAAGGGACCGTCCTCCGCTTCCGCCAATCAACTGGACACGGCGAGATGCGCCCTCCTGGCCGCCATCCCTCCTCACAGGTGCGCCTCCTCCAACCAGGTCTGGGCTTGGTTTGGGGCAGCCCGGGCAAAGGACACGCGAAGGGACACGGCGGGCACCCTCCTCAGGCTCCGCCCCCCACTCCGCACCACCCGCTGGGGTGACGGCGC
>NW_005354965.1:350594-353778 GCF_000412655.1 Myotis brandtii
AGCGAGCAGGGATCGGGCCCCAGAACCACAGAGAAAACACCAGGGCTGCGAGGAGAAGCCTGACGGGCCCCAGGAATGGCCGGACGCACTTTCTTTGGAACATTGGACGCAGGATGGAGGGGCCGGGGCGAAGGTCCCCTCCGCGCATGTCTCCTGGGCAGCCAGGGGCGGGAGGGCACCCGGGCGAGGGGGAGGCGCAGCGGGCCGTCCGCGAGTCTGCAGCGTGTGCACCGTCGGCTCACACAGTTCCACCGACTTACAGACCCGTCCTTTCCCCTCAAAGCCTACAGGGAGGGTCCCAGAGGTGAGGGTCCCAGGGGTGAGGGTCCCAGGGGTGGTGAGGGTCCAGGGGAGGGTCCCAGAGGTGAGGGTCCCAGAGGGGAGGGTCCCAGAGGTGAGGGACCCAGGGGTGAGGGTCCCAGAGGGCACGGAGAGCTGAGTGAGTCACTGCGGACGGGCGGACAGGCGGACAGACAGACGGACGGAGGGGGACAGGTGGGCTCTTCGCAGTGTCCGGCCCACGTTGGCGAGAGCACGTTGGAGAGACCCCCTGCCCCTCCGCCTCAGGCCCAGCGAGGGCTCCCAGGTGAGCCGTCAAGTCCGTGTCGGGAAGGGACACCAGCAGGACAGACCGCGCCTGAGGGACAGGTGTCTGCGCGGCTGGATGGACCACAGGGGAGAGCAAGGCTCTCGCTGCCGCCGCCGCCGCCAGCAGATGGAGGGGATCCCAGGTCACTGCCTCGGCCCAGCCGCCAGCAGGAGGCACCGGGAAGGTCACCTCCAAGCACAGGCCAGGCCAGGTGCGCAGACACCCAGACACCGCTGCCCGAGGGAGGGAGGAGGGACTGAGGGAGGGAGAGGGACTGAGGGAGGAGGGAGTGGGGGAGGGAAGGGGTGGGGGGACATGCGGCCCAGGAGGAGGAGAAGGCCCCACAGACGTGAAAGAGGACGGCTCAGGGCTTCCCACAAAGGCCGTGTGGTGAGCAGGTCCCTCGGGGCCACGGGGCAGGAAGGCTCCCTCCCAGGAGGGGCCGACCTGTGGGGCTCAGCCAACCGTGAGCATCTCCTTCCACCTGCAAACCCACAACTAACCCAGCCCCACTGGCCTGGCTCAGGCGTGGGTGTCAGCCTAGGAGCCAGGAGGTCACGGTTCGATTCCCGGTCAGGGCACAGGCCCGGGTTGCGGGCTCCGTCCCCAGTGGGGGGCGTGCAGGAGGCAGCTGGTCCATGATCCCCTCTCATCACTGATGTTTCTCTCTCGCTCTCCCTTCAGTTTATAAATCGCCCTCCTGCTAGGAGGGGCCCTCCCCACCCTAGACAGGCCCTTCGCAGGGGGCCAGGGGTGGGGGGGGCGGACGTGAGAAAGTGACAGGAATCAGGACGGGAGAAGCGGCCCCAGGTGTGAGGGCTGGTGAGCTGCCCCTACCCCACCTGCGTCTGCCTCTGGGCGACTCCCGACACAAAACAAACCCGAATCCTTGGCCTCTGTCACCACAACACGCCCGCCCACGCCCAGAGCACGTGTGGTGGAGGCTGCGTGTCCCAGGCCAGCGGTTCTGAGCACAGAGGGGAGGGGAGCCCGTGTCTTCAATGAGTTTAAAGGGAAAAACCACCATCCACTGTCGCTCCTGTTCAGGGACGCACGCGTGCTCCCCGCGCTGCACCACGGCCGCGGCCACAGGGGTTCCCTCGTTCCCACGGCAGACGAGTCCCAGCCACAGGACGGTGGCCCTGGGAGAGGGGACAGGACCGTTTCACCAGCCGGTCGGACAGGTCGGCAAGCGCTGACACACCTCGAGCCCAGGCAGAGAGATCCTGTGGCCGTGACTGTGCGATTCTCTTCCACTTGGGGGGCCGCCAGCTTTTTCCTGAGTGAGAGTCCCCGCCCACGGGGATCCCGGCCGTCAGGACCGGAAGACACTTGGCAACCGTGACTACAGCGTTTCGGGACGCGGCCTGCATCTGACTGACATGTGGCACCAGTTTGTTCAACAAACCCACTCCCTCCTCCTCCGGCCGACAGTTCCTAGCCGCCTTCAAAGCGGAAGTGACCGTGTGGCTCGATTCCGGCCAATGGAACATGAGCGAAGAGCTGTGTCCTCCCCACAAGGCTTTGCGCTCTCCCCTCCCACAGCTCGACCTGCAGGAACAGGGTGTGTGTGTGAGACACATGTTGGAGATGGAGGAGCCACAATACAGAAGGAGTCTGGGCCCCGGACTCGCCACATAGAGAGAACGACACGTGGTCCAGGAATACGTTTCTGTGGGGTGAAAGCAGATGCAATTCTGGATGTTGTTCAGGAATTAGCCTTTCCCAGCTGGTGCACAGCGTCCCATCCTGGAATATCCAGGGAGAATCTCTAGTTATTAAAGAAAGAATTATTGACGCTTGTTAAATGGCAAGGAAGATTTTATTCAGGACAATTACGACGGGAGAGAGATCAAGGTCAACCTGAATACAAGGACGGGCGGGAATGGCAGGCAAGGAGCAGGGGGACGAGGTCGGTGGGTGAAACGCTGCTGAGAGGAGACGCCAGGAGGGGCGTGCCTGCCGAAGGCCTAACAGGGTTGGGGGGAAGGCAGGCCACGGACTTCCACACCGAAGGTGAGGGCGAGGGACTTGATCAGACATCAGGGTGGGGGGTAACTGAGCGAGATTCTCTGCTGAGACCGGGCAGGGCAGGCCACAGGGGAGCCGGGGCTAGGAGGCCTGGTGGGAGGAGGGTTCCGAGGAGCCTTCAGTCACGGAGAGTCCACGGGGGGAGGGGGGACCTGCCACACAGGCCGGAACGAGAGAGCGGGCGGGGCCGGAGGAACCCGCCACGGGCAGGGGTCATCCGTGTTTCAGGGAACTAATGCATTTAATGTCGACCTCAGTGGCACCTCTAACAGGGATGAAAGCAACTCCCAGATACCTTGGAGCGGTTTTGGTTGTTGTTGCTGTTAATCCTCACCTGAGGGTATTTTCGGACCTGCCACACAGGCCGGAACGAGAGAGCGGGCGGGGCCGGAGGAACCCGCCACGGGCAGGGGTCATCCGTGTTTCAGGGAACTAATGCATTTAATGTCGACCTCAGTGGCACCTCTAACAGGGATGAAAGCAACTCCCAGATACCTTGGAGCGGTTTTGGTTGTTGTTGCTGTTAATCCTCACCTGAGGGTATTTTCCCATCGATACTCAGAG
>NW_005354965.1:354108-360314 GCF_000412655.1 Myotis brandtii
TCCGTGCGCTGGCCCTTTAAGGCAGGACCTCACCCTCGCACAGCGTCCACAGCGTCCTCAACGCAGAGCTAAGCGCTAATGCCCCCTCCCCACCACCCGCCCCTGCTCGCCTCCCCTCCCTGCCCTGCCAATCTGCCTGGCTTTTAATTTTTCTAATAAAAACACAGTCTTTAATCTGCACCTTATTTAAATGATCCGGTGCCGGGTACCTAATGCTGCCAATTAGGAGCACCTGCTTCTCGCCGTCCCCGAGGCCAGCTCGTCGGTTCCGAAGCTGGACGCACAGGCGAGAAAGGCCGAGCTGGCGTGAGGCTCAGGGGCGGAGCGTCATCCTCGCACCCAGAGGTCGCAGGTCAGGGCGCAGGCCCGGGTTGCGGGCGATCCCCAGTAGGGGGCGTGCAGGAGGCAGCCGACTGAAGTTTCTCTCTCATCGCTGATGTTCGTATCTCTCTCCCTTCCTCTCTAAAATCCATAAAAACATTTTTAAAAAAAAGACAGACACAAACTTCTGCAAGGACCACACAGCTCGGAGCTGGTCGGGCTCGGTGAGCGACGCTCCAACAGCCACGTGGGCTGGAGTCTGGCAGCCAACATTTAACCATAAGGAACCTGTCAGTGGCCCTGCTGGGATGAGAGGGCGAGACAACCACTGCTCTTCCTCCGCGGCCCCGTCGCCCTGCACACGGAGGCTGCGGCCGGGAGACACGGCTGGGACCCCCTCACCTTCCCGGTCCATCAGAGACACGGCTGGGGCCCCCCTCACCTTCCCGGTCCATCAGAGACCACGGCTGAGACCCCCCTCACTTCCCGGTCAATCAGAGACCACGGCTGGGACCCCCCTCACTTCCCGGTCAATCAGAGACACGGCTGAGACCCCCCCACACCTTCCTGGTCCATCAGAGACACGGCTGGGACCCCCTCCCCTTCCCGGTCCATCAGAGACACGGCTGAGACCCCCTCACTTCCTGGTCCATCACAGACCATGGCTGGGACCCCCCACACCTTCCCGGTCCATCAGAGACCCGGCTGGGACCCCCACACCTTCCCGGTCCATCAGAGACCCGGCTGGGACCCCCACACCTTCCCGGTCCATCAGAGACCCGGCTGGGACCCCCACACCTTCCCGGTCCATCAGAGACCCGGCTGGGACCCCCACACCTTCCCGGTCCATCAGAGACCCGGCTGGGACCCCCACACCTTCCCGGTCCATCAGAGACCCGGCTGGGACCCCCACACCTTCCCGGTCCATCAGAGACCCGGCTGGGACCCCCACACCTTCCCGGTCCATCAGAGACCCGGCTGGGACCCCCACACCTTCCCGGTCCATCAGAGACCCGGCTGGGACCCCCACACCTTCCCGGTCCATCAGAGACCCGGCTGGGACCCCCACACCTTCCCGGTCCATCAGAGACCCGGCTGGGACCCCCACACCTTCCCGGTCCATCAGAGACCCGGCTGGGACCCCCACACCTTCCCGGTCCATCAGAGACCCGGCTGGGACCCCCACACCTTCCCGGTCCATCAGAGACCCGGCTGGGACCCCCACACCTTCCCGGTCCATCAGAGACCCGGCTGGGACCCCCACACCTTCCCGGTCCATCAGAGACCCGGCTGGGACCCCCACACCTTCCCGGTCCATCAGAGACCCGGCTGGGACCCCCACACCTTCCCGGTCCATCAGAGACCCGGCTGGGACCCCCACACCTTCCCGGTCCATCAGAGACCCGGCTGGGACCCCCACACCTTCCCGGTCCATCAGAGACCCGGCTGGGACCCCCACACCTTCCCGGTCCATCAGAGACCCGGCTGGGACCCCCACACCTTCCCGGTCCATCAGAGACCCGGCTGGGACCCCCACACCTTCCCGGTCCATCAGAGACCCGGCTGGGACCCCCACACCTTCCCGGTCCATCAGAGACCCGGCTGGGACCCCCACACCTTCCCGGTCCATCAGAGACCCGGCTGGGACCCCCACACCTTCCCGGTCCATCAGAGACCCGGCTGGGACCCCCACACCTTCCCGGTCCATCAGAGACACGGCTGGGACCCCCCTCACCTTCCCAGTCAATGCCCAACCACTGAGCCACACCGGCCGGGCATATGAAGTATTTTTCACCAACAAACTGAACCTGAGCCTGATCCAGCCTTGAGCTGACAGGAACTTTTGGGGACAATGAAACATGTTCAACAGCACAAGGACGCTGGCAGCAAAATCTCCGTGTGGGGACCCGCAGGACAGAAGACCCGGCTTCCTGACCCAACGCCGTGCAGGAGAGAATGAGGGGGGCGCCCGCCTCCCGGCAGAACTACGGGAGGGGCACCCACAAGTACAGGGTGTGGGCCCCGGTTAAACCCTCTGGTCACCCCGAGTGCTTTTAACTCATCGTGGAAAAGTGATTTCTGAGACGGTCACAGAAATCGGAACATAAATAGTGACGGTAAGAAATGAACTATTGTTCACTTTCACACGGGACCATAGTCCTGTGCTGTTGAAAAAACAATCCCTATCTTTTCAGAGTCAGACTAAAATGCTCCCTGAGAACCTGGCTTCCGTCACAGCCTCTCCCTACAATTCCCCTCGAGCAGACGACCCGGGCGGTTTGGGTCCGTAGAAGCTCGCTGTTTGGAACACACCGTGAGGGCGGCCGTGCAGAGAATGAGGGGTGGGAAGCAGCGAACACCAGGTCAGGTCCAGGGCAAGAGGATCAGCGACTGAGCGGCCAGGCACACGCACGGCAGAGCCGGTGCCCCGGGCACGCACGCGGGTAAACTGCTCACCGGGTGCGATGCAGGTCACGCGTCCAGCGACGTGGACACCTGGAACACGGCCACCAACCTGGGGATCAAAGAAAGACTCCTGAGTGACAGCAGCCTTCACGAAGCCTCGCTTTATCCCTGAGAGAAACCGCTCATCATTCATAAAACCCTCAAACAGGGCTCTGCGCGTGCCCACAGCAGAGGAGAGAAGCAAGGCACTTGGAGGTGGAAGCGGAAGAGCCGGGATCGGGGCGTTTACAGGATCGAGGAGGCACAGACGCGACCCGGGGCCCCACCCGGCACAACTTCCACAGCAACGACACCCAGGTTCAGCCGGGTCGGGGTCCTGTTAGACACAGCACGAAGGGCAACACGGTGCCGCCTACGACTGTCCTCAGCGGGACGGCTCCAGTTAAGAAGCAATCTCTCCCCGGAGGGAGGAGGTTTCTGCGCCCCCCTAACCGGGAGACCACTGTGCTCCACAGAGCAGCCGGGCCTGGCACCGCCAGCCACACGCCAGGCACGCGTGTCCTGGAGGCGAAGATGTGTTTTTCCCGTCGCCGTCCCTGGAATGACACACCTAGCAGAGTGGATTCTCTCGTCTAGTGGGGACCATCACAGCGCCTACCTCAGGGCTGTGTGCCCTGGTGGCTGCCATGGAAACGCTCTGCCCGCCCGGGGCTCCCATCAGAACCTGCTCCTGCCGGATGGGCATCGCGGTGCCGCCTGGTGACCCACCCCAGGTGCCCACTCCACGCGTGTCAGAGTTCTCCCTCTTCCACAGGGGTCCCTGGGGGTGCTGGTCCCTGGTCCCTGAGGGCGTCACAGAAATCGGAACATAAATAGTGACGGTAAGAAATAAACTATTGTTCACTTTCACACGGGATCATAGTCCTGTGCTGTTGAAAAAACAATCCCTATCTTTTCAGAGTCAGACTAAAATGCTCCCTGAGAACCTGGCTTCCGTCACAGCCTCTCCCTACAATTCCCCTCGAGCAGACGACCCGGGCGGTTTGGGTCCGCAGAAGCTCGCTGTTTGGAACACACCGTGAGGGCGGCCGTGCAGAGAATGAGGGGTGGGAAGCAGCGAACACCAGGTCAGGTCCAGGGCAAGAGGATCAGCGACTGAGTGGCCAGGCACACGCACGCGGGTAAACTGCTCACCGGGTGCGATGCAGGTCACGCGTCCAGCGACGTGGACACCTGGAACACGGCCACCAACCTGGGGATCAAAGAAAGACTCCTGAGTGACAGCAGCCTTCACGAAGCCTCGCTTTATCCCTGAGAGAAACCGCTCATCATTCATAAAACCCTCAAACAGGGCTCTGCGCGTGCCCACAGCAGAGGAGAGAAGCAAGGCACTTGGAGGTGGAAGCGGAAGAGCCGGGATCGGGGCGTTTACAGGATCGAGGAGGCACAGACGCGACCCGGGGCCCCACCCGGCACAACTTCCACAGCAACGACACCCAGGTTCAGCCGGGTCGGGGTCCTGTTAGACACAGCACGAAGGGCAACACGGTGCCGCCTACGACTGTCCTCAGCGGGACGGCTCCAGTTAAGAAGCAATCTCTCCCCGGAGGGAGGAGGTTTCTGCGCCCCCCTAACCGGGAGACCACTGTGCTCCACAGAGCAGCCGGGCCTGGCACCGCCAGCCACACGCCAGGCACGCGTGTCCTGGAGGCGAAGATGTGTTTTTCCCGTCGCCGTCCCTGGAATGACACACCTAGCAGAGTGGATTCTCTCGTCTAGTGGGGACCATCACAGCGCCTACCTCAGGGCTGTGTGCCCTGGTGGCTGCCATGGAAACGCTCTGCCCGCCCGGGGCTCCCATCAGAACCTGCTCCTGCCGGATGGGCATCGCGGTGCCGCCTGGTGACCCACCCCAGGTGCCCACTCCACGCGTGTCAGAGTTCTCCCTCTTCCACAGGGGTCCCTGGGGGTGCTGGTCCCTGGTCCCTGAGGGCACTGGACCCTGGTCCCTGGGGGCACTGGACCCTGGTCCCTGGGGGTGCTGGTCCCTGGTCCCTGGGGGCACTGGACCCTGGTCCCTGGGGGCACTGGACCCTGGTCCCTGGGGGCACTGGACCCTGGTCCCTGGGGGCACTGGACCCTGGTCCCTGGGGGCACTGGACCCTGGTCCCTGGGGGCACTGGACCCTGGTCCCTGGGGGCACTGGACCCTGGTCCCTGGGGGTGCTGGTCCCTGGTCCCTGAGGGCACTGGACCCTGGTCCCTGGGGGTGCTGGTCCCTGGTCCCTGAGGGCACTGGACCCTGGTCCCTGGGGGTGCTGGTCCCTGGTCCCTGAGGGCACTGGACCCTGGTCCCTGGGGGTGCTGGTCCCTGGTCCCTGAGGGCACTGGACCCTGGTCCCTGGGGGTGCTGGTCCCTGGTCCCTGAGGGCACTGGACCCTGGTCCCTGGGGGTGCTGGTCCCTGGTCCCTGAGGGCACTGGACCCTGGTCCCTGGGGGTGCTGGTCCCTGGTCCCTGAGGGCACTGGACCCTGGTCCCTGGGGGTGTGGTGCATTCATTTCCCTTATGTGCCTTACGCGCAGGCGCACCATTTCTCGCCACTAATACCAGCAGCGACTATCTTAGCAGCAATGGCCACGTCATTAGTCCTGCACTGACGTGTTGGGTGTGCACAACAGGAAACATTTCACTTTCGGAGAACAAGAAAAATAGGTTTATTTGCGTCACACTTATTAATTTGTGCAGTTATATTCAGTGTCTGGGAAGTTAATGTTCAAGAAAAACATTAATTTTTATTAAAATGCTCTATTGTTTTATGTGAACGATGACGCGTTTATCTCAGCCCTTTGTATTCAGCAGGTCTCTATCGGAATAAACCTCCGTTTCTAGGAAAACTGAAGCTTTTGTGTTTTGCGGCCACATGACCTTCCACCTCGTTTATCTGGCCGTGGGAGCCTGAGTCTGATGTTCTTACTGGAGGCGGTAGGTCCCGGGTTTATTTAAGTGAATGCCTGCCCCTGGGTGACCTGCAGGGTGCAGTGCGGGTCTCTTGGTCCCAGGGACCGCCTGGCCTCCCTCCGTCTGAGGCCGGTGGTGGACGGCAGACCCTCAGCCTGGGCGCCGGTCAGACGGCCCGGATCCCGTCAGCCACGTCACCCTGGGCCAGCCCCGCCCACTGTGCCTCAGTCTCCCCGTCGGTAGCAGTGGCTCAGGGGACGAAATGCATGAGCACCTGACGCCATCGGGAAAGGGCCAGGCACACACCGGGGCACAACCAGAAGCCACCGCCACCTCCAGCCCCTGCCCAGGCCCCACAGGGAAGCCGGTCAGTGAAACAGGAGGAGCTGCTCCAGCCGCCAGCGGCCAAGAGAGGGGGGAGATGGAGACAGCCGGACTGGCTCCCAACTGCGCCACGCTCCACGCCAGCCAGGTGACCTCCCACGGGGGCGGTGACCTCCCCACGGGGCCGGGTGACCTC
>NW_005354965.1:361657-362720 GCF_000412655.1 Myotis brandtii
GGGCCAGGGCCCAGTTCTCCTCCCCTGCGGCCCGGGGTGCAGACCACGAGTGCGAGGAATTCACCAACAGCCGCGAGGGGCCTAAACCCACACACAGCGGCCGCGAGGGGGCCAGCAGACCCCTGCTTCCTGCTGCTCCAGAGCGATTCCCAGGTCGCCGTGCATCTTCACACGTGTTTGTACATAACTGCTCATCACTGACCCCTTCCCCACCCTCCTGGGCTGGAGCCTGTTGCCAGGCAACCAATCCTGCTCCTGACACTTTCTGAGAGCAAGTGAGGCGTCGGGGGACTGAACGCCAACCACCGCAGACAGGGTCACAGGGAGCAAGGACGCCGCCTTCCCGCCAGCACGCCGTCTGTGCCCCCGCATCCATCTCCCCACCACAAACTCGGACCCGTGCTTCCCCCACAGAGCCCGCACCTGCGCCCGGTGGGCCCAGCGAAACCGCCCGCTGGTGGCTCAACCTGGCAAGTCACCCAGTTGAGCCAACTCGCCTGGGAGGGCTCGCACGGCTGTGACACGGGCGCTTCCCTCCAGCAGGCCTCACCGCTGCGCTTCACGCCAGCCACACGGCACCGGCTGTCCACTCACCGCAGAGTCTTCATCTCAGTCGCGGAGGCCCCCACCTGGACTACAGGCGCCCGGTGGCGGGTCACATCCAGCTCCCTGTCTTCAGCGATTCCAACCCACCTGCCTTTCTCGGCACAATTCCCACACTCCCCGCCTCTCCAAGGCTCGGAGCCCCAGGGCCCAGGGCTGGGGGTACTTCCCGGTGTGGGATCAGGACCCGGAGGGCATCTAACGGGGGAGGAGACGGCCCCGCACGGAGTCCCACTAGGGAGAGAGGGGGCATCTAACAGGGAGGAGACGGCCCCGCACGGAGTCCCACTAGGGAGAGAGGGGGCATCTAACAGGGAGGAGACGGCCCCGCACGGAGTCCCACTAGGGAGAGAGGGGGCATCTAACAGGGAGGAGACGGCCCCGCACGGAGTCCCACTAGGGAGAGAGGGGGCATCTAACAGGGAGGAGACGGCCCCGCACGGAGTCCCACTAGGGAGAG
>NW_005354965.1:362965-365347 GCF_000412655.1 Myotis brandtii
CGTGAAGGAGAATCCACAGTGAAGCTGACGTCTGAGTTGCCGCACAGGCCGTTCCTACGCGATCATAAGCAATTATAATGCCACAGGAATGAGCTCCATCTACGATCGGTAAGTGACAACGTGTCACGAGCCACACGGGCGAAGCAGACGACAGCGTTATCACCCACGTCCCAGGAGAGAATTACAATGGAGCCAGGCTTTCTATTCAGTCCACATGCGCTTTACTACCTGATGTCATTAAAAAAGAAAAAACTGTAAATAAACTAGAAACATATGAAAGTGGCTGTTTTCTCTCCCACTCGTTGCTACCCTGGTGTCCGCTCAGCGCTAACCGCCCGCTGGTCTGCCTGCCTTTCACGGATGTGCCCCAGCGCACGGCCCGGAGGCTGGATTTCTCGCTCGACCTTACGACGCAGACGCCAGCTTGAACAGAGTCCTGGGGGCATCCGGCTCGCCAGCCAATCAGTCCAGTTGCAACACAGCTCCCAGGCAGCGGGCGTCCCCTCAGAGCTGCCAGCAGTTTAAGGCCCATCAGCAGCGGGACGGGTTCGTTCTCCATCTCCCTAAAGCTCAGGCCGGCACTGCGGGAGCCTGGGAAGGGGCGGGACATGTCCAATCCACACGTGTGTGCAAGGAAGCCGGCCCCACACACGGCTCCGGGACACGGCTGCCAGCACCACGCATGGGCGGCTGGGGTTGGGGTCCCACAGGAGAGACGTGTAGCTCACATACACAGACACACACACACACACTCACTCTCACACTCACACACACACAGACAGAAACACACACTCACACACACACACAGACACACACACTCTCACTCACACTCACACACACACTCACACACACACACACACACACACACACACACACACGAGATTCAGAAAGAGCAGAGAAAGAAAGAATAAAGAGCCAACGGCTCCATGAAACTCTGCAGCTCGCTGCTACCAACTGGGGGGCGTGGGGGACGTGCTATTTCAAAGGGCACCCTGAGCCTGCAAAGGAAGCTGTGAGCAGCAGCTACCCAGGCAGAGGCAGGGGCAACACAAACACGTTCCCAGACAGACGCTGTGTGGACCGCGGGGGTCCCCTCTGCGCCAACTCGGAATTACAGCCAAGTGTGAGTTTGTGTTTCACTTGTATGGGAGGCGGCTGCGGACTTAAATCCCGAAGACCAGGCCCTAATCTCAGGTCTGCATCTCAGGTGTACGAAAGCCACTTTCTCTCTCTAGATAATCAGTTTTCTGGTCTAAAATAAGAAAGGACTTGACTAAAGAAACTCTAAAATCTGTAACATGACTTGTTCCTATGGGTTAATCCTCTTTGGTTAAAATTACGTTTATGGGTGGGTGGGTGGATGGATGGATGGATGGATGGTAGATGGTGGATGGGTGGATAGATGTATGATGGATGGTGGATGGTGGATGGTGGAAGGAGGGAGGGATGGATAGATGGTGGATGGTGGATGGATGGTATCCAGAAAGAGTAGAGAAAGAATAAAGAGCCAACGGCTCCATGAAATTCTGCAGCTCGCTGCTACCAACTGGGGGACGTGCTATTTCAAAGGGTACCCTGAGCCTGCAAAGGAAGCTGTGAGCAGCAGCTACCCAGGCAGAGGCAGGAGCAACACAAACTCGTTCCCAGACAGACGCTGTGTGGACCGCGGGGGTCCCCTCTGCGCCAACTCGGAATTACAGCCAAGTGTGAGTTTGTGTTTCACTTGTACGGGAGGCGGCTGCGGACTTAAATCCCGAAGACCAGGCCCTACTCTCAGGTCTGCATCTCAGGTGTACGAAAGCCACTTTCTCTCTCTAGATAATCAGTTTTCTGGTCTAAAATAAGAAAGGACTTGACTAAAGAAACTCTAAAATCTGTAACATGACTTAATCCTATGGGTTAATCCTCTTTGGTTAAAATTACGTTTATGGGTGGGTGGGTGGGTGGGTGAATGGATGGATGGATGGATGGATGGTAGATGGTGGATGGGTGGATAGACGTATGATACACACACTCACTCTCACACTCACACACACACAGACAGAAACACACACTCACACACACACACAGACACACACACTCTCACTCACACTCACACACACACTCACAGTGGGTGGATGGATGGATGGATGGATGATGGTGGATGGGTCGGTAGATGTATGGTGGATGATGGATGATGGATGGATGGGTGGGTAGATGTATGGTGGATGATGGATGATGGATGGATGGGTGGGTAGATGTATGGTGGATGATGGATGATGGATGGATGGATGGTGGGTGGATGGATGGTGGATGGATGGACGGTAGATGGTGCATGGATGGATGATGGATAGTGTATGGATGGGTGGACGGATGGATGGTGGATGGTGAATGGGTGGGTGG
>NW_005354965.1:365463-366904 GCF_000412655.1 Myotis brandtii
TGGATGGATAGAAAAATGGGTGGGTGGGTAAGTAGGTGGGTTTGTGGGTGGATGGACGGATGGTTGGATGGATGGGTGGGTGGGTGGATGGATGGATGGATGGATGGATAATGGATGGTTGGATGGTTGGATGGTATATATGTATGATGGTTGGTTGGATGAATGGATAATGGATGGTTGGATGGGTAGATGGGTGGGTGGGTGAGTGGGTGGGTGGATGGATAGAAAAATGAGTGGGTGGGTAGGTGGGTGGGTTTGTGTATGATGGATGGTGGATGGTGGATGGTGGAAGGAGGGAGGGATGGATAGATGGTGGATGGTGGATGGATGGTGGATGGTGGATGGATGGTGGATGGATGGATGAATGAATGGACGAATGGTGGGTGGTGGATGGTGGGTGGATGGATGGGTGGATGAATGGTGGATGGATGAATGGATGGATGGATGGTGGATGGATGGATGGATGGATGATAAATGGGGGCAGTGGCCTCCTGAGTGGAAGTGTACAGACTTGTCACCCATTGTTACAGTTTTAGAGATTTTGTGGGCCAGCTGACACCATGTTGACACCTTGGAATCGGCCATGGTGGGAACACTTACACCATGGAAACTGGCTAAACTACAAATCATGGGTGGATGAATGGTGGATGGATGGACGGTAGATGGTGCATGGATGAATGATGGATAGTGTATGGATGGGTGGACAGATGGATGGTGGATAGTGAATGGGACTGGCTAAACTACAAATCGGGCCTTTTTATTCACCCCATGGAACCAGCTGACAGAGGGGAACTGGTGGGAAAGAGGAGGAAGGAGTGGCGGGCAGTGCCCTGTGCACAGTCCTCCCTGACACACTATTTTCTCCCCTGACACAGCACTCCCAACGTTGCTGAGCAACCGGGGCCTCTTGCCCAGAACTCAGCCCAAGCATCACCTGTTCTTAGGGAGCCGCTCCTGGCGTCCCCTCCGTCTGTCAGAAGTGCGCCCGCCCTCAGCGCCCCCACAGGACCCCCACAGGGAGCACCTGCCCAGCGGGGCCTGTCCACTTAGCCAGACACTACTGCCGCCAGCTCAGGACAGCAGCTGCGCCTTTCAGCTCCTGGTGCTCAGAGCCCGGCCACGCCGGCCCTGGGCACCAGGCAGGGCACAGCAGGCCTTTTTATTCACCCCATGGAACCAGCTGACAGAGCGAACTGGTGGGGAAGAGGAGGAAGGAGTGGCGGGCAGTGCCCGTGTGCACAGTCCTCCCTGACACACTATTTTCTCCCCCTGACACAGCACTCCCCACGTTGCTGAGCAAGCGGGGCCTCTGCCCAAAACTCAGCCCAAGCATCACCTGTTCTTAGGGAGCCGCTCCTGGTGTCCCCTCCGTCTGTCAGAAGTGTGCCCGCCCTCAGCGCCCCCACAGCACCCCCGCAGGGAACACCTGTCCACTTAGCCG
>NW_005354965.1:367372-367882 GCF_000412655.1 Myotis brandtii
GGCCCTGCGGGAAAGGCCGCACTCCATCCGGTCGGAGCTGGCAGCGGGTCCGAGGGCTGAACCTCTCCAAGTCCACGTTCCCTCCGCCCGTGGCTCCCCATGAAGGCGGGTCCCCTGCATTTATCACACCGTGTGTCCCCACCCGCTTCTCTGCGCCTCAGTGCCAGCCCCGGGCGCTCCGAGCTGCACTTTACGTGCGGAATTGGAGAGCGCTATCCTGGGCTCGCCCGGGAACGCGGACTCGCCCTCGTGCTCCGTAGCCTGATCTGCTGAGTGGCCCGGAGCGAACGGCTTCAGCTTTCTCGTCCTTGGCTGTCCGGCCGCCCAGTGAAGGCGGGAGATTGGGCATCACGCAGACGGGGAGCCGCTGCCCCGCCCCGTCCGGAGTGGAGGCAAGCCCCAGCCAACCTCGGTGTTGGTGTCCCCTCCGTCTGTCAGAAGTGTGCCCGCCCTCAGCGCCCCCACAGCACCCCCGCAGGGAACACCTGTCCACTTAGCCGGACACTAAGC
>NW_005354965.1:369169-370208 GCF_000412655.1 Myotis brandtii
CAATGTGACACAAATGGAGCCGCAGGCGGCTGCCCCCAGCAGCCCCGGGATGGCCCTGGCACGGGGCGAGCAGAAAGGCCTGTGTTAGCCGCTGGCGGGGCTGCCTGGCTCCTGTCTGGCAATACTTTCACTGGAGCTGGGGGGTCTCACACACGGCACAGGGAGGCGCCACGTGCAAGCTGCCAGCGGCCGCACCCACCCGTGCACCAGGCGGAGGTAATTTTCCGCTTGCGGGTCCTGAACTAAAGCAGACGTCCACGGACAAGGTCACCAAACACTGAAACATCATGGAGACCCTACCCTGGCAGTGACCCAGAGCAAGGTAAGGGCGTACTAACCATGAGGTGATGGCGATGGAGGCCATTGGCTGAGCTGCTGCTACGCCAGGCACTGTGCATCTATAATCTATAATCTATAATCTATAGCAGTGGTTCTCAACCTTCCTAACGCCGCGACCCTTTCATACAGTTCCTCATGTTGTGGTGACCCCCGACCATAAAATTATTCTCGTTGCTACTTCATCACTGTAATTTTGCTACTGTTATGAATCGTAATGTAAATATCTGATATGCAGGATGTATTTTCATTGTGACAAATTGAACATAATTAAAGCATAGTGATGAATCACAAAAACAATATGTAATTATATATGTGTTTTCCGATGGTCTTAGGCGACCCCTGTGAAACCCCCAAAGGGGTCGAGACCCACAGGTTGAGAACCGCTGCTCTATAGTCATCAATGTTCCACTGGCAAAGGTGCACAGCAATGTCACCACAAGGGCACAGAAGCTGGGAGACCACACGACCCGCCACAGAGGTGGCTACTGAAGAAGGAACGAACCCCAGCGTGTGTGGCCGCAAAGGCCCGGGTCGCGGCATCGCCCACACAACGTGACGCCGTCTCTCCTGGCTCCTCCCTCAGGTGCTCAGGCTCCGGATACGAAGGAGGAGGCGTCTCGCAAGTATCAGTGAACTCAGTCGGACAAGGCCAGGCGGTCGGAGGCAAGTGCGGCCGCAGGCCCCCCGGGACCCGCCCTGA
>NW_005354965.1:370410-376101 GCF_000412655.1 Myotis brandtii
CACGCCTGCCCCCCGAAGAGTCTGCGTGGGAACGGAGAGCGCGCCCCTGCCAGGCGGTTGGAGCCGCTTCCTTTCGGCTCAGTGTTAAGTGAGCGCCAGGCGGAGGCTGCGAAACGCCCCTTCTAATTGCAATTTTATTTCCAAACGCGTCACCGCTTCAGCACGTGGGCTAGGAGGGTGGGCGGCTGAACAGCGGCTCCGGGGCGGCCTCTCTCTCTGTGGGGCCCGCGGGGGACCCCAGGGCGCAGACTGCGAGGTGCACCGGGCAGCAGGACCACGGCCCCCCAACCCGGACTGCAAACCCAGACGCTGGAGCAGGAAGAGGAAAGAGCCATCCTGGTGCCGTCACTGGGTTGTCACGTCAGCCTCGGACCGTTCTGGGAGACACTGACCCCACGCTGCTGGGGACCTGCTGCTGGCCTCCTGCTCCCAGCACCTGAGACGTCCTGGCCGACACAGCCCACCCGGCTCAGCAGCAGGAGCCCCGCCCTGACGGACAGGGAGCCAGACCCCTGGGCCAGGCCCGCAAGGCAGTGGGGGGAGGGGCAGGTGACTTCCGTCCACGCCATCTGTTCCCCAACCCGGCCTCCTCCCTGGGCAGCTCCCTCCGTGCAGGCTAAGCACTGAGACGCTGGACACAGTCGGGACGTAGAAGACACGTCCTCTGTGGCCACAAGCGCCGTGAAAGCCAGGATTCAAAATCCTACACGTGAATCTCTTCTGCCTGAGCCAGTCAGAGACGCTGAAGTCCTCCCCGAACTTAGACTTTTAAACCGACACATGAATCTATAAGACATGGCGGGGGGGGGGGAGGGGGGGATTTCAAAGCTGTTTCCCCCCCCCCCAGGAATGGAGGTTGGTAAGAGGCATCCTATCCTATATATATCAAAAGTCTAATATGCAAATCGACCAAACTGTGGAACGACTGGTCACTATGACACACACTGACCACCAGGGGGCAGACGCTCAACGCAGGAGCTGCCCTCTGGTGGTCAGTGCGCTCCCAGGAGCCTCTCCCAGCTCCACAGCAGCGCTAAGGATGTTAGGCGGGGAGCAGGCCTAAGCCGATCCCGGACTGCAAGAGGGCGCAGGCCGGGCTGAGGGGACCCCCGCCCCCCAGTGCATGAATTTCGTGCACCGGGCCTCTAGTACGTAGATAACAGCACATAAATCATCTTGTCACAGATACGAATTTCGCATAAAGCCCTCTATCCCCAGAAAGCAGACAAATCACACCATCCAGCCAATAGAAATCTCTCTTCTACCTGCCCACAGCTTAGCCTTCTCCCTCCCTCTCTCTCTCTCTCTCTCTCTCTCTCTCACACACACACACACACACACTTGCATACAGTGTATCGGTAATGACATACGAAACCAGACACATTCTTAGCTGCTCGGTAGGGAAACAGGGTTGGGGGAGGGGCGGGAGGGAAACTTTTCATTATAAACTAACTCTCGTGCATTTCGAATTTTGAACCATGTGAGTTTATTACTCAATCAAATATATAAATAAACGGTATAAAATACCTTGAAAAACGTTAAAGGGAAATGGCAGTGCGAGTACACGGCGGCAGCATCGAGCCACCGGGCGGGCGCTGCCCAGAGGTGACCGCACGGGCCTCTGAGCTTGGAGGAGGGCCGTTCAGAAAGGGCTGCTCCCCACGCAGAGCTGGGCCTGGAAAGCACGTTGCAGCCTAAACTGAACAGAAACTTCCCTAAAATAAACTGTGCAAGTTCCTTACAAGAGACAACTCCCCACGGCCCCGCCAGCAGCTGACTCTGCTCCTGCTGAGGCTCCGTCACCCGACACCCGAGGATGCCCGCCTCTGGCTGCACCCCGCTCACGCCCTCTCACACCCTCTCACACCCTCTGCACACCTCACACACCTCCGCACGCCCTCTCACACCCTCTCACACCCTCTGCACACCTCACACCCTCTCACACCCTCTGCACACCCTCTCACGCCCTCTCACGCCCTCTGCACACCTCTCACACCCTCTCACGCCCTCTCACGCCCTCCTCTGAGCTCCTCAACCAGCTCCGGGTGCGATGCTGCAGCGTCGGCTTCCTATTTGGTCTTGGGGCCCAGGAAGTTTCACTACCACAGGCCGGGGGCTGGGGCACCCACCGTGAACAGCTAGAGCCAACCAGGCTGAACCCTAACATAACCACCGGGGGACCTCCAGGCCAAACCGGGTACCCCTCAGTGTCCTGGTCTATGAAACGGATCACGAAGCTACCCCACGGTGTGCATGGAACTCAGTGATGTGGTCAGTAGCTGATGTAAGGCTTGGCCATGAACGGGAGACGCTGTCACCAGCATGAGTCATCAGAAGGCCAGACCAAGAAGCGTGAATGCTCAAAGAAAGAGCAAGGGCCAAGGAAGCTCTAGAACTAGAAGACCTGGCCATTCAAAACGAGCAAAGAGCCCAGCCAGCGTGGCTCAGTGGCTGAGCATCAACCTATGAACCAGGAGGTCACGGTTCGATTCCCGGTCAGGGCACACGCCCGGGTTGCGGGCTCGATCCCCAGTGTGGGGTGTGCAGGAGGAGGCCGATCCACGATTCTCTCTCATCATTGATGTATCTTATCTCTCTCTTCCTCTCTCTGAAATCAATTTAAAAAAATTTTTTTTAAAAAAGGAGCAAAGAGAGATCACGAAAAAGATTAAATGTCTTTCTCTAGAGCAGTGGTTCTCAACCTTGGCTGCACATTAGAATCACCTGGGAATCTTTTTAAAATCCTGATCTCTGGGCCTCATCCTCCAGAAATTCTGTTTCTTTGTTACTAATGTTGTAGCCTCACCCCATAACAAAGAGACAGAATTTCCAGAGGATGAGGCCCAGAAATCAGGATTTTTAAAAGATTCCCCGGTGATTCCAATGTGCAGCCCAGGGTGAGAACCGCTGCTCTAGAGCCAAACTAACTGCTGCCCTCACAACACCAGGCGGCCCTGACCAAGACGACTGCTTCCAACAGGCTCGCTCTGCAGCGGCGGACACCCGGCTCCCCCCGAGTGTGGACGTCGGGGAGGATTGTGGGAAAAGGACCCGCGAACCAGCATGAGCCTGTTAGACGCTGAACACCTGCACATGCTTCTGAGCGGGGAGTCCTGCAGACCACCTGTCCCGGCTCCTTTAAAGCCCAGCACCTGCCCTGGCCGGTGTGGCCCAGTGGGTAGAGCAACAGCCTGCCCGCCGAAGGGTCCCGGGTTCGATTCTGATCAAGGACAGGCTCCTCCCCAGCCCAGGCCCTGGTCCAGACACATGCAGGAGGCAACCAGTCCATGTGTTTCTCTCACATCGATGTTGTTCTCGGTCTTTCCCTCTCTCTCCTGCTCTCTCTAAACACCAGTGGGAAAATGCCCTCGGCTGAGGATTTCTAAAAAGCTGACACCACACTAGGAAAGGACGGACCTGCTCAGGAGTATAAGTACCGCGCGCTAACCGATTGCGCCACTGGAGCTCCGGCCAGAGATCAGGATTTTAAAAAGATGCCCCGGTGATTCCAATGTGCAGCCAAGGCTGAGAACCGCTGCTCTAGAGCCAAACTAACTGCTGCCCTGTGGTCAGTAGCTGATGTAAGGCTTGGCCATGAACGGGAGACGCTGTCACCAGCATGAGTCATCAGAAGGCCAGACCAAGAAGCGTGAATGCTCAAAGAAAGAGCAAGGGCCAAGGAAGCTCTAGAACTAGAAGACCTGGCCATTCAAAACGAGCAAAGAGCCCGGCCAGCGTGGCTCAGTGGCTGAGCATCAACCTATGAACCAGGAGGTCACGGTTCGATTCCCGGTCAGGGCACACGCCCGGGTTGCTGACTGGGAATTACACCCTGACCTCCTGGTTCGTAGGTCAAGACTCAACCACTGAGCCACACCAGCCGGGCGAGTTTTCTTTTTTATTCAACTAATATTTACAAACACAGGCTACGTGCTTGGCCTGGGGAAGGTACCAGGGACACAACAAGTCCCCTATCTTGTCGGGGTTCACATACTCAGGTCTCCATGGCGCGCACCACGCAGGGTCTTGGAGAGCGTGCACCCCCGGAAGGACACAACGGCCACGTCCAGGGAGACGCGTGTGGTCAGAGGTGGACAAAGCAGAGAGCACTGACTAAGGATGGAGCAGGGGAGGGGGGTGGAGACACTTAAGGGGGAGGGACAGAGAGCCGCTACCTGCTGACATCACACTGGGAAGGGTGTCAGGCGGCAACCAAGTGACACCACACTAGGAAAGGACGGACCTGCTCAGGAACCCGCGCTGCAGGGAGAGCTCTGGGTGCCGCCACTGCCCACGTGGCTCCCTCCAGCCAGCACGTCTCCTGCGGGCAGCGTCCCTCTCCTCTCCGCGCCCGCTCCCTTCCTTCCGCCACCGCACACGCTCTAAACCTGCCCCGCTCGTTCCCACACACACTCATGCACACACATGCACTCACTTATTAAAAAACATATATTTATTGATTTCAGAGGGGAAGGGAGAGGGAGAAACATCAATGATGAGAATCATAGATCGGCTGCCTCCTGCACACCCCCTACTGGGGATCAAGCCTGCAAACCCGGGCATGTGCCCCTGACTGGGAATTACACCCTGACCTCCTGGTTCGTAGGTCAAGACTCAACCACTGAGCCACACCAGCCGGGCGAGTTTTCTTTTTTATTCAACTAATATTTACAAACACAGGCTACGTGCTTGGCCTGGGGAAGGTACCAGGGACACAACAAGTCCCCTATCTTGTCGGGGTTCACATACTCAGGTCTCCATGGCGCGCACCACGCAGGGTCTTGGAGAGCGTGCACCCCCGGAAGGACACAACGGCCACGTCCAGGGAGACGCGTGTGGTCAGAGGTGGACAAAGCAGAGAGCACTGACTAAGGATGGAGCAGGGGAGGGGGGTGGAGACACTTAAGGGGGAGGGACAGAGAGCCGCTACCTGCTGACATCACACTGGGAAGGGTGTCAGGCGGCAACCAAGTGGGAGGGGTGCGCGTGGGGTTCATCTGAGCCCCCCAAATATGTCCCAGACATGCTGAGGCCCTAACCTGCTCCCTGGGATGAGGCCGAAAGGGAAACAGTCTGCAGAGGCCATGGAGGTGGGAGGAGGTCGTGCTGCATCGGCAGCCCTGCCCCAGGGGCCGTGGCTCTAAGAGGGGCATTTGGGGACAGAGAGGGACCAGCGCAGGACACCTCAAGGTGCCCGCAGGGACTGGGGTGAATTCGGACTTCCACCTCCTGAGCCCGGAGAGAGGACCTGCTGCTTTAAGCCCCCGTTTGTAGGGCTGTTAGGGAGCCCCAGAAAACTAGTGGGGTACAGTGAGGGAAACCCCAAACCCCTGGACGGCAATCCTGGGCACCTTTTCCTGGGGGGAGGGGAGAGAGGAGGACAGAGCCAGACTTTCGCGGGCGCTTCCAGCCACATTCCCTCCCGCTGTGGAACTGAGTTGGTTGGATGCGTAGGTGTTGGGTTTCACCCACCCCGGGGTGGGGGTGGGAGTGGGGGCCCGTCAGCCACCCGGGCAGGGGCAGCCCAGACTGCCCCATGGGGCAATGGAGACGCACTGCATTGGGGAGACACATCGCAGGGGGCGCAGCAACTGGCTAAAGCTGGAGCCCCACAAGAGCACCTCCCTCTGGGAGACCCGCGGGTGTGCGGCCCGCAGACGGTCCTGGGGGGTGTGTTGTGCGCCAGGACGC
>NW_005354965.1:376357-379295 GCF_000412655.1 Myotis brandtii
GGGGCGTGGTCGTGATGGGGTGAGGACGGGAGGGCGGGGCGAGCAGGGAGCGCATCCCATCCCGACCCCACCCCAGGCCCAGAGAAAGTCCTTATTTCAAAGGCGGAGTCAGAGGCGGTTCCTGGGGCGCAGCGGGCACTCTGCCCGGACTGAAGCTCCCACTACCAGCGAGTCCCCAGGTGCCCCCAAGCCCGCAGGTGAGCTGCCCACACCCCCCTGCAGCCCCTCGGGGCCCACAGCAGGCACAGGGACCAGGCAGGAACCGGGCGGAGCGCGCCGCCTTCCCTGGTAACTGGATCAGAACCAGCACCCTGTGGAGCTGCCATCCAAGGACCCCGAAGGGGAAAGGCGGCCTCATCCCGGGCTGTGGTTCAAACTCGCACTGAAGCCCTAACCGGCCCCGGGAGGTGACGGGAGTCGCTGGGAGGTGACGGGAGTCGCTGGGCGGCCGAGTCACCAGACACTTATTTCTCCGAGACCACGGCCTGGCCTGGGTCTGGGTCCTCCCCAGGCCTCTCTCCTGGGCCGGCAGTAGGGGCCCCTCCCCATCCTCAGGCCTCAGCTCTGGGCAGGAACCCCAGCCTCTCCGCGTGTGTCCACATTCCCTCTTTCCATCGGACACCAGTCAGGCTGGGTTGGGGTCCAGCCCAGGGGCCTCGTCTTCACTTATTCGCCTCCTCAAAGGCTCAGCTCCCAGCACAGCCACATCCCGCATGCCTGAGGGTCACCGCGTCGCCATGGGGGGGCGGGGGGGGGGGGAGACCACATCCGGCCGGCGGCTGTCACTTCTGTGGAAACCATCACACTGTACCATGGGTCCCGCCGGTGTGTTAGTTACTGTGAGCACGTCATGGACACACGGGGGGGTGGGCCCTCACCCAGCTTGACTCGTGTCCTCCCAGCAGAAGCAGAGTCCAGCCAGCGTGGCTCAGGGGCTGAGTGTCGACCCAGGAAGCAGGAGGCCAGGGTTCCATTCCCGGTCAGGGCACAGGCCCAGGTTGCGGGCTCGATCCCCAGTGTGGGGTGTGCAGAAGGCAGCCGGTCCACGATTCTCTCTCATCACCGATGTTTCTAGCTTTTCCTCTCCCTCCCTCTCTGAAATCAATAAAAACATATTTTAAAAAAGAAAGACAGCAGAGTTGAGTGATGCGCCCACAAGCCAAGGCACCACAGAGGCGCAACCTGGACCCTGAGAGGAATGTGACCGATTCTCCTGGGAACCTTCAGAAGGAGCAGGGCCCACCCACACCTGGACCTCGGACTTCTGCCTCCAGAGCCGTGAGAAGAGGTGTGTGTCGTGTTAAGGCACCAGCCATGGTGCTTGGTTAGGACCACCCAAGGAGCCACGCGGGGGGGTCCCACGGGAGCAGTTAGAGAGAGGGAAGGGTCTGACCCTGAAGGCACCCAGCCATTTACAAAGAGCCCAGCCAAACGGTCCCCTTCTAGGAAGATTCACTGACTTGCAACGCCCGTTTTACAGAGGAGGGAACTGAGGCCCTGACAGGCCACGTGCTCCAAGCCCAGCCACGGGCTCGGCTCCCCCACCAGCCTGCGCCGCCTAACGGACCTCAGTCCGTTTCCTCACCACCTTAGGTGCCAGGCTCATTACCAGCACTTCCCTCTGAGTCTCATGCTCAGGAGTTCCTTGCAACATGCACACTCTTTCACATCGGTTATTTTTTTAATATATTTGTATTGATTTCAGAGAGGAAGGGAGAGAGAGACAGAAACATCAATGATGAGAGAATCACTGACCGGCTGCCTCCTGCACGCTGCCTACTGGGGACGGAGCCCACAATCCGGGCACGTGCCCTGACCGGTAGTCCAACCGTGACCTCCTGGTTCATAGGCTGACGCTCAACCACTGAGACACACTGGCCGGGCTCAAGGTAACCCATTGTTTATTGATACAATGGCATAGAACTATGTCAGCCTCGGGTGTGCACCATAACCATTCACCGCGGTAAGTCTGGGTCACGTCCATCACCATAACGCAGCCCCCAGCGGGCCACCCATGTGCTCCCATGCGGTCCCTCCCCGGCATCCCGCAGCAGGGGATCCCACAGCAGGGGGTCCCGCAGCAGGGGGTCCCACAGCAGGGGGTCCCACAGCAGGGGGTCCCGCAGAGGTAGGCCCCTGAGGACCCACTGGGACAGGAAACGGAGTCTATGTTAAAGGGGCCTCTTGTGCAGGAGCCTCGCTGTCCTGACTCACTCTACAGCACCCAGACCCGCTGGCCAGTACCATCCACACAGGCCCCAAGGACTGCAACCGGGCATTCCTGGGGGGACCTTTTGCATCCCCAGAACCTCTGACCCCGCCCCTCCCTGCTCCATCCAAGTCTTCCCACCTGGTGATCTAAGAGCTGAAACTGAACAGACTCGGTGCCTGGGTGACGTTTGCTCCAAATGTAATGCAAACCCGGGACTAGAGAAGCAACAACTGTTTCCCACCCAACAGGCCAATCACCCAACAGCATGGTGGGGGAGCTGCAGCTCCTGGCCTTGCTTCTCAGCCAGGAACGCTGCCCACGGGTTCTGCCCAGGGGAGAGGAGGAAAGCTCGCCGACTTCAGGGTCACCCGGCCCCGGCCCCAGCCTGGCAGATCTGAGCCCTGCGGGGGGTGTGGGAGCCGGTGGGTGGGACACCGGACAAGGCCCACTCTGTCCCAGCCGAGCCCGTGGTGGGAGCCGGGACAGATGGGCGGGAAGAGGGAGGCTCGCTCTCCCCGAGCCTGGGGGGGGGGGGGGTGGGGGGGGGGTGACAACCGAGGTTTGGTGCAGGCCCTGATTTTGGACTTTCCTGCAGAAGGGAACAGAGTAAACCCAGTTATTTTAGGCGCCGAGTTTGTGGCTTCAGAAGTGAATACACTGTAACGACGACACTTCTTTTTCTCGGCCACGTGCTCGCCCAGGTCCCGTCCCCTCGGTGTGGCCGAG
>NW_005354965.1:379401-389151 GCF_000412655.1 Myotis brandtii
CTCCTCCATCTGGTCTCCCCAGCCGCCCACGGGCTCCGGCTCCGCCGCTGGGGGTAACCTGGGCAACAGTCTCCCCGGTAACATTGTTTCTATGAAAACCTTCTCTGGGTTCCGAGGAGAAGAAAGGAAATGGAAAGTCTACCTTGGGGGGCAGGGTGTGCGCCCCACAAACACCGCTCTCCCAGCAGCCGGGGCGGCGCTGCGATTAACCCGCTCGCGGAGGGTCCCCGTCACAGTCCTGCCCTCGGGGGGCGGCCTCCCCTCTGGGCATCGGCGCCTGAAGAAAAGGCATCCGGCCCCAGGCTCCTCTCTCGGCAACAAGGGAGCACGCCAGGCCCGGCCCTGCCCGCAGATGCGCTGGCCCCACGCGGGTTTCCCAGGAGCACTCTGCCTGGTGGGGATGCTCACACACACATGCCCGCCGGACGACCCGGAAACACACCTTCACACGGTGACGGCTGGCAGAACACACGGTGACCAGGCGGCACGTGCCGACCAGCACCACACGCGTGAGAACGAGGGAAAGACGCCAGGAACCGGGAGGCCATGCTCGTCCGTACCCCGAACCACAGCCCGAGAAGACGCTCAGCATCAGGGTTGTCAGGGAAACGCAGATCCGCGAGCTGGCACTCACGCCATCGGGGCGGCTGCTGCCGAAACACAGGGGTCAGCAAGCCACAGGGAAGAAGGGCAGACACCGGAACCCCGGGCGCTGCTGGGGATGTGAACGTGCAGCCACCGTGGGAGCCGGTGGCAGGTGCTTTAAAAGTTGAACACAGGCCCTAACCAGCTTGGCTCAGTGGATGGAGCGTTGGCCTGCGGACTGAAGGGTCCCGGGTTCGATTCCGGTCAAGGGCATGTACCTTGGTTGCAGACACATCCCCAGTAGGGGGTGTGCAGGAAGCAGCTGATCGATGTTTCTCGCTCATCGATGTTTCTAACTCTCTATCCCTCTCCCTTCCTCTCTGTAAAAAATCAAAACATATATTTTTTTTAAATGTTGAACACAGTTGGTGGTTCGATTCCCAGTCAGGGCACATGCCCGGGTTGCAGGCTCGATCCCCGTTGTGGGTGTGCAGGAGGCAGCCGATCCATGATCCTCTCTCATCATTGATGTTTCTATCTAGCTATCTCTCGCTCTCCCTTCCTCTCTAAAAATCAATTTAAAAAAATTTTTTAAATAGAAATATTTTAAGAAATTGAAAATAGGATTATGATAGGATCCAGCCATTCCACTTCAGGGTACATCGCAAAAAAAGACGAAACCAGGGACCCAACAGACACTGGCACCCCGTGATTATAGCAGCATCACGCACAAGAGCCAAGATACGCCAACAACCCCCGTGCCCACTGTGGGTGAACTGACAGACAAAATGTACAAGTGGACACAGGGCTGTTATTGGACCAGGAGGGAGGTCCTGACCCGGCTGCAGCACGGATGAGCCTCGAGGACACGGTGCTCAGCGGAAGAACCGGCCACCAAGGGGCAAACACGGTGGACTCCCCCTGCACAAAAAATCCGGACGAGTCAGACTCACAGACAGGAAGGGGAGGGTGGCGGCCAGGCGAGGAGGGGCCAAGGCGAGGCGGGGTTCACTGAGTGTGGGAAGATGAAAAGTTCCGGAGCCGATGGTGGGCTGGTTGGCAACAATGTGAATGCGGTCCATGTGCGTGTACCTAACGCCACTGAACTGGCACTTAAATGGGAGCCGTTGTGATGTTATAAACACACACACACACACACCCCCCCCCACAATTAAAACAGAAGCTCTAGTAGCTGTTCGAGCACGGCGTGTCTATGGGTGAGGCTTTTTCTCCTTTCTTTTGATTTCTACATTTTCATCCATGAAATTTCTCTTCTTAAAGACAGGACTTGTGGTATTGAACACGAAGGGGGCTGTGGCCGGCGGGGGCAGGCCGGCCCGTTCAGGACCCATGGCTCCGGCGATGAATGGGTCCCGGGGTAAGGCCTTGCTCGCTCTGACTGATGATCAGAGGGGAAATCCAATCGCGCTCGGGTTTCTGAAAGCCGGTCCTTCAGCGCCAGCGCCAGCGCCAGCCAGTGCCCGGCCGGCCCCGCAGGGGTTCCTGCACACACACACACACACACACACACACACACACACGTCCTGCACACGGGCTGTGGCCGGAGACGGAAGCTGGTCCTAGACTCGGACGCTGAATTCTAGATTCGCTTCGCCCACCGACTCTCCTGCACACGGGCTGTGGCCGGAGACGGACGCTGAATTCTAGATTCGCTTCGCCCACCGACTCCCACAAGTAAACACTCCTCGGGCTCCTGCCACCTTTGCCACAGGCGAGGGACGCCCGCCCACACGGTGACAATACATGGAGGGGACCCATGCCTTCCAAACGCCAGGGGTCCTGACACCCATGAGTGACAGGACCCAGCCCACCAGAGGGTGGGGCTACTAATTGATGGGGCTCGCCTCCTTCCCCGCAAGAGGACAAGGACTCACAGCGAGGCTGCGGGCCCGCAGGGGCCTGGACTGAGGGAGAAGCTGCCAGATTCACCCAACTGCCTCCCGTCCGCCCTTCACTGGGAAGAAACCCTCGTCCGAAAATTCTCCACTAGGTCGGCTTTCAGACATTTCAACTGGAAAGACAGAGCTGGCAAATTATCAAGCTGGACGTTTCTGCTTACATCAGAAAACAGTTTCTAGGGTTTTTCTTTTCTAACTTTATTTTTTAATATGTTTTTATTGACTTTAGAGAGAGGGGGAGAGGGAGAGGGAGAGGGAGAGGGAGAGGGAGAGGGAGAGGGAGATAGAAACACTGATGAGAGAGAAACATGATCGGCTGCCTCCTACTGGGGAGGAGCCTGCCACCCGGGCCTGTGCCCTGACTGGGAACCGAACCTGCGGCCTCTTGGTTCATAGGTCGACGCTCAACCCCAGAGCCACACCAGCCGGGCCAGGGTTTTTCTTAAAGATCTTATTCTGGAATTCCAGAACACCTAAGGCTCCCACACTTGCTGGCTGTGTGACCGTGGGCAAATGACCTAACCTCTCTGAGCCTTAGTTTTCACATCACACAGGACTGTGTCACGCGGCCACACAAGCAAGCCTCTCCGCTAACCTGGAAGGTTGAGCGGGTTAAGCCAAGGAGAGCACGGACCCTAACGGGTCTTCCTCCGTTTCTCTCTCCAGAGCCTTACAGCTCTGAGCACAGGGCTGCCTCCCCTTCGGTTAAATGTATTTCTACACAGTGTGTGGTTTGTGACGCAACTGTAACTCAGGTTTTCTTCTGACCTTCTCCTGCTGATGGATCCGAATGCAACAGGTTTCTGTGCAGGGGTGGGCACAAGAGGTTCACAGTGGTGAGCACGCAAATAAGTAATACTTATTACTCTATTATTTATTTGTATTATTTCCATACAAACAACTGTAAGCCTACTTTTGCCCACCCCGTATACGGATTCTGTATCCTGCAAACTGGCTGAATGCATCTATTAGCTCTAGTAATTTTTTGGAGTCTTTAGGATTTTCTGTACAAGGTATCTTGTCACCTGCAAATAGAGTTTTAATCCCTCCTTTCCTGCTTGGAACCTTCCTTTTCCTTTTCTGTCTGATTGCTGTGGCTCGCAGGACTTGCAATACTTGCTGAATAGAAGAGTGAGTGGGCAGCCCGGTCTTGTCCCTGGTCCTAGAGGAACCGCTCTCAGCTCTTCACCACTGAGTCTGAGGCCGTGGGCCCGGCCTTGGAGGGCTGTGTATGTCCAGACTTGTACCCAGGTCTCCTCGGTGGTTCAATTCTTTCGTGACCCTTTTCCTATGAAGTCGGCTGTAACTCCTCTTTCACTTGTGATTGTATTTATTTGGGCTCCGCCCTCTTTTTGTTGAGGAGTTGGCTCAAGATGTAGCTACTTTGTTTCTCTTTTCAAAACACCTGCTCTGAGTTCATCTTTCCTTTCTTTGTTTTCATTCCTATTTTATTTCCATTTGTTTGAACTATGTCCTCAGTTCTGTTTACTTGTTTGCTCTTCTCTCCCTAGTCCCTTCGGGTGCAGAGTTAGTTGGGTTTTTTCTAGTTTCTTGAGCGAGGCCTGCACAGCTGTGAACTCCCCTCCTAGGACTGCTTTTATGCAGCCCATACGTTTAGAAAAGTTGTGTTTTCGTTTTCACTTCATTCAAGGTGGGTTTTGATTCCTCCTCGTACCACCGGCTGTGTGCAGCCTGTTGTGCCGTCTCCATGGAGCTGGTATTCCTGTTTAGAAAAGTTGTGTTTTCGTTTCCACTTCATTCAAGGTGGTTTTGATTCCTCCTCGTACCACCGGCTGTTTGCAGCCTGTTGTGCCGTCTCCATGGAGCTGGTATTCCTGCTTGTCCCCGGTTTCTTCCCGGAGCTGATTTCTAGTTTCACGCCATTGTGGTCAGAAAAGATACTAGAGGGGACTTCCATTTCCTTGAATGTATTGAGGCGTGTTCTGTGGCCTCACATGCAAGCTCCCTGCAGGATGTCCACGTGCACCTGAAGATAAATGTGTGTTCTGCAGTTCGGGATGCAATGCTCTACAAATGGTGATGAAGTCGATCTCAGCTAATGTGACGCTTACGGCCATTGTTCCCTCATTAATTTCTGTCTGAATGATCCATCCACTGCCGTGCGTGGGGCATTCGGGCCCCTACTGACTGCATCGCTGTGGACTCCCCCTTCATGCCCACGTGAACTGCTTCATGCGCTCAGGTGCTCGGGCGCTGGGGGCAGAGGTATTCACAACTGCGTGTCCTCTTCTCGCATCGGCCCTTCGCAGTTATGTCCTGACCTTCTTTGTCTTTTAGAGTTTTCGTTTGAAAGTCTATTTGGCAGCCGTACGTATTGCCGCCCCAGCTCCCTCCCCTTTCCCGCGAGGGGAGGACCTTCCGTCCCTTCGCTGTCGGTCTGTGTGTGTCCTGCACTTTGAAGTGAGTGTCTTGGCAGCAGCACATCAATGGTCTGTTCCTCCCTCCATCCAGCCGCCCCTCGTTCTATGGACGCAGCTAACCCTTTTCACTTACAGTGATTACCCATGAGCACGCGCTCAGCCATTTGTTCACTGCCTTTCGGTGGTTTTTATAGTTCTCCCCGCCCATGGCTTCTCCGGGTCGCCTCCCTGGTTGACTGGCTTTCTTTCGTGTTCTGTCTGGGTTTCCTTCTCGTTCTTCTTTGCGGGTTCCTGGTTTGTGGTTATCACCAGGGTTCTGTGTCATTCTACTCCTACAGCCCATTGAAGCTGGTCGGGGTTTGCGCTCCCACATGCTCTGGGAGGACGATGCTCACCGCCCTCCCCGCTCTGTTACTGGTGTCCCGCTCTAGATCAGCGGTTCTCAACCTGTGGGTCGCGACCCCTTTGGGGGTCGAACAACCCTTTCACAGGGGTCGCCTAAGACCATCGGAAAACACATATATAATTACATATTGTTTTTGTGATTCATCACTATGCTTTAATTATGTTCAATTTGCAACAATGAAATTGGGGGTCACCACAACATGAGGAACTGTGTGAAAGGGTCGCGGCATTAGGAAGGTTGAGAACCACTGCTCTAGATCTTGTGTATCTTCCAACCACTTGAGTTCCAGTTGAGTCTGAAACTGTTTCCTGTGGCCTTCGTAGCAGCCTTTCAGATGTCTGCTTCTCTCCGTATTAAACGTGGACTGACTTCTCCTATTTCTTTCCTCTGGTTACGGCCTTTCCTTTGCTGCTTAAGGACGGCCCTTTAACATTTCTTGTAAAGCTGGTTTCACGATGATAAACTCCTTTAGTTTTTGCTCGTCCACAACGCCCCCCTACCCCGCCATCATCACAAAACCTGAAGAAGGAGAAGGGACCTTGAGGTCACCCAGGCCAACCCAACAGGGAAGTCCCCCCACCTCCCATCTCCGTCCGCACCCTCCTGAGCAGCGGTCCCCAGTCTCCGGGGGTTGATCTCTGACCAAGCCCTTCGTCCTCCTGCAGACACACACCCTCCCCCGGCAAGGCCGCCTCTGCCCCCCAGTCAGAATCCAGTCTGGGGACTGGTGCCCACACACCTGGGATGGGGCGCCCCGCACGGGGATTCTGAGCGCCCCAGTGCCCCGCGAGGCGGGTGAGACCCCGTATTCAAACACCAGCAGCCCCTCGCCCAGAGAGGCAGAGGGACGGTGGGCAGAGGGGCCTTGTGGGGCCACAGGCCCTCCCGGAGCTGGCGGGGCACCCCGCACCCAGCGCACGGCCTCGCGCGAGGCCCTCAAGGGAGAGACACAGGTGCAATCATCATGTCCTTTGGGAAACAGGAGGCTATCAATTATGGGAATTTAATCGCTAGGTATTTACAGCCATGAGGGAGGGGGAGTGGCCGCCAGTCCTCAGAGCCCGGCCCCACTGCGGGGAGAGAACACAGGCAGACACATGTGAGCGCCGTAACCAGACTAGCGAGGGGCTGGTTCCAGGACAAGAGTCCAGAGCAGGCGAGGAGGGCCCGGTCCCAGCTCCTGGCCAGTGACTGAACCCGAGTCCTTCGGAGAAGGCAGCTGTGAACAGCTCTCTCTCCCCCTAAGGGTGTCTTCCCGCCTGCACACGGATTTCCTTCCAGCCGTTGAAGACTGTGGGTCCAGCCTGGCCAGTGTGGCTCAGTGGATGAGCATCAACCTATGAACCAGGAGGTCAGGGTTCAATTCCCAGTCAGAGCACAGGCCCGGGTTGTGGGCTCGATCCCCAGTAGGGGGCGTGCAGGAGACAGCCGATCCATGATTCTCTCATCATTGATGTCTCTCTCTCCCCCTCTCCCTTCCTCTCTGATATCAACACAAACATCTACACTAATAAAAGAGAAACATGGTAATTGGCGTACGACCGCTACCCTTCCCATTGGCTAATCAGCATATCCTTATGCAAATTAACTGTCAGCCAAGATGGCGGCCGGCAGCCAGGCAGCTGGAAGCGAACATGAGGCTTCCTTGCTTCAGTGACTGCAGACTCCAACGTTCCCCGCCTCACTTGCAGGCCTCTGAGTTGCAACTCTAAGCAACAATGTACTATGTTGCAAATAAGAAGCTAAACAAAACCCTAGAAACCAGCTTTCAGCCTGCCGGGATCTCAGAGCTGAAGTTATACATTGTTTCGATTATAGAACGGCAAACAAACCAGATACGAAGCCTCAGAGCTAGAGCCAGAGCTAAAGCTGGCCCAGAATAAAATAAAAAAAGAGAAAAAAAAGGAGCGGTTGGGAGCTTCAGTCAACAACCGCCAGCCTGAAAGCAGCCCTCAGCCCCTCACCCAGACTGGCCAGGCACCCCAGTGGGGACCCCCACCCTGAAGGGGGTGTGACCAGCGGCAAACAGCAATCATCCCCTCATCCAGGCTGGCCAGGCACCCCAGTGGGGACCCCCACCCTGAAGGGGGTGTGACCAGCTGCAAACAGCCATCATCCCCTCATCCAGGCTGGCCAGGCACCCCAGTGGGGACCCCCACCCTGAAGGGGGTGTGACCAGCTGCAAACAGCCATCATCCCCTCATCCAGGCTGGCCAGGCACCCCAGTGGGGACCCCCACCCTGAAGGGGGTGTGACCAGCTGCAAACAGCCATCATCCCCTCATCCAGGCTGGCCAGGCACCCCAGTGGGGACCCCCACCCTGAAGGGGGTGTGACCAGCTGCAAACAGCCATCATCCCCTCATCCAGGCTGGCCAGGCACCCCAGTGGGGACCCCCACCCTGAAGGGGGTGTGACCAGCTGCAAACAGCCATCATCCCCTCATCCAGGCTGGCCAGGCACCCCAGTGGGGACCCCCACCCTGAAGGGGGTGTGACCAGCTGCAAACAGCCATCATCCCCTCATCCAGGCTGGCCAGGCACCCCAGTGGGGACCCCCACCCTGAAGGGGGTGTGACCAGCTGCAAACAGCCATCATCCCCTCATCCAGGCTGGCCAGGCACCCCAGTGGGGACCCCCACCCTGAAGGGGGTGTGACCAGCTGCAAACAGCCATCATCCCCTCATCCAGGCTGGCCAGGCACCCCAGTGGGGACCCCCACCCTGAAGGGGGTGTGACCAGCTGCAAACAGCCATCATCCCCTCATCCAGGCTGGCCAGGCACCCCAGTGGGGACCCCCACCCTGAAGGGGGTGTGACCAGCTGCAAACAGCCATCATCCCCTCATCCAGGCTGGCCAGGCACCCCAGTGGGGACCCCCACCCTGAAGGGGGTGTGACCAGCTGCAAACAGCCATCATCCCCTCATCCAGGCTGGCCAGGCACCCCAGTGGGGACCCCCACCCTGAAGGGGGTGTGACCAGCTGCAAACAGCCATCATCCCCTCATCCAGGCTGGCCAGGCACCCCAGTGGGGACCCCCACCCTGAAGGGGGTGTGACCAGCTGCAAACAGCCATCATCCCCTCATCCAGGCTGGCCAGGCACCCCAGTGGGGACCCCCACCCTGAAGGGGGTGTGACCAGCTGCAAACAGCCATCATCCCCTCATCCAGGCTGGCCAGGCACTGTCTTCCGAACGTCCTTCCGGACAAAAGCCATGGTGGCAGGGGCCGAGGCAGAGGAGGTTAGGGGCGATCAGGCCAGCGGGGAGAGCAGTTAGGGGCGATCAGGCAGGCAGGCAGAGGCAGTTAGGGACGATCAGGCAGGCAGGCAGGTGAGCGGTTAGGAGCCAGCGGTCCTTGATTACGAGAGGGATGTCCGACTGCCGGTTTGGGACCTGCAGGAACAGGCCTAAACCGGCAGTCGGATATCCCCTGAGGGGTCTCGGATTGGAGAGGGTGCAGGCCGGACTGATGGACCCCCACCCCCATGTGCACGAATTTCGTGCACCGGGCCTCTGTTACTTAAAATAAAAATTTAGAAAAGGACTGTGGGTCAAGACCACCTGCCCAGCTCAGGCCGGAAGGAAGCAACAGGCCACCCCTGCAGCACACGCTTCTCCCCGAAATAGCTCCCCCCACACGCAGGGGGCAGCACTGGAAGCAGCGGGCCCAGGTGGGTTATAAGCTTCGGGTCCAGAGCCTCCAACCCATCACCTTCCCTCCCCCACGTCCGGGGGGTGTCCCTCCCCCCCTCCAGGCACATGTCCACTGGAGGCCCGGGCAGACCCTCATGGGAAGTCGAGCCTCTGTGGTCGGTGTTTCTCTCGGCTTCACTGGCTATCGCGCGGGCACAGCCTGCCCCTCTGCTCACGGGAGGGCCCCTCTGCTCCTGTGAAGCCCCTGCCCATGGTGTTCCCCCCCTCGTCACAGGCAAGCGGTGACCTGGCCTTCACACAACCACCTCGGGACTAAGTCAGAAACGGGTCCTGTCTGAGCCGCAGGGCCGCCATCACCGTCCTTCCCGTTCCTGTCGGGCATCACCATCTCCCAGGGCCGCCTCACGGGGTCTCGGCTGGCCGTGCACCGAGGAGGTTTGAAGGTGACCACACTGATTTCACAGACAACTGACGTCTTCCCAGCTGACGGTCGCCTCCCTGCAAAGTGCTCGGGGCTCTCACCTCTCCAGCCTCTCGCTCTGTTTTACGGAAAGGAGAGCTGAGGCTCAGACATGGCGCATCTTGGCCAAGACGCCCGGAGACCTGCAGGGGGTCCGTCCAACCCACCTCCCCGCCCCTCGCTCTCGAGCGACCCTGTGGGCCCTCAGCACAGCCGTGTTCAGCCGGCGGGAGGGGGAGCTGGCGTGTGCGGTGTGATGCGCTGGGGGGGGGGCTCCCAGGAGGAGACCCACATCCATGCATGGACTGCGGGGCGGCCCGGAGCCGGCAGCTGGCAGGGCTCACAC
>NW_005354965.1:389790-395217 GCF_000412655.1 Myotis brandtii
CTGAGACGCAGAGGGCTCGGAGGGAAAGACAGGCCGCGCAGGTAAGGCAGGCGCCTGGGAAGGGCAGCGGCAGCGGCCAGGGGTGACCGAGCAGCTGCGCGTCCTCTCGGCTCCCCCCCCTTCAGCTCCAAATGGACACAGCCCCGCCTCACCCTGCGTTTCCTAATGACCACGAGGAAGCGGCAGACACGCCCGCAGGGAGAGGGTCTCTGACCAAGTCACCCTCAACACCAGTCACCACAGCCCATGCGATTTCCACGTAACAGACGACTCCTCGGCCCTGGCCAGTGTGCTCAGTGGTTAGAGCACTGGCCCAAGGACTGACGGGTCGTGGGTTTGATACCTGGTCAAGGGCATGTCCCTCGGTTTCAGGTTTAACCCCCCACCCCCAGGCTCCAGTCTGGGTACGTACAGGAGGCAATCAATCAATGTGTCTCTCTCACATCAATGTTTATCTGTCCCTTCCCCCTCTCCCTTCCACTCTCAAACAAATCAATGGAAACAATATCCTCAGGTGAGGATTAACACCAAAAAACACAGCCCAGTCCTAGCTGGTTTGGATAGAGCAGCGGTTCTCAACCTGTGGGTCGCGACCCCTTTGGGGGGTCGAACGACCCTTTCACATGGGTCGCCTAAGACCATCGGAAAACACATATATAATTACATATTGTTTTTGTGATTAATCACTATGCTTTAATTATGTTCAATTTGTAACAATGAAAATACATCCTGCATATCAGATATTTACATTACGATTCATAACAGTAGCAAAATTACAGTTATGAAGTAGCAACAAAAATAACTTTATGGTTGGGTGTCACCACAACATGAGGAACTGTATTAAAGGGTCACGGCATTAGGAAGGTTGAGAACCACTGCCTTAGAGGATCAGCCTGCGGACCAAAGGGTCCCAGGTTCAATTCCAGTCAAGGGCACAGGCCCGGGTTGTAGCTCGATCTCCAGTGGGGGGCATGCAGGAGGCAAAACAATGATTCTCTCATCATTGATGTTTCTCTCTCCCTCTCCTGTCCTCTCTGAAATCAATAGAAAAAAAATTTTTAATGAAAGAAACACTGAGGTCACAGGCACAGCCTCGACTGGAGCCTGGAGCCCGGCTAAGACCTCCCTGAGGGGAGGGGCATGGAGAGGGAGGCAGCCGGCCGTTTGCCAAGGCTGCAGTCCGACCCCTCAGGGCACATGCAAGAACCAACATAAATGCATAAACAACAAATCTCTCCCCCCCCCCATATCAATTAAAAAAAAAAAAAAACAGAACTCAAAGGCTGTCTGTGAGCAGTAAATGCAGCCCTTGCCGCTCTGAGAAGCCCATTCATTAGGCCTGCTGTCCGGCAGGCGTGGCTCAGCTGGTTGAACATCACCCCATGCGCTGGGGGCTGTGGGTTTGGTCCTGGTCGGGGCACGTAAGGGGAGGCAAAAAAAAACGATGTTCCTCTCTCCCTTTCCCCTCTCTCTAAAAATAAAAAAAAAATCAATAGACATATTTTAAAAAAAAAAGAACAAAGAATGGGCCATTCATTGGCCCTCTAGTCCTTGGCCAGAGCCTCCAAGCTCCTGACACTAACCGCCACCGTCCACAGGTCAAGGCCATCTGGTTTTGACCCCGGGAAGCAGGTCACGTGGGTGCTTGAAGGGGAGCGGCTGGATCCACACGCCTTTGCTTAAAGGGAGTTTGGAAGCTTTGCTACAACTGCTGAGGGTCCCGGACCAGGGCTGCAGGCAGGTCCAATCCCACATTAAGTCATTAACTCTCGAGTGGGGGGGGGGGGTGAGCCACAGGGTAAACTGTGCGAGTCAATTTTTAAATCATTAGATCCTGAAATTGTTTAGTTCAGTGGAAACCATAGTTACCGGATTTTAATTTTTTAATTACAATGAAATGTTAAAGTTCAATTGATATAATTGTAGAACTGAAATGTTAATTTCTAATCGCAGGGATTTCAAGATGAGTTCATCATTCTTCATTATTATAACATTCATAAAACGTTTCTAAAATGTCACGGGAGATCTTGCACTGAAATTGAAGCACTGTTTCTGAAAAATAAAATTGTAATCCCCACCCAAGGATGTTTTATTTAAATCATGAATCTGAGACGGAGAGAAACGTTGACTGGTTGCCTGCTGTATGTGCCCCTACCAGGGCGCGAACCGTAAAAGGGTGTAAGGACAACGCTCCCTCCGACTGAGCCACTCGGCCCGGCTGCTGGGTCCTCAGTTGACACTCAACCGCTGAGCCACACTGGCTGGGCTGTGTAAATGTTTTTCTAAAATATATTTTTACTGATTTCAGACAGGGAGGGAGAGATAGAAGCATCAATGATGAGAGAGAATCATTGATTGGCTGCCTCCTACACGCCTCACACTGGGGACCCAGCCCGCAACCCAGGCAGGTGCCCTGACCGGGCATCGAACCCCGACCTCCTGGTTCATAGCTCAATGCTCCACCACTGAGCCGCGCCGGCCGGGCCCTGTAAATATTTTTAATGCTCAATAAACCGCTTAAGAGGCGTGACATCACCATCATTCTGCACATGTTCTCCCTCCAGGACATGACCCAGCAGCGCCGAGGGCTGCGCCTGCCAGGGATCGGCGAGGTCCTGAGGGCAGGGCGGGGTGTCACTGCTCAAGCACCTGAAATTATTATCCTGTTCATGGAACGTACCCTGAAAAGGATCCTTCCTATGGCTGATAATAACCACAGTTTGTAAATAACCAAAATCACCCAATGCCTCTGATTATTGATCTGCTGCGCTCACTCCAAACGTCTAGAGCACAGCGCCCTGAGTAGGGTTCCGGCCGGGACCTCCAGCAGGGGCTGCGCCTGAGACACAGGATGCCACCCTCGGCCTCACTGCCCGCGGGCCCGGCCCTCGCCGTCTGGGGTCCGCCCTGTTCTGTGCTGGATGACAGCGACGTCCTGGCCGCACCAACCAGGTGCCAGGTGTCTCCTTGTACCTAAACAGATGCCAGCATGACCTCCCAGGTGGCAACCAAAAATGTCTCGTCCCTGCCAACGTCCACGGCCAGGATGCTGCCGCCAGCAAAGAACCTGTGTCCTAATTCAACACAAAAATGTTACCCAGCAGAAAGCTGACACCCGGACGCCGACACCAAGACAGCCACTTCCAAATTCCTTCGCGAACAGTCCCTCCGCGGAGCTCTGATAAGTGAACTGCTGAGTCACTCACTCCACTTTTTAAGTAAACAAGGTATGGCTCTGCTTTTTTATGTGAAATCGGCTTAAAACAAAATGTGTCGCCCTAGCTGGTGTCGCTCAGTGGATAGACCAAAGGTCAAGGGCACACGCCTGGGTTGCGTGCTGGATCCCCAGAGGGGGTGTGCAGGAGGCAGCCAATCAATGATTCTCTCTCATCATTGATGTTTCTCTCTCTCCCCCTCTCCCTTCCTCTCTGAAATCAAAAAAAAAATTTTAAAAAAAAAAAAAAAGACTGAAGAGCCCTAACCGGTTTGGCTCGGTGGATAGAGCGTCGGCCTGCGGACTGAAGGGTCCCAGGTTCGATTCCGGTCAAGGGCATGTACCTTGGTTGCGGGCACATCCCCAGTGGGGGTGTGCAGGAGGCAGCTGATCAATGTTTCTAACTCTCTATCCCTCTCACTTCCTCTGTAAAAAAAAATCAATAAAATATATATATTTTGTAAAAGACTGAAGAATAATCAATGTAGGAGCTGAAAATATCATCATCAAAGAGCTGGAGAGGAAGGAGGGAGGTGGGGGACATAAAGAAGCTGAACTCTCATTTATCGCAGCAGGAGGTCGGCGCCCCCAGTGGCCCCGGCACCTCTTTTCCAGGCGGAGACAATAAAAACACGGGGCGCAGCCGTGGTGTCTGGAGCGGGCAGAGGTGGGGCTGTGGCCGGTCCTGATCCGCCTCTGTCCTGCCTGTGCTGACACTCGTGGCATCTACTGTGCACAGTTTTTAGAATCAAATCAAACTTGGCTTCACTTGAGCTGAAAATTCTGCATTTCATAAGAATCTAATTTACGTCAGAAAAAACATCGAAGTGGATGGGCCACTGAGTGGCACTGTGACAAGTGTACGGGAGCGAAACTGACTCACGATGGCCGGCCGGCGGGCTCCGGGGCTGAGCGCTGACCTAGGAACTGGGAGGTCACGGTTCGATTCCCGGTCAGGGCACAGGCCCGGGTTGCGGGCTCCATCCCCAATGTGAGGCGGGCAGGAGGCAGTCTATCAATGTCTCTCTCATGGATGTTCCTCTATCTCCCTCCCCCTCCCTTCCCCTCTCTCTAAAGTCAATAAAAACATATTTAAAACAAACTGAGTCACGCTTGATGGCCAGCCCGCACCCCTGAGCAGGCGCTAGACCTGCCGGGAACAGGCACCATAAGGCCTCCCCGCACCCGCAGGCAGCAGCACCAGCACGGCCACGGCCCAGCACGGCCAGGGCATTCGGACGGCGTGGTCACCTCGGGGTCCATCGGTCAGTTGTTCTAGATGAGAAAGTGGCCTGGCATTGTCCCCGCACAGCGGCTGCAGGCCACACACCTTTAACCCCCGGGAAGGCAGCCGCTCCCCCCAGTGGCTGAGACCATCGTCCAGTGGTTCAGACAGGGATCGCCAACCCGGGTCCGCAGGCCCCTGGGGGTCCGCGAGGTCCGAAAGGCTGCAGACGCTGGTTTAAGCCATCATCAGGGTGACACCTCTGACCCTCAGGACTGCAGGGGGCAAACGGGGCACTTTTGAGAATGGGGGGGGCGGGGGACCATGACAGCAGGACCAGGTGTCCCAGGTCCGAGGGCTGGGCCTCGGGTGGGAAGGGCGTGTTCTCAGAGCCCAGCGGCCACCACACCTGAAGGGCTCACCCTCCGGGCCCTCGGGTCCCAGCCTGTGTCCCGGGAGGAGGCGGGACGTACATTTCCCAAAAGGCAACACTGACACCCGCGTGGGCGGGCTGGGCAGGCTCCTGTTTAGTAAAAGAAAGGCCACAGGGGGAGGCCGTGGGGAGAACACAGTTCTGAGCTTCGCAAACTCAGCCGAAAAGCGAGTGGGAGTGAAGCCGTCCCGACCCTCCCGACTCCCTCGGAGCCTCCGCGGGCCCGGCAGGCGGCCATGTACCCTCTGCGCACCGGGGCACAGCTGGGTCACCAGGATCAGAAGCCATTCTGAGCGGCCAGGCTGGAATATCGCCCCCAAACCAGGAGGCCCCAACATGGTGTGAGGAAGGGGAGGCCAGCAGACCCCTCCTCAGGGCACCTGGGCCTCCACCTGCAGACTGTAAGCCATGCGCACTGGGTGCGAATTCCACGCTCCACTTCCAAGCTGCTGACACCATCACAGGGCGCACCCACACCTGCACCCTGATGTCCACACCCACACTCACACTCACACCCACACTCACACCTGCACCCCCACCCCACACTCCCACCCC
>NW_005354965.1:396331-397718 GCF_000412655.1 Myotis brandtii
AGGAGCAGGAGGAGCAGGAGGAGCAGCAGGAGGAGGAGGAGGAGCAGGAGGAGCAGGAGGAGGAGCAGCAGGAGCAGGAGCAGGAGCAGGAGCAGGAGGAGCAGGAGGAGCAGGAGCAGGAGCAGCAGGAGCAGGGGCAGGAGGGGATCCAAGGCCAAGGTCAGCAGCTCCTGGCCAAGGAAGCCGCCGCGGGCAGGAGCCCCTGGGCAGGAGCAGCCATTGCCAAGGGGCCAGAGAAGGGTGCTGGAAGGGAGGGCTCTTTAAGACCAGCAACCTGAGCCCCACAGCCTCCCCTCTCATCCCCCCTCACCCCTTCCCCACGAGTGTGGGCCCCAGGCCACTGCCTCCCAATCACATCTCACACCCGACACCAATCCTTCAGCTCACGGGGGCAGAGGCTGGACTTAAAGAACACAGGGATCTATTTTTTTTTTAAGTTTTATTTTAAATATATCTGTATTGATTTCAGAGAGAAGAGTGGCGGGGGGTATAGAAAAATCAATGATGAGAGAGAATCATGGATCAGCGGCCTCCTGCACGCCCCCCACTGGAGATGGAGCCCACAACCTGGGCCTGTGCCCTGACCGGGAATCGAACCCTGACCTCCTGGTTCCTAGGTCGATGCTCAGCCCCTGAGCCCGCCAGCCAGGTAAGGTATCTTTTTTCTTTTTCAAATCCTCGCCCGAGGATATGTTTCCATTGCTTTTTAGAGAGAGTGGGAGAGAGAGGGAAAGGCAGAGAGAAATATCGATGTGAGAGAAGCACAGATTGGAGGCCCAACAGGGCCCAGCCGGGGAGGGGGAGCCTGCAACCAAGGTACCTGCCCTTGACCAGAATCGAACTCGGGACCCTTTGGTCCACAGGCCAACGCTCTATCCACTGAGCAACACCAGCCGGGCCAAGTATCTTCTTTTTTTCAACGAAACACCCTTCCCTCCCTTTCCTTCCTCTCCCTTCGCGCAGTCAGAGCCCACAAACACTGGAAGTGCCTTCCAATTCCGCTTGTTTTGCTGGGGGCTCAGAACGGCCAGGGCCCCTCCCTCCCCTGGGCAGAGCGTCCCCCTCCCTCCCCTGCTGTCCCTCGGGAAGAAACTTTGTCGCAGCTGAGATGGGATCGGCAGCCTTGGCGCAGGCTGAGCCGGGATGCGCTGGGCTGAAGGCCGCCTCCCACGGGTGCTCTGAAGCGTCCCTCTGTCCAACACCCTCTGAGTGCGCGCCCAAGGGCCCCCTCGCCACCAGGACGGGAAGCAAGTCTCCCGGCAGCCTCTGGTGGGACCTCCTCCCCCGACAGCGACAGCGTGCCAAGACTAGAAGGCCCTCGCTCAGCACCGCAGGCCCGTCCCCACCGCCGCCTTCATGAAGTCCTTAATGAGCCGGGGACAGGCAG
>NW_005354965.1:397739-398731 GCF_000412655.1 Myotis brandtii
AATATGTCCTTACACTGGCGCATTGTTCCATTTTCAAACACCCTGCTCCTGGCTGCGTGCGGCTTGGCTCCTGAGTGCCTCCTTCATTT
This sequence comes from Myotis brandtii, assembly GCF_000412655.1. Lineage (NCBI taxonomy): Eukaryota > Metazoa > Chordata > Mammalia > Chiroptera > Vespertilionidae > Myotis > Myotis brandtii. Next base: position 397,829 of record NW_005354965.1, read on the forward strand.
CATAATAAAAACCTTTACAGACCAGCGACGGGGCCTGCGCAGATGAGAGACCCTTGTTCCCGTAACACAGGAGTTATTATTGACATAAAGCGGCACCGTTAGAGGCGACGAGGTCTGAGTCTGGAATTGTGAGAAACAGTGTGGCTGGGGCCCTGCAAACCTGCCTTTTCTGGTCCTACACTGTCGGGAGGGAGACAGACCCTCGGAAACATGCACTCTACCTAATTATTGGTTAATTCAGCAAGAAAATGTATGTATGCTCCCCCCACACACACACACTCACACACACACACACACTCACATTCACAGACACTCACACACTCACACACACTCACACACTCACACCCACACACACACTCACACACTCATTCACACACACTCACACACACTCACACTCACACGCTCACACACGCACACACTCACACACTCGCACACACTCACACACACACTCACATACACACACTCACGTACACACACACACTCACATACACACACACTCACATACACACACTCACACACACACCAGTGAAACGGTGTTTTCAATAAGGAGCCCAAATGACTGAGACACAAGCCGGACCCTCTGGGGTGCGGGAATCCATCGGACTCGCACGCGGCCCACAGGAACCAATTCCGCCTCCCACCTCGGCCTCCGCCTCTCCGCATCCTCACTGACTTTTAGGGGCGCTCTTCCCCGCTGTTCCCTGCGCTCCCCCCAGGAAAGCAGGGGTCGGAGCTCGCAGGGCTCACAGCCACCTCACAGAACGCCTCCCCTCAGACTGCGAGCCGCTGGGGCCAGTAGAGGCCATGGGCACCTTTCAGGATTGGCCGCCCCTCGCAGGGTTGGCTCAGCCGGTGGAACTGCAGGAATTGGGGGGCGGGGAGTGACAGGACCAGGGCTGCCAG
>NW_005354965.1:398797-400603 GCF_000412655.1 Myotis brandtii
GGACGACAATGAGCCTTGGAGTGGAGTCACACTGTCAATTTCCGAACTCTAGGCCCTGACTGCCTGGTCCCCCAGAGAGCAGTGGGGAGGGGGGCGGGGGCAGAGCCTCCTTCCCACCCCTCAGGGTCGGGGGTCCCCAGGACAAGTGCAGGAACCCCAACCGGTGTCAGGTTACTGACGCCCAACGGGACACCATGGACCCGCGCTGGCTGGAGCCTGCCCACTGCCCCACGGGGTGACCTGACTGACGGGGCAGGTCTGGGAACCCAGGGGTGGACAGGGGGCAAGGCCCTCGCCCACTTTGTTTGGTTTGTTTGCTTGTTTGGGCCGCAAAGGCCTCTGGGGTCTGTGTTCAAAGGATGTGTCCCCGGACCCAGCTCCATCATTTGCCCAAAAGGGTCAAAGGGTGTTGACACGAGAGATTCCCCCCCTCCGTCCCCCTAACATCTTGCTCGGAGGCCAGTGGGGGATGCCGTGTCTAAACACCTGTGCTGCGGGGGAAGGAGTTCTCCCTGCTTTTCCTGCGGAAAGGCTGTCTCTGGGCCTGAAGACCATCAGGTGGAGCAGGCGGAGGACAGACCAGTGGGAACAGCGGAGAGCACCGGAGGCTGCGCAGAGAAACCGGCTCTCCTCGCCGCCTCCCGGGCTACTCAGCAGCTGCCTCGGGGTGCTGCCCCTCCAGGCAGCGATCGTTCCTTAGCAACCTCATGTTTACCCCCCAGGGCGACCTCCGACCTCCGAGGAGCAGGAGCACCTCCTGGGTGCAAAGAGCATGTTCCAGAAGCCGCGCTCCCCCAGCTTCGCGCTCCCCCAGCTGCTGCCCGGGCTCCGGTTCCACTTCCACCAGGAAGTGCTCCCTCCCTGCCTCCAGGTGTCTTTGTTCAAACCTCCCTCCATCCGGGCATTAGTCACTGTGCGCGGCTGCCATTGGTTCTCAGAGCTGCTTCCCACCTGCACAGCCTTCCCCCCACCCCCTCCCGCCGCAGCTTGGCCTTAAGGAAGAAGGAAGGAAGGAGAAACTAGAACCTAAAGGAAATTCCAACGGAAGACGGGCTGCCCGGTTGGTTACGCACAACATGGCTAACCTGAGGCCGTGTGCGCAGCAGAACAGCGCGGGGCTGCGAGCGGAGAACTGCTGTCCTCAGTCAGGGTCCCCTGGCCCCGGTGGCTCCGGGGCTGAGCGCTGACCTATGAACCAGGAGGTCATGGCTCGATTCCCGGTCAGGGCCCAGGCCCGGGTGTGGGCGTGCAGGAGGCAGTCGATCCATGATTCTCTCTCATCACTGATGTCTCTTTCTCCCTCTCCCTTCCTCTCTGAAATCAATAAATTAATTTTAAGAGTCCCTCTAGCAGGACATCCCACTATTCCAGGGACTCATGTGGCAGGCACTGTCCTCAGCAGCTGATTAGTCCTCCTAGCCGCCCCCCCCACCTCGGCACCCATAAATGGAGCGCTCCCGGCTCTCCAGCCTCCGAGCCCGAGGCTGGGGAGATGGAGTCGGTGGCCTGGATCCCAGGGACTGGAACCCAGGTCGGTTAGACCTCAGCGCTCAGGTTCCTAACCTCCATCCAGCCCCGTCCAAGGCAGCAGGCGTGGGTAACCCGACCGCCCGCTCCGACTCAAGATGCCCCACATGCTCCGGGGCGCGTGGGTACCAGGGAGGCGGGCACGGACTGGCCAGCGTCCCGCAGGGCTCACCGCGTCCTTCCAGCCCGGCCAGCACACAGCCAAAGCAGCTCGGTGCAGCCTGGGTAGGTCCTCGGACGCGACAGGAACAGCCCCTGGGAGGGAGGGGAGCGCCCCGC
>NW_005354965.1:401232-401617 GCF_000412655.1 Myotis brandtii
CCCAGGCAGCGTCACCGAAACCCCGGGCCCGGAGGTGCCCAGGTCGGAGACAGACACACGGCCACACGCACGCACGCACTCCCTCCCGAAGTTGACAAAAATCGGCCGACAAATACCAAGTGCCGCCACCGCCGCGAGTCAGCGCGGACCTCCTGCCGCGGGAAGACCGAGCGCCAACGCCCGGACACTGTCACTTCCATTCGGCGCCGGCCGCCTGGACGCCGCTGCCTCGCCTCCCTCCTCTCGGTCCGAGCTCTCGAGATGCCTCCCCGCCTCCCGAGTGGGCGAACGCGAAAACAATACGAGCAGAGAGCAACCGGGGGGAGCTAGGACCCGCCGGAACCCCGGGGTGCGGGAGACGCGGTCGGGACGTGCCCAGAGGAGC
>NW_005354965.1:402651-405501 GCF_000412655.1 Myotis brandtii
GCACGGTGTCCTGAACCGACCCCGGAGGCCGACCCTCGCCGCTGACTCACCTGCCCAGCAAGTGAACTTGACTCTCGGCGAGGAGCCCGGCCTCGCCTTCACCTCCGGGCAGAGCAGCGACTCCCGCGAGGTTCGCACCGACCTGGTCGCCTGCAAAATGCCCTTTGCCTTCGTGGGATCGTGGGGGACACGGGGCCCCGACCTGACTGTGGTGTAGGAGCTCCAAGGAAAGCCCCCCCCCGCCCCCTGCGGGGCTTTGGGCTTCCCGTTAGGAACCACCTGCTCAGGGGGGCGTCCACCCCCGGGGGTGCAAGGCCTGAGCTCGGGCTGTCTGGTTGGAGAGCAGGAACCACTGACGGAGGTGCCCGTGTCCTGGAGGGTGAACCTCCGCAGGAAACCAAGCCACGCTGTCTCCCCTCTGCCGCGCCGGCCTCCCGGTCCACCTGCCGGGAGAGGCCGCCCATGGCTTCCACCGCAGCCTGCCTTGCTCCTGAAGTCTAGTCTACATTTTGCAGAATCATCCTTCGAAACAGAAAAACCGTTTGCTCTCCTACCTCGGTCTCTTCCCTCCGCACAAACACCCACCCCCGTACTTCCGCTTCACTGAACCGGTCCCCGCCCCCCCAATTCCTGGGGACCCGGTGCACAGTCGGGCTTCACCCGCAGGCATTTGCTGAGCTACACTGTGCAGCGCTCTTGGCTCCTGGAAGCTCCGTGTCCCGCCATGGCTGGGGACCCACGCCCCACACACCCCTGTGTCACAGGGGCTGAAACTGCCCTTTATGATACCCTCCTGGGTCCGGAACCTCGTCCGCCCTGCTCTCCGCTGCAGCCGAGTGCCTAACACAGGGCTCGGCACATTCAGGCGCTCAAAATATTCAACCAGTGAATTAGAGAGGAGCTCTCATGAGAGGCAAGAGCTCTGAACATGGCGAAGTACTTTAAACCATCAGTTTGACTGGAGAACAAACTAGAAACAGGCATGGGTCCATGGAACAGACTGACGGCTGTCGGGGGGAGTGAGGAGGGGGACTGGATGAGAGAAGGTAAAGGGACCAGCCAGAGAACATACATGCACAACCCGTGGACAACTGGTGATGGGCCCGGCCGGTATGTCTCAGTGGTTGAGCATCAACCTCTGAACCAGGAGGTCACGGTTCAAGTCCCAGTCAGGGCACAGGCCCGGGTTGCAGGCTCCATCCCAGTGTGGGGCGTGCAGAAGGCAGCCAATCAGTGATTCTCTCTCATCATTGATGTTTCTATCTGTCATCAGTGATTTCTCATCATTGATGTTTCTATCTGTCTCTCTCCCTTCCTCTCTGAAATCAATTAAAATATTTTTTAATATATATATTTTTTTTAAAAAAGAAAAGTAACTGACACATAGTAACATTAAACAGCATTTGTTATATAAACATCTGCTGGAGGCACCTGAGGCAGGTCCTGCTGAGGCCTCTCTGTGTAGCAGGTCCTGGAAGTCAGCACAGAGCAGTCTGCTCTAGATGTGGGGGGGGCGCTGACCCCACACACTCCAGTATTCACATATAACTATTGACTCCCCCAGAACTTTACTAACAGCCTGCTGTTGACTGCAGGCCTTACCGATGCCATAAACAGCCATGAACACATTTTGGATGCTGTATGCATTGTAAACTGGGTTCTTACAAGAAAGTAAGCTAGAGAAAAGGAACTGTTACTAAGAAAATCATAAGGAAGAGAAAATGCATTTCCAGTTCTGCAGATATTTATTGAAAAAAAATCGGAGTGTCAGTGGACCCACGCAGTTCAAACCTGTGTAGTTCAAGGGTCCGCTGTGGTGGGGTCTCCTCTGCCTCACTCAGCACTGCTGCCCGCACGGCCCTTCCGTAAGGAGGTCACATGGTTGTGCTGACCGCAGAGTGGGACCTCGGTCCTGCAGTTCCGCTAGGAAAGAATTCAGAGCCAGGAACTCAGGTGCCAGGAGCTTCTCCAGAAAGTCACAGACGGTGGAGAAGTGAGCCAGCTGGGCTGCATGGACTCAGGAAACCAGTTACAGAGGCAAAGAAGGGCCCTCGGCCACAAAAAGGAAGAAAATTTTACCCTTTCGACAGCGACAGCATGGAGGGACCTGGAGAACATTATGCTGAGTGAACTAAGCCAGTCAGAGAAAGACAAGTGCCATATGATTGCACTCATATGCGGAATTTAATGAACAAACTGAATTAACAAGCAAAATAGAGACGGGCTCATAGAGATCAAGCAGACAGCTCTGGGGGGAGGGGGTGGAGTGATTGAGCAAAAAAAAGAAAAAAAAGGAAGAATTCATGGACACAGTCAACAGTGTGGTGATTGGGGGGGGGGCTGGGTGGATGTGGAAGAGGATATGGGGGCGCTAAATGGTGATGGGAAAATAAAGGGGGGAAATGTCTGAATAAAATGCTTCCACCGTGCACTCAAAACACACACACAGCCCTGGCCGTTGTGGCTCAGTGGATAGAGCATCAGCCTGGGGACCGACGAGTCCCGGGTTCGATTCTGGTCAAGGGCACGTACCTTGGTTGCAGGCTCCTTGGGCCCTGGCCCTGGTGCGGAGGCAAGCAATCGATGTGTTTCTCTCACATCAATGTTTCTCTCTGTCTTTCCCTCTCTCTTACACACACACACACACACACACACACACACACACACACACACACACACGGCACTTGGAGCTTAGGAGGAAGAAGCAAAGGTAAAGCCTGAGGAAAGGGGGAGGGAGTGGGTACCTCGCCTCAAGGGATTTTGTTTTCTAGCCTTTCTTAGGGAAGAATCTCCATAGGGTACTCATCAGCTTCCCAGGTCTGCCCTTTCAGGGCGGAGGTCCCTACAGAT
>NW_005354965.1:405683-407079 GCF_000412655.1 Myotis brandtii
GTCGTCGCTACTCATTGCATCTGGTCCTGAGCCAGCCCCGGCATCACTGCCTCTGCTGTTGCTGCTTTTCTGGGCCGACAGTTGAAACACAACTGAGGCCTAGATGCTACCTCTAATTTGACCAAAACTCTGACTCTATGGTCAAGAGACAGGAGGTTCTGTCCTAAGATGATCTGATGCAGGTCAGACATCATTGCCCTGAGGGCGTAGAGCCTAAAGGAGGATCAAACGGGCTTGCTTGGGAGTCCTCCAGGCTATTCGGCCCCTTGCTCCTCCCCTGCAAGGCAGGACGAAGGCTCACCCTGGGGTGAGTGAGGTCCAAGCCCGAACCGTTGTCTCTAGTTTTGCGCATTGTTAGGCACCGGACTTCCCCCCCTGGAGACATCTTCCCTGCCCATCCCTCCCACTCTGCTCAGGCTGGTCTCACGGCCACAGGTGAGCTTCCAATGAACCCTCAGTGGCCATCTGACCATCTGACCCCCTGGGGCAAAGCTCTTTCTGCTCCAAAGAAATCCTGAAAGCTGTCAATACCCTGGAGCTAGACCGGCTGGTCTGAGCCCAAACCACCACCCAGCTCTGGAGCAGGTCCCTTCATCTTTCCTGAGCCTCCGGTTCTCGCTCTGTATTGGGAGTTTCACTGTCTCCCCCACAGGACTCGGAGAGGCTTACAGAGGGTACACACGGCACATGGTGTGCACTCATCCAGGTTCTCTATTGGGTTAGCTAAGTCTCTGAACCTCAGGTTCCTCATCTTTAAAATGGGGTAACAGTCCTAACTGGTTTGGCTCAGTGGATAGAGCGCCGGCCTGCGGACTGAAGGGTCCCAGGTTCGATCCCGGTCAAGGGCATGTACCTGGGTTGGGGGCACATCCCCAGTGGGGGGTGCGTAGGAGGCAGCTGATTGATGTTTCTCTCTCATCGATGTTTCTAACTCTCCTTCTCCTTTCCTCTCTGTAAAAAATCAATAAAATATATTTTTAAAAAAATAAAATGGGATAACACTTTGCCCAGCTGGTGTGGCTCAGTTGTTGAGCGATGACCTCTGAACCCAGAGGTCAGGGTTCAACTCCTGGTCAGGGCACATGCCTGGGTTTCGGGCTCGATCCCCAGTAGGGAGGCATGCAGGGAGCAGCTGATCTATGATGATCTCTCATCACTGATGTTTCTCTCACTCCCTCACCCTTCCTCTCTGAAATCAATAACAATATATAAACAACAATAATAAATAAAATGGAATGGCACTTAGTGGCTGAAAACCCTGAAAGAGACACGTGAAGGAGATGCTGAGGCCGCCCACAGACCACAGGAGACCACATGGGGCCTCTCTCTGCCGCACCCCCACCCGCAGCAGCAGCCAGGACTGGCCTCCGATGCCTGCGCAGGGCTGACCTCCGGG
>NW_005354965.1:407425-407633 GCF_000412655.1 Myotis brandtii
CGAGGGCCTCTGGGTCCATTTCCTGACCTCAAAAGCCCGAGAAGCTCGCGCCGGCTCCCGTCTGTTCTGCACAGCACGTGGCTGCTGCCCACGGCGGCCGGACACGGGCGTTTGATTAAAACACAGGCCAATGCCATCTGGCGTGGGCTCTGGCGTCCCCTCTCCCCAGGGCAGCGCTGACATCTGAAGGGAACAGAGCACGGACACT
>NW_005354965.1:407653-410771 GCF_000412655.1 Myotis brandtii
GCAGCCCTTCACCTCCAGCCGGCCCGAGGGGTCTCAGGTTCGATCCCGGCTCCCGGGAAGGGGGCGTGCAGGAGGCAGCCCATCCACGTTTCTCTCTCTCCGTCTCCCTTCCTCTCTCTCTAAAAAGCAATTAAAGGAACATATTAAAAAAGAAATTACATTTCTGGTGCCTGCCCTCAACTTCAGCGACGAGTGAGCACCTTCCCCACCAGCTACCGGAGCTGCACTAAATAGGGTCCCGGCTGAGTCCCGGCAAACGCGCTCCCCAGGAGGCTCCTGCCCTCCCCGGGCCCTGCCGCCCAGCAGACACCGCCCCCCAGCTGGGCCCTGACCGCCGTCACCCTGTGTCTGCAGCCGCCAGGCACGTAGTAGGTGCGGATGGGGCTGTGGATGAGCAGGTGGAGCCTCTACGCTGCCCGCTGCCCACGTGGGAGTCGGGCGTTTCCCGCTGTTTACCTGCCCTCTCCTTTCCCAGCTTGTGGCTCACAGGGGGCGGGGCTCACAGGGGGCGGGGCTCGAAGGGGGCGGGGCTCGCAGGGGGGCCGGGCACCAGGACATACCAAGAACCCGACAACGGGTGCAGAGAAAGGTGAACTACACCTTGCGGCCGGACAGCTTTCTTCTGAGGCCACTGTCTGTCACTGGAGGAGGAGCACACGAGGCCGAAAGGGGTGAAGAACCGTGAATGGATTAGGGCACCTGGAAGCCAGATGGGCTGAGCCCCACGGGCACCAGCCCCCAGGACGGGGAGAGGCTGTAAGGATCTAGGGGGGCTTTTTCAGCACGAATTCCCTGGGCGGTCCGGATCCGGGGCAAGTCCGGAGGGGAAGTTACTGGTCTGACCAATGGAATGTGATCTAAGCGAAAGGGAATGTCGGCTGCACAGTTACCTAAAGGTCAGCTTCCCAGGGGAGGGGCAGTGATCAGACCTCACACTCCTCTGGCGCTTTCTATGGCGTCTGAGGAACAGCTGGCAGACCCTGCAACACCCAACCTGGCCTGGGCTCCCAGGACCCACGCACCTTGGACGGCCACGCCCACCTCCATCCACAGGGGGACAAACGAACGGTCTACAGACAGGACTCCAACTCTAGCCGCTGCTGCGACAGGACTTAAAAGTGACACAAACCGCCCGGCCGGTGTGGCTCAGTGGTTGAGCATCGACCTAGCAACCAGGAGGTCACGGTTCGATTCTGGGTCAGGGCACAGACCAGGGTTGTGGGCTCGATCCCCAGTGGGGGGCGTGCAGGAGGTGGCCAAGCAATGATTCTCATCATTGATGCTTCCGCCCCTCTCCCCCTCTTCTCTCACATTGATGTGTCTCTCTCTCTCTCTCTCTCTCTCTCTCTCTCTCTCTCTCTTCCCCTCCCGCCTCCCCTCCACTCTAAAAATCAGTGGAAAAGTCAAAGGAAAAGAGACTGAGCCATCTGCCAGGGCAAGACACTGAGGCATGGTCCCTGACACCTGGACTCTGCCCAGCCCTTGCTTCCCTGCCTCCTGACAGAACACACAGCCCAGGTGCAGGCCTCAGGCTGTGCTAGCGGAACCGGAACCAGAACCGGAACCGGGCAGCCCTGGGCCTTGCCTGCAGGCCCTGGGGCCCATCCAGTGTCCGCCAGGAGGCAGGAGCCGTCAGCGCCCGAGGACTGAGAGGTGGGCCACAGCGTCGCAGGGATCTCTGAGGAAGGCCTGGCTGCTCTCCCGACCCCCGTCCTGCCCACAGAGGGTGTGCCGGCCCCGCAGCACTCGGACAGTTGTCTCCGGCCAGTTGGAGATGTGCTGATCTAACGAGCACTTAACTGCCTGCTCTGGTGCCTCACCTGCCCGTGGGCAGTGCCTGGCTGGGCAGAGGACAGAAGGCAGACAGACACAGGGCTGGGCCCCTGGGGCCTCTCCTCGGCCAGCAGACGGCGCCTCCGGCTCCTGTGGCCTCCATGGCTCCCTGCGTGTGTGTCCTGACCTCTCCATGTGAGGTCACGGGCCCACGGGGCGAGGGCCACCCTAAGGACCCGTCTCAACACGACCTCCTTTGTATCTTCTTTGTTCTCACCCGAGGATATTTCCCCATTGATTTTGAGAGAGAGTGGAAGGAAGAGGGACAGAGAGAAACACTGATTGGTTGTCTCCCGCACATGCCCCGACCAGGACCGGGACCGAGACTGCAACGGAGGTACATGCCCTTGACCAGACTGAACCCAAGGCCCTTCAGTCCGAAGGCCCACACTCTATCCACTGAGGCACACTGGCCAGGGCCACAATCACTTTTTTTTAAAAAATATATATATATTTTATTGATTTTCTACAGAGAGGAAGGGAGAGGGATAGAGAGTTAGAAACATCGATGAGAGAGAAACATCGATCAGCTGCCTCCTGCACACCCCCCACTGGGGATGTGCCCGCAACCAAGGTACATGCCCTTGACCAGAATCGAACCTGGGACCCTTCAGTCTGCAGGCCGACGCTCTATCCACTGAGCCAAACCGGTCAGGGCCACAATCACCTTTTTAAAAACATTTTTTAATATATGTTCATTGATTTCAGAGAAGGGAGAGGGGGAGAGAAATAGAAACATCAATGATGAGAGAGCAGCATGGATCAGCTGCCTCCTGCACGCCTCCTACTGGGGATCAAGCCCGCAACCCGGGCCTGTGCCTTGACCTGGAATCAAACTGTGGCCTCCTGGTTCATAGGTCAACGCTCAACCACTGAGCCACGCCGGCCGGGCCACAATCACCTCTTTGAAGGGCCTGTCTCCACAGTCTGCACAGTGAGTCCTGGGGCTGGGACTCCGGCGCAGGAAGTGGGGGGCACACCATCCGGCGCCTGGCAAGCGCCACCCTCGTTGTCTCCGACTGTAAGGACGCACAGCCCAGCATTCGGCAGCAACAGAGACGCCCCTCCAACCGTGTTGGGCCCGTTTTCCTGGCTGAGGGGCTGTTGAATGAACTGAAGTCCTTGGCCAGTTAGCAAAGGGTCATGGCCAGGCGCCCTCTCTCCTGGGAACGCCTGCTCTCTTCCTGCTGACCAGCAGGGACAGGCGTGGTCACTGAGATTTCTACGCTCTTCTCCTAAACCCTGAGGGGATGGAGAGGACCGGTTATGGAGCGTCAGGGTCAAT
>NW_005354965.1:410872-416230 GCF_000412655.1 Myotis brandtii
CGCATCCACAGTCTCCACTATCTCTCCCACGTCTGCGCTCGCCTCGCCCGTAGGTGCCTTTCCATGGCTGCGTTCTTCACTCCTTAGCATTACGGTCACTTTTCCTTCTAAAACCAGTGTTGCTTTCCTCGCCTCCAAACTCGTGGCGAGAACATTCCAGGCCTCAGATCCTTGTTACTGCAAAGCATGCTCTCTGATTGGCCAAACCTGCTTTCCTCACGTGGCCTGTGACTGGGGCCTGTCCCCGGTCCTTCCCTATGGCTTCTCTCTCTCTCTCTCTCTCTCTCTCGGGCCCCTGCTGGGACTAGAAAGCCCCCAGCCGTGGCCCACCTGCCACGCCACCACCTCTGCTTGGAAATGGGAGCTCCATCCTGAGTCACATTTCACCCCAGCCAACAAGAGACAAAGCAACCCTCCAGCTTGGAAAACCAGCAACGTTTCCTGCAACAGACAGGCTCTCAGCCCAGAGAAAAGCACCTGGTGCTTCGCAGAGGGGGTCACAGGATGAAATACCTGCGCACAGAACAGCGCTCACCCCCACGGGCTGGAAATCATTTAAAAGCTAAACGAGAAGCTGTTTCTGCCCGGCCAGCGTGGGTCAGTGGCTGAGCGTCAACCTGTGAACCAGGAGGTCAGGGTTCGATTCCCGGTCAGGGCACCTGCCCGGGTTGTGGGCTACATCCCCAGGGTGGGGCGTGCAGGAGGCAGCCGATCCATGATTCTCATCACTGATGTTTCTCTCTCTCTCCCTCTCCCTTCCTCTCTGGAATAAATGTATGTTTCTATAAATCTTTATTGTTGGAAGTATTACGTATTTCCCCCTTTTCCCCAATGTTTCCCCCTCCAGCCCCCAATAAAAATATATTTAAAAAGAAAAAAAGCTACACAAGACGCTGTTTCACAAGCCACCTGTTTCTCTGAGCCTGACCCGCCTCACGAGCTTCCCGTGGCGGCAAAGTCCACCCAGAGAAGCACAGGCGGAACTGAGCGCCGGGTCAGCAGCGGACACGGCTCAGCGCCTTCCTGGAGGCTCTGGGACCATCGCCTCCCCTTTCCCAGCTGACGAAGGCCACCCAGCAGGCCGTGGCCCCGGGCCCTCCACCCTGGAAGCCGGCCATGGCCAGTCAGGTCTCCCTTATGCGGCCTCACCCTGACCCTGTCTGCACCCCCTCCATCCCCGCCTCCCCTTTCAGACCCGAGTGATGATGCTGTGCCCACCTGGTAACTCAGACGAAGGTCCCCCTTCCTCACTCAGCCCCTCAGCAACATGAAGTCCACCTGCGCTCGGCTCCTGCCTCGTCACGGACACATTCCCGCTCCATCTTGTGTTTTGTTTATTTATAGAACTGTTAGATTTAAGTTTCCCTACCACTCTTCTTTTCCCCTTCCATCCCTCTCATCTGAGGTCCAAGTTATTGATGATTCACTTGTCAATGACAGCTGACAGTCAGCACTATCTCCCCTTAGCTCAGATGTGCAGTGTAACCGTTAGACACATATGTGATTTATGAACTGCGCCCCACCTGGCAGCACAGTTAGCACAATATCATGGACTATATCCTCTGTGCTGTCCTCTAACGACCAGTCTGTACTTCTCAATCCCCTCCCCTTTCCCGCCCCTCCCCCCTCTCATTGGCACTGTGTGGTCTCTGTGTTTATGAGTCTGTTTCAATTTTGCTTATTCATTTATTTTGTGCTTTAAATTCCACATATAAGTGAGGTTATTCATACAGTATTTGTCTTTCTCTGTCTTGACTTATTTCAGTAGCATAACACCCTCTAGGTCCATCCCTGTTGTTGCAAATGATAAGATTTTATTATTTTTTAAATGCATTTTTATTGATTTCAGAGAAGGGAGAGAGCGAGAGCGCTAGAAACATCAATGATGAGAATCATGGATCGGCTGCCTCTTGCACACCCCACACGGGGGTCAAGCCACAACCGGGGCATGTGCCCTGGCTGGGAATCGAACCCTGACCTCCTGGTTCATAGGTCGATGCTCAACCATTCAGCCCTGCCAGCGGGCAGGTTTTATTATTTTTATGGCAAGTGACATTCCGTGGTATATACACTTTTCTTGTCCACTCACCTATGGATGGGCACTTGGGCTGCTCCCACACGTGGCTGTTATGATGCTGACCTGAGCAGAGAGGGTACAGACCTTTTCAAATTAGTGCTTTAGATTCCCTCAGATAAACACCAGCGCGGAACCCGGGTCATAAGGCAGGTCTGTTCTTTATGTTTTGAGCAACCACCACACTGTTTTCCACAGTGGCTGCCCTTGTCACTCTCAGAACTCAGTTCACCTGTAACAGCCGCCTTCCTAGTCACAGCTCCTTCCGGCTGCCCCTCCAACAGGAGACGGACCTATCACACCCCAGTCCCAGGATTTCCCCCCAGAACTCACACTCGGAACCGTATCTCTAGGTCTTGGTTGGCATCCAGCAGTCCAGACACGCCTCACACACTGGTTAGTCACACGCCCACACCTCAGTCCACAGCGTTGCAATGACCACCTACTGCGCGCTCACCACCAGAACTCCGCTTCCCTTCACTAGCATAGACTTGACCCCGTTACCCAATTCCGCCTCCTCTCCCTCCGGAACCACCTTTCTGACGTCTGTCTGTGAGTTGCTTCTTGTTTTGCAAAATGCCTGAGGGGGGTGAGCTGCAGGTCCTGGCCTGGGAGGCTCCCACAGCGCCCACAGCAGAGCGCCCTGCCCTGAGACCCACGCTCACGCTCTGCTGGGCTTGGCCTTGGGCTGGGGCAACCTCGTGTGCCAGCTCTGGGGGGTGGGGGGTGGGCCGGGAGGAGCCCCAGAGATAACTGGGGCCGAAAAACCTGTGGGAGGGTCCCCAAGATGAGAAATCAGCTCCCCCACCCCCCTCAGGAGTGTTCTCAGAATGTTACCGATCTGTCCAAAGAGGGTTGGGTCCTGTGGGCTCCTTACGGTGAAGAAACACACTGTTTGTAGAAAGCTTGCCTCTCAGATCATGGTGCCCAACGTGTGTCAGGGTGTCTGCGAGAATTCATGCCCGGAACGTCGGTATCCGCCGTCAGTGGGGACACCTGTTCCTGATAAAGAGGGGTGTGCGCTGCCTCCGCTGAGCACAGAGCTCCGTGCGGAAGGGACTGTGTGCGCCTCCACACGCAGGAGGCGGAGGTCCAGGCGGGTCCTCACCTGGGCCCGCACCCTCTCCGTTGCACTGGACGAAAGGCACTCTCCTCCGCCCGTCGGCTCACCTGTGAGTGGGTGACAGTGGCCCTGGGGATTCTCCAGCAGCAGGTGACGCAGGACAAAGCCCTCTGAACATCAGCCACAGGTCATGGGGGAAGCGGGCTGGAACACTTTCAACAATAAAGACTTAACAACCCAACCACAGCCACTCTGCTGACGGCCCCTGACTCCCATCACCCGGCGGAGACCTGCACAGGCGATGGTCAGATCAGGAAGGAGCCAAATGGTCATTAAAAACACCCCAGCGAGGCCGGCCGGCGGGGCTCAGTGGCTGAGCGTCAACCCATAAACCAGGAGGTCAGGGTTCGATTCCCGGTCAGGGCACAGGCCCGGGTTGCAGGCTCAATCCCAGTGTGGGGCGTGCAGGGGGCAGCTGAGCAATGATTCCCTCTCATCATTGATGTTTCTTTCTCTCCCCCTTCCTCTCTGAAATCAATACAAATTAAAAAAAAAACTGCGAGAATCACCCTCATTGGTCTGTTGCTTGTGGGTTTGAACCGTGACCGACGTGATGACACTTACTTTGAGGAGCGTTAAAGCTCCTTGAACCCCTCTGAAGCCACCACCTGGTCCTCAGGAGGCCTGGGTCCCACGGGGACTCTCGGAGTGCGCTGCTGCCACCTGCTGGCCGGGTGCGGAAGGACACGTGTGCTCTGCACAGATCGGGGAACTGGTCTGGAACCCCAACATGGGGATCTGGGACACCGGGGCTGGGGAGCCTCGAGCTGAGAGCCGGGCCTCAGGCCAGCAGCGCCAGCCTCCCAGGGAGCTCACGGGAAAGAGACTCAGACCACAGTGTAGGAACCCGCCAGGAGGTGCCTGTGTGCATTCGCGCTCAGAAGCGTGCTCTGGAAGATGTGCTCCAGCGACTAAGGCTCAAGAAAGAATTCCAGAAACTCAAAGAGCTACTGCTTTAAGCATTTAAAAAAATTAATCCTCCCCTGAGGACACATTTCCATGGCTTTTTAGAGAGTGGAAGGGAGGGAGGGAGATTGGGTGAGAGAAACATCAATTGGTTGCATCCTGCACGTGCCCCGACCAGGCCGGGGATCAAACCTGCAACCCAGGTATGTGCCCTTGACTGGATATCAAACCCGAGACCCTTAGGTGCAAGGGCCCACGCTCTAACCATTGAGCAACACCGGCCAGGGCTAAAGAAGTAATAATTTAAAATACGGAAACCCAGGTGGGGGCAGGAACCCACAGAAAGCGGAGCCTTCAGCTGCACCTGGTCCCGCCCTCTGTCCCCCCAGGGAGCCCCCCAGGCTCTCCCATCGCCATTGCGTTTCCTACTCATTCTCCCGACAGCATTTTCCTTCTGCAGCTTTGTCGCCGCAGTTTATGATGAACCGACCCAGGAAGAGGTTCCAGGGCGGAACATTGGTTTAGTGTCTGATTTTCTGAATTTACCATCTCCGGTCCTTGGCTGCGAGCAACAGCAATGAATTCTGGGAAATGTAAGCCCCGTCACTGGGCAGACGGTGGGAGCTGACGGGTCAGAGGAGAAGCTGGACCCAGGGTCTCAGAGAGGAAAGCGGGGCCCAGGGGCCAGGAAGCTGGCGCTTCCAGGGCAGCACCTTGGGGACACGTCCGTGCCCACTGCTTCAGCCCTGCCTGTGCCACCGGCCGACATGCGAATTCTGGGGGTGAAGGTCTGTGCATGGCCCCTGGAGCAGGAAGGCGGGGTCCCTTGGCTTCCAGACTCACTGAGCATGTGTGATGGGGAAGGTGGGGAGGGGAGTCGGCGCTGCTACACTCAACATCGATTCTGACTGGCCGGCGGGTAAGACCCCATCATTCCAGTTCCGTATTTGACTACCACCCAGAGAAAACGGGGGTGTTTTAGCTGGAAAAGAAAGAACGGATAGCCGGCCAGTGTGGCTCAGTGATGGAGCGTCAACCTAGGCACCAGGAGGTCATGGTTTGATTCCCAGTCAGGGCACAGGCCCAGGTTGCGGGCTCCATCCCCAGTGTTGCTATCTCGCTCTTCTCTCTGAAATCAATAAAAATATTTTTTTAAAATAAGTTAAATTAGCCTTGGCCAGTGTGGCTCAGTTGATTGAGCACCGTCCCATACACCCGAGAGGTCACTGGTTCGATTCCCGGTCAGGGCACATGC
>NW_005354965.1:416263-420989 GCF_000412655.1 Myotis brandtii
GGGAGGCAGCCAATCAATGTTTCTCTCTCATTGATGTTTCTATCTCTCTATCCCTCTTCCTTTCTCTCGCTCTAAAAATCAATAAAAACTGTTTTTAAAAAAGTTAAGTCGAATTTAGGCAAATCAAAAAAACTTTATGACAATCCAAGCAGCAAAGGTTTTTTTTAATCCTCGCCTGAGGATATGCTTAGAGGGAGGGAGATAGAGACAGAGAGAGAGAGAAACATCGACGTGAGCGAGAATATGGAGTGGCTGCCTCCCATATGGGCCCCAACAGGGACTCAAACCTCTGGTGGGTGCGATGACGCTCAACCGCCGGAGCCACACCTGCCAGCGCAGCCTGAGTGTCTGTAGATTTCAGACGCTGGTCACGAAACTGCGTTGGCTAAATTGGGTTAAAATACATTAAAAATAATTTCACTGACTCTGACCATGTACTCCGCCTGGAGAGCGAGGAGCGGGATAACAATAGCTCAGCTGACCTGAGGCCCGGCAAACAGGGCGCCATGCTCACCACGGAGAGTGAGAAGGTTCCGACCAGCCAGCCTACTTCCCATCAACCTTCTGACCCGCTGCCCGCTGTCCGGCTCCCAGGAAACCCAAGGTCAGTCCAGTACAGGGAAGCAAGTCCCTCCTCCCCGAACTCCAACCATCTTCTTCCTGGAGGTGACCAGGGTCTCAGGCGTCAGCCTGGGGTCTGAGCCCATTTGGTGCTGAGTCGGCCCATCGCCTGCCTGTCTTCATTCTCTGGCCTCTGGGAAAACAGCTTGAAATTACCCGCAGGCTCCGCCCCCAGGCCCAGCCCAGCAAAGGGGAGGCCAGGGGGATGGGCACAGCTAGCCCTTAGCCTTTCCTTCCCAGTCCTTCAGGCTCACAGCCCGTGGACCTGCTGCGTCACGTCCCACACCGTGTCCTGACCTGCCAGGGGTGCAGGGAACCAAGGGCCTCACCCCGCGGGATTACTACATAGAGGGCCCACCCACTCACTCGGGGGTTACCACAGAGAGGGGTCCACCCACTCTATTGTGTCTCTAACAAGGTGTGTCTCCCGCCCGAGTTGTGACACACGTGCCCTAACAGAGACCCAGAGTCCAAGATCACGGGAAGCAGAGCCGAGCCAGCAGGTCACGCGGCTGCACTGAGCGCCAAGCTCCGGAGCGTCCTGCCTGCGAGTGACGCCGCCAGGGGAAGCTGCCGGCTGCGCGGTGGGTGGGCAGGCGTGTCAGGCGGCCCTGGCAGAGGAAACAGGCACTGCCCGTGTCCCGTGACCCACATCGCGATGCCCACGGGGGGTGCATTCCGGGATGGGACCTGCTGGCCACGCCGTCCAGGAGGCGCACGTTCAGGTGCGCCCAGCAGTCGGCACCTGTCAGGTACCTGCCGGGAGCGGCTCCGAGCCGAGCACAGGGTCTGCGCTGAGTCCCTTCACCCTCGTGACAGCCGTGGTGGATGCTCTAGGATTCCCATCCATGGATGAGCAAACAGAGGCTGAGGGTTACTCCCGGCCACGGAGCCAGGACAAGGCAAAGCTGGGCCGGGAAGCCCGTCTGTCCATAGAGTCCAGCCTCCCGGTGACCAGGGGACCAGAGGCACCTCCCTCCAGACCTCAGACGCCCCGGGGCCTGTGTTTCAGGGCGCAGTCAGTTACTGAGGAATCAACAGGAAGACAGACCCAGGTGGCCAGGCCAGAGCCACTGCTCTCCTAACAGAACTTGTCCGCTTGTCTGACCGCAAGGACCAAGCGAGGGGGTCCCAGCCGAGGGCTCAGCGAGTGAGTCCTTATGACAATACGCTCACCCTTCACCTGCTCGCGGCCACAGCTACACGCCAAGATCTCTACAGCAAGCATGTCAAACTCAAAGGCTCGCACGGGCCAAACAAGGGTGAAGTGGATGTGGCCGCAAACATCAAAAGCTTCAGTTTTCATAGAAACGTAGGTTTATTCCGATAGAGACATGGTGAATACAAAGGGCTGAAATAAATGAGCCATCGTTAACATAAAATAATAGAACACTTAAATAAAAATTAATATTTTTTCTTGAACATTCACTTACCAGACACTGAATAACTGCACAAATTAATAAGTGTGATGCAAATAAACCTATTTTTCTTATTCTCCGAAAGTGAAATATTTCCTGTTGCGCACACCGAACAAGTCAGTGCAAGACGAATGACGAGGTCATCGGCTGCTAGAATATCGCTGCTGGTATTAGTGGAAACGGTGCGCCTGCGCGTACGGTGCGTGAGGGAGATGAATGGGACTAATGACGAGGTCATCGGCTGCTAGAATATTCGCTGCTGGTATTAGTGGAAATGGTGCGCCTGCGCGTACGGTGCGTGAGGGAGATGAATGCAACACGATTACAGTCCCCAGTCATTAGCGAACGTTGTAGCTGGTGCACCGGTGGGGTCCCCCGGCACGGCCTCCGGGGACTGGGCTGAAACCAGCCGTCCAGCGCTGCTGCCGCTCCCACTCACCCTGGCGCCCCTCGGTCAGCTGAGCGGTGCTCCTGCTTTGGGAGCGCACTGACCACCAGGGGGCAGCTCCTGCGTTGAGTGTCTGCCCCCTGGTGGTCAGCGTGCATCACAGCGACTGGTCGTGGGTCATGCGATCATTCCGTCGCTTAGGCTTTTATATATGTGATATAGATTATGTATAACAGGATATTGGGAAAATTAGGTTACTAGATTTTCATTAAACTGTTTCTTACAACCGTTATAGTGGCTGGGCCGCAAAAATATTTGTTGTGGGCCGCATGCAGCCGGTGGGTTGCGAGTCTGACATGCTTGCTCTCAGGCAGCAAGGAAGAGAAATTCCAGGAAAAGTAGTCAGTGAGCCAGGTACTGAGGCTGCTGCCTGGGAGGGGAAGGCGGGAGAGAAGGGGAGGGCTTGAACTTTGTCTCCGTTTCACCTCAGTCTCCAGCGACTCCACAACGGAATTTTCCCCAGATGATGAGTCAGCCAGCAACCAAGTCCCCAGGACAATGGTGAGGCGGTGCTGCCACCTGCTGGCCGCAGAGCGACGATTCTGGGGCAGCCGAAGGGATTTCTTGGGGTGGGGGGTGCAGCAAGGGGAGAATGCACGTGGGCCTTCTCCGTGGATGCGGGTGCATCCGTCTTCCCACACCGTGAGCTCAGCAGCACGGTCGCCCACATGCCAGGCAAGTTCTGAGACCCACATCGGTCCTGTGCACGTCTCCACGGGGTGACCCTTGTGTTCAGCGCACACAGCGTGGTGGGGGGAACGGACCTGGGAGTCAGCTGCCTGAGCTCTGATCCCCGTGCAGTGCTCGCTGGGGGTGGTGGGTGAACTGCGTGGCAGCTCCGTGGAGACACAGGGTTATGGACGGGTCGGGGTTCGCCTGGGGGTCGAGAGCGCCTTGTGACTTTCCCGAGGGACCCGGTTTCCAGGTCCTCAGCGTCCCTGCTCTTTCCCGAAGCCAATCTGCCCACACGTGAGTGTCACTCGAGGGGTCAGGCCCGCCCCTTCGTGTTCACTTCCTCCCACCTCACAGGAAGCATCCCTGTCACCTGCCTGCAGGCCCAACACGTTCCCATCCCCCAGGAGGGGGGTCCCCTGGGCACCAAGGGGACAGAGGCCACCTCTGTGCGGCATGAGGCTGAGTGACCAATGGCTGGCGACAAGGCCGGCCCACCAGGCGTTCCCCGGCTCTGTTTCTTTTCTTCTTCTTTTTAAAAAATATTTTTATTGATTTCAGAGAGAAAGGGAGAGGGAGAGAGAGAAACATCAGTGATGAGAGAGAATCATGGATCGGCCGCCCCCTGCAAGCCCCCCACTGGGGATCGAGCCCACAACCCAGGCCTGTGCCCTGACCGGGACCAAACCTGGGACCCTTCAGTCCGCAGTCCAACACTCTATCCACTGAGCCACACCAGCGAGGGCGCTGGGCTCTGTTTCAAACAAAATGCAAAGAGGACCGGACTGAACTGTCCATCAGCAGGTGGTCAGAACGGCCTGGATGGAAGGTCGGGAAGCCCTGCTGCCATGCTGTGCTGAAGGAACTCCCAGAGCGGAAGGCATCGGCCGCTCCTCCCAGACCGCCCCGATTTACGTGACTCATCTAACAACTGCAGACCCCCCCCCCCCCCACCGAGTGCTGGGCGGAGCCCACCTGCTGTCCAGCCCAGATTCCCGGCATCGAGGCCCCTAGGTGGTGCCCGCTTTCGGTTTGAGCAGCAAGTAATTTTGTTTTTTTAAAGGAATCCAAAAGATTAACAAACCTCATTCTTCTATCAAATTGCATCTCCAGGTGAGGCTGCAGTGAACACTGGCTTACGATTGGTGCCAAAGGGGACGCTCGCCTCTTTGTTCACGTTCTCAGTTTGGCCGTGGGAATGGGGCTGAGAGTTGGAAAAATACTCCACGCCCGACAGCACCAAGTTCATGGGGGGGAGGCCGTGCCATCCTATGGGGTGGGGAGCAGACACAGATTTGGGCCCGAGGGAGCAGGGGCAGGAGAGGTGGGGTGGGGTGGGGGCTGGGACTGGGTTGAAAAGGTTCTCCACCCCCACCCCTCCCGCTCTCTACCCACAAGGGCCGTCCTGAAGGAGGGTGACACGGCTCCCCAAGACACACCACCCCCAGGTCCTTTCAGGGTTCCCATGCTTCCCAGCCTTCGGGGGGGAGGGGCACAGGCAGCCGTTTCATGTCTTCATAACACGAGCGAAAGCTGAACAAGGTGGGCGCTGGTTTCAGGCACAGGA
>NW_005354965.1:421142-423810 GCF_000412655.1 Myotis brandtii
CCTCCCCCACCCCACCCTCCTCAGCAAGGACCAGCAGGTCCCTCCCGGGAACATTTCAATGATTCATTAGCACAGGCTCACTCAGCACCACCCATGCCAAGCCCTGGTGGGAGGGGGAGGGGGAGACACAGAAAAACAAGCCAGAGCCCTGGCTGGTGTGGCTCAGTGGATAGAGCATCAGCCTGTGGACTAAAGGGTCCCAGGTTCGATTCTGGTCAAGGGCATGTCCAGGTTGCAGGCTCGATCCCCAGTGGGGGGCGTGCAAGAAGCAGCCAATCCATGATTCCTCTCATCATTAATGTTTCAATCTCTCCCCCCTCTCCCTTCCCGTCTGAAATCAATAAAAAAGCAAAACATAACAAAAACCCAGAACAACATGAGGAGGGGCCGTTGCTCACAGGGGAGTAAAATAGTGTTTCACAGGGAAGGACAAGGGGGGTGGGTTCCTGTGTGTGTGTGTGTTCCTGTGTGTGTTCCTGTGTGTGTGTGTGTTCCTGTGTGTATGTTCCTGTGTGTGTTCCTGTGTGTGTGTTCGCGCGTGTGTTCCTGTGTGTTCCTGTGTGTGTGTTCCTGTGTGTGTGTTCGCGCGTGTGTTCCTGTGTGTTCCTGTGTGTGTGTTCGCGCGTGTGTTCCTGTGTGTTCCTGTGTGTGTGTTCGCGCGTGTGTTCCTGTGTGTTCCTGTGTGTGTGTTCGCGCGTGTGTTCCTGTGTGTTCCTGTGTGTGTGTTCGCGCGTGTGTTCCTGTGTGTTCCTGTGTGTGTGTTCGCGCGTGTGTTCCTGTGTGTTCCTGTGTGTGTGTTCGCGCGTGTGTTCCTGTGTGTTCCTGTGTGTGTGTTCGCGCGTGTGTTCCTGTGTGTTCCTGTGTGTGTGTTCGCGCGTGTGTTCCTGTGTGTTCCTGTGTGTGTGTTCGCGCGTGTGTTCCTGTGTGTTCCTGTGTGTGTGTTCGCGCGTGTGTTCCTGTGTGTTCCTGTGTGTGTGTTCGCGCGTGTGTTCCTGTGTGTTCCTGTGTGTGTGTTCGCGCGTGTGTTCCTGTGTGTTCCTGTGTGTGTGTTCGCGCGTGTGTTCCTGTGTGTTCCTGTGTGTGTGTTCGCGCGTGTGTTCCTGTGTGTTCCTGTGTGTGTGTTCGCGCGTGTGTTCCTGTGTGTTCCTGTGTGTGTGTTCGCGCGTGTGTTCCTGTGTGTTCCTGTGTGTGTGTTCGCGCGTGTGTTCCTGTGTGTTCCTGTGTGTGTGTTCGCGCGTGTGTTCCTGTGTGTTCCTGTGTGTGTGTTCGCGCGTGTGTTCCTGTGTGTTCCTGTGTGTGTGTTCGCGCGTGTGTTCCTGTGTGTTCCTGTGTGTGTGTTCGCGCGTGTGTTCCTGTGTGTTCCTGTGTGTGTGTTCGCGCGTGTGTTCCTGTGTGTTCCTGTGTGTGTGTTCGCGCGTGTGTTCCTGTGTGTTCCTGTGTGTGTGTTCGCGCGTGTGTTCCTGTGTGTTCCTGTGTGTGTGTTCGCGCGTGTGTTCCTGTGTGTTCCTGTGTGTGTGTTCGCGCGTGTGTTCCTGTGTGTTCCTGTGTGTGTGTTCGCGCGTGTGTTCCTGTGTGTTCCTGTGTGTGTGTTCTTGTGTGTGTGTTCCTGTGTGTGTGTTCCTGTGTGAGTGTGTTCTTGTGTGTGTGTTCCTGTGTGTGTGTTCCCTTGTGTGTGTGTTCCTGTGTGTGTGTGTTCTTGTGTGTGTGTTCCTGTGTGTGTGTGTTCTTGTGTGTGTGTTCCTGTGTGTGTGTGTTCTTGTGTGTGTGTTCCTGTGTGTGTGTGTTCTTGTGTGTGTGTTCCTGTGTGTGTGTGTTCTTGTGTGTGTGTTCCTGTGTGTGTGTGTTCTTGTGTGTGTGTTCCTGTGTGTGTGTGTTCTTGTGTGTGTGTTCCTGTGTGTGTGTGTTCTTGTGTGTGTGTTCCTGTGTGTGTGTGTTCTTGTGTGTGTGTTCCTGTGTGTGTGTGTTCTTGTGTGTGTGTTCCTGTGTGTGTGTGTTCTTGTGTGTGTGTTCCTGTGTGTGTGTGTTCTTGTGTGTGTGTTCCTGTGTGTGTGTGTTCTTGTGTGTGTGTTCCTGTGTGTGTGTGTTCTTGTGTGTGTGTTCCTGTGTGTGTGTGTTCTTGTGTGTGTGTTCCTGTGTGTGTGTGTTCTTGTGTGTGTGTTCCTGTGTGTGTGTGTTCTTGTGTGTGTGTTCCTGTGTGTGTGTGTTCTTGTGTGTGTGTTCCTGTGTGTGTGTGTTCTTGTGTGTGTGTTCCTGTGTGTGTGTGTTCTTGTGTGTGTGTTCCTGTGTGTGTGTGTTCTTGTGTGTGTGTTCCTGTGTGTGTGTGTTCTTGTGTGTGTGTTCCTGTGTGTGTGTGTTCTTGTGTGTGTGTTCCTGTGTGTGTGTGTTCTTGTGTGTGTGTTCCTGTGGTGTTCCTGTGTGTGTGTATGTATGTGTGTGTGTGTGTGTCCGGTGTGGGATGGTCCCTGTACGCAGGGCCATGGAGTACGGGCCTGAGAGCTGAGCGTTCCTGTGGGAAAGAAAAGGTGGGACCTGGGCTGGATCAGAGGCCGACCTCCCGAGGAGATGGGGTCAGCTCCGAGGAGATGAAGGAAGGAGAGGGTTTACGTTGAAGAGCGCGAGACGGGCAGCCACGCTCACCCCGGCCCAGCGCCCGGTCGCATCCTGGCCG
>NW_005354965.1:423995-430044 GCF_000412655.1 Myotis brandtii
GGGTGGACCTCACGCCCAGGACCGGTCCTGACTTGGGGGCGAGCCTTGGCCAGTAAAGCCTTCCTTTCAGAAAAGCTTCAGGCAAACAATGGGGTGTTTTGTTCACACCAGAGGGGAAGGTGGGGAGAGAACGGGGCTCGGGCAGCTCTACCGGAACCCCCCAAAAGGTGCGGGTCAGCCTCCGGGACCTGCTCCTGTGGCGACAAGCAGGACTCCGGCGCCGGAGGGACAGAGCTGACTTCCAGCCGTGTGGCCTCACACACTTCATGGGCCAGAGCCTCAGGTTTACCGTCTGTAAGAGGGGCGTGACCAGCCCAGGGTCAGCCCAGGGACTCGGCACCGAGAACACACAGCCAGGCTGTCGGTGGCCTGGGCGGGGCAGCTGGAAGGATGAGCCGGCGCCGCCTCAGGAAGGAGGACGGAATGTCTTCATTCTTACCTCCCTGGGGCCGGGGCGAGGACAGCGCTGGGCTCACCGCTCACATCACCGCCTCCGAGGCGGCGCTCTGAGGGCTGAGATTCAACCGCCACCTGCAGCTGCTCCGAAAGCAACCATCTCCCGTCGGCATGACAGTGGCATCACGGGCAAGCCGGCTGCCCGCCCTCTGCCAGGGTCTGACGCGGGGGGGCGAGGTCAAAGGGGGCAGTAGTCCTGCCTCCTTGTCCAGGGAGGGGGAGATCCCAGCCTGGTCCAGCCAGCAGGGGCAGAAGCTGCCAGAAATGCAGAAATTCGGGCCACACCCCAACTTCCTGAGCCAGAGCCACCAGATCCCCAGCTGAGGGTCCCGAGTTCAAGTGTGAGGAGCACTGACTGAACTTCCCAGGCCTTTCCTCCTCTCTGAAACGAGGGGCCAGCGTAGCCTTTAAACAAACTGAATATGAATGTAACTAGATTTTAAAATGAGTAAAGTAGCACATAGTCCTAAAGACAAACACGGAGGAGAAGCGCTCGGCCCGCCCGCCACGTGCCCAGGCCTGGGGCTCCCCCTGCACGGCCTCTCTCTGTCCCTCAGGTGAGGCACCAGCCAGTATTTGCCCTTTCGTGTCCGGCTCATCTCACCTAGCATCACCCCCTTAGAGCTCACCTGTTGTAGCATGTATCAGAATGTCTTTCCTTTTTAAAAAACCTTGTTAAAATGTTTTAATTGATTTCAGAGAGAGGAACATGGATGAGAGAGAGGAACATAGACCGGCTGCCTCCTGCATGTTCCCTAGTGGTGACTGAGCTGCAACCGGGAATCGAACCAGTGACCTAGGCCAGTGGTCGGCACACTCATTAGTCAACAGAGCCAAGTATCAGCAGGACAACGATTGAAATTTCTTTTGAGAGCCACATTTTTAAAACTATATAGGTAGGTACATTGTTATTAACTTAATTAGGGCACTCCTAAGGCTTAGGAAGAGCCACACTCAAGGGGCCAAAGAGCCGCATGTGGCTCGCGAGCCGCAGTTTGCCGACCACGGTCCTAGTGCACCAGACGATGCTCCGCCAACGGACCGCACTGGCCAGCGCATGCTGTCCTCGTTCAGGTGAAGAACATGCTACTACACACCGAGCAGTGTGTTCACCCGCTCACGGCCCATGGACCCCGGGCTGCTTCCACCTCCGGCTGTGGAGCCGCACAGGCATCTGAGCATCGCTGTCCGGGGCTCCATGCGGGGAGGGGAGGGGAGGGGAGGGCGGGTGGTGGCTGTCACCAGCAGTCTGACGACCTGCGGGGGCCCCGCGTCCACAGGGGAGGAAGGGCGCTCCCTTCTCACAGGCTCAGAAAGTCCACTCCCGGACGTGCTTTCAAACATGCCTCATTTCTGGCGTGAGTGCTTTCTGTGTGTGTGTGTGTGTGTGTGTGTGTATGCGTGTATGCACGTGTGTGTGCATGTGTGTGCACACACAGAACCTGCACCCACACCGTCACCCCTCACCTCACGGCTGCACCCCAGAATCCCACACTGAGAGGCCAGCACCCCTTCCTTGTCCGTGTGCTCCCACACGACCTCTCGCTCAGGTTTATGCAAAGATCAGGTTCCGGGCCCAGGAGAAAACAGACACAAGATACGACCTGAGAAACAAGCACAGCCCTGGCCGTGTGGCTCCGTGGTCAGAGCGCCAGCCCTCACACCAAAGGGCTGCGGGTTCCCTCCCGCCCCCCATGGGGCGAGGGAGGGAGGCAACCAGTGGCTGTGGCTCGCTCACACTGATGTGGCCCCGTTTCTCCCCCTCCCTCCTCCCACTCCCTCTGAAAAGCCCTGGGAAAACAGCCTGGGTGAGGATTAACAGAAGAAGAAATACCTGAAGTGCCTGAGCACAACGCCAGGCAGGAGGCCCAGGGGAGAGGAAGCAGCTGAGCACGGGGAGCGCACGCACGGACAGCCACAGCCGCGAGGGGGAGCAGAGGAGATCCATCCCCCCCTCAGGCTGCGGGAAGGTTTGGGGGGCGGAGGGAAGCAGGCCCGGAGGCCCGGAAGGGAAATGAAGGCAGCCTTCCGAAGAAGTTTGGGGGAAGCACGTAGACTTTAAAATCTGTATTCCAGGGGTTTCACACGTTCCTGAGGAAGCAGAAGCTGTTCTAGCAGCAAACAGCTGCACACACCCAGGCCCCTCCACAGGTGGGACGGGCTGTGTCCCTGGAAGGTCAGCGGGGCCCCGGCCTCCGCACCGTGCACGTGACCTGACTTAGAAACAGGCCCTTGGCAGTCGTGACTAGTCAGGATGAGGTCGTGCTGGTTTGGGGTGGACCCTGAACCCCATGACTGGGGTCCTCCTAAGAGGAGGAGAGGTCGCCCAGAGCAGGGAAGAGGCCAGGGACAGGGAGGCAGGGATGGGAGGGACGCACCGCACACCAAGGGCACTGGGGCCGGGAGCGGAGACAGGACTCTCCCGGGACCTCTGTGAGGGTCACAGCCCTGCACGTCTGCGAGTTGAGAGGGTGCGTCTCTGTGTCTCCACCGACCCGTTTGCGGGGACTCGTTACGGCAGCCCCAGGAAAGTCACACGCGGGGACTGGGTCCATAAATAATGTGCACACACAGGACTGGGCGGGTGTAAACACAGTCCCTGTGTAACAATAACATAAGAGTTAAACAATAAGTGAAAAGTCTATTTCCCTATTACCTAGTTGTTTGGGTTTTTACAAATTGATTTTAGAGGAAGGAAAAAGGGGGGAGGGGCAGGGAGGGAGGGAAGGAGGAAAAGAGGGAGAGAGAGGGAGAGAGAAACACTGACTTGTTGGTCCACTTATGTACGCATTCATTGGTTGATTCTTGTATGTGCCCTGACGGGTATCGAACCTGCAACCTTGGCCTATCGACGCTATAACTCACTGACCTACCTGGCCAGAGCATGTTTGAATTTTATTTATTAGACTTTAAAGCCAAAATAGTAGACAATGATATTGGTTCTTTTTGATAAAAATGTGACTTGGTGAGCTAGGAGATTGCCTGGTGTGGTAGGGAGCCCGGGGACCCCCACGGAGTCCACACAAACAGAACCGTGAACAGGCAGGCCAGGCTGCTGGGAGAATTTAGGGTGCTGGTCAGCTGACCTTAAAACAAAGAGAGGAGCTGGGTCCATGTCATCACCAGGACCCTCAAAAGTGGGAGAGGGAGGCAGGCACATCAGCGTGGGAGTGACGGACGTGGGGACAACTCAACTGGTAATTTCTGGCTTTGACTTGGAAGACGGAGGGTGTGGCCACGAGTCAAGGAATGCGGGCAGCCTCTAAGTCCTGGAAAAGGCAAGGGAATGGATTCACCCCAAGAGACTCCAAACAAACATGGCTCTGCAGACCCTCAGGCTACCCAGTGAGACCCCGTCAGATCTGACCAGCAGAAATGCAAGGAACAATGTCCCTGTTTTAAACCACGACGCTTGTGGTGACTTGTGACAGCAGCCAGAAGAAACACATGCATCTCGCCAACCCCTCATTCTGCAGAGGAAGAAACTGAGATCCAAGAACAGCAAAGAAAAGAATCAACATGCGACCCCAGCCCTCCAGGTTAATAGGGTGTGTTCCCTGAGGACAAACACCCTTTCACCTCCAACACATTCTGTCATCCGTCTCCCTGGAGCACTGAAAAATAACTGGCTCTGAAAAATTCAGCTGACGCACATTCCTGATCTCAAAACGAAAAATCCTATAGAATAAAAGCCTAACATGCTAAGTGTCTGACCATCCAACCAGTTGCTATGACATGCACTGACCACCAGGGGGAAGATGCTCCAACCCGTAGGTTAACTTGCTGCTGGGGTCCAGCTGATCAGGACTGGGCGAGACAGGCCGGACACGCCCTGGAGCCCTCCCGCGGTCTCTCCCTGGCTGGCCAACCTCTCCAGGTCCCTCACTGGCTGGCCGGCCCTGATCGGCCCCCGTCGGGACTGGGCGAGACAGGCCGGATACGCCCTGGACAAATCCGTGCACCACCCTCTAGTAAACTGCACCCAACTTGGTAAGAACCACTTTTCCACCAGCTGAGCAGGTCTGACTCATCTCCCATGGACTGCACTCCACTGCTCACCTCAGACTGTTTGAGGTTTTATTTATTGTATTTTATTAAATCCTCACCCAAGGGCATTTTCATTTTTATTTTTAGAGAGATGGGCAGGGAGAGAGACAGAAAAAGAGAAACACTGATCAGTTACCTTCCACACACACCCCAGCCGGGGATCGAACCACAGCCTGGGCATGTGCCCTGACCGGGGATCGAACCCGCAACCTTTCAGTGCACAAGACGATGCTCCAAACAACTGAGCCACCCCGGCCGGGCCCACCAGGTCCGAGTGTTTAGTCCTGTGCTAATGAGGAGCTTCACACGCAGAAAAGCCCACTGCCGGTCCCTGCACAGTCATGCTCAGGTAATGGCACTGCTGTAAGTTAAAGTACCTGTTCACGCCAAGAGTAATAAAAAGGCCCGGCCAGCGTGGCTCAGTGGTGGAGCGTCCACCTATGAACCAGGAGGTCATGGTTGGATTCCCAGTCAGGGCACATGCCTAGGTTCTGTGCTCGATCCTCAGTGTGCGGCATGCAGGAGGCAGCTGATCCATCATTCTCTCTCATCATTCACTAGAGGCCTGGTGCACGAATTCATGCACGGGTGAGGTCCCTTGGCCTGGCTGGCGATTGGGGCCGAACAGGGCCGGCTGGCCAGGGGGAGGAACCGGGGGAGGGACCCTGGGAGGTGGGCCAGCTGTGAAAGGTTGGCTGTGGGAGCGCACTGACCACCACGGGCAGCTCCTGCGTTGAGCATCTGCCCCCTGGTGGTCAGTGTGCATCATAGCGACCAGTCAATCGGTCATAACTGTCATTTAGGCTTTTATATAGATAGATAGATGTTTCTATTTCTCCCTCTCCCTAGGTTGGCTGGGAGCGCACTGACCACCACGGGCAGCTCCTGCGTTGAGCATCTGCCCCCTGGTGGTCAGTGTGCATCATAGCGACCAGTCAATCGGTCATAACTGTCATTTAGGCTTTTATATAGATAGATAGATGTTTCTATTTCTCCCTCTCCCTTCTCTGAAATCAATAAAAAATGTTAAAAAAAATAATATAAGACCATATATATAGGCACAGCCCTGATGAAACGAGAAGACATTGTGCTGCTCTGGCCGGTGTGGCTCAGTGGATAGAACCTAGGCCTGTGGACCGAGGGTCCCGGGTTCGATTCCAGTCAAGGGCACGTACCTCGGTTGCAGGCTCTTTCCTGGCCCAGGTCCTGGTCAGGGTGTGAGCAGGAGGCAGCCAATCGGTGTGTTTCTCTCATATTGATGTTTCTCTCTCACTTTCCCTCTCTCTTCTGCTCTATGTACAAATTAATGGAAAAATATCCTCGGGAGAACTTAAATAATAAAAATAAATAGAGTAAAAATGAAGACGTTGCACTGATGAGCCATCTAGTCGGTGAGGTCCGAACGGCTGGCGGCCGCTGGTCTCGACCACCTCCCAGAGGGTCACGGCCTGTGTCCTCCGACGGCAGCTCGGTGCAGGGGGCCTGTGGGACCAGCCTGGTTTCCCTTCTGGGGGCACCTGGGCGGGACCGCAGAGGCGCTGGGCTG
>NW_005354965.1:431985-437083 GCF_000412655.1 Myotis brandtii
CCTCCAGGTGCCCTGGGCTGCATGCACGTGGCCCGCCTGGCAGCTCCGAGGCTCCGCATGACACCGTCCACCCAGTCAGTATCGGCCCAGTTTGCCCACCAGACATCCATCCACGCCCCCCAGCCTCTGCCACCGTCTGCACGGGGCCCCCACCGGGCCCCACCAGGGTCAGCCGGTCCCCTCACCCAGAAACACTGGGGGGCGGAGGGGGGCTGAAGGTGCCACAGAAACCACGCACATGGGGCACAAAGGACTAGGGAGGAGAGGGCTCGGCAGAGAGAACGTTTCTAAAAGGAGGGGCTCAGGAGGGCGGAGTCTATGCTTTTTATTTAGAAAGAAAAAGAACACGCCCGCACAGAACACACCAGCACAGAACACGCCAGCACAGAACACGCCAGCACAGAACACGCCAGCACAGAACACGCCAGCACAGAACACGCCAGCACAGAACACGCCAGCACAGAACACGCCAGCACAGAACACGCCAGCACAGAACACGCCAGCACAGAACACGCCAGCACAGAACACGCCAGCACAGAACACGCCAGC
Organism: Myotis brandtii; assembly: GCF_000412655.1. Classification (NCBI taxonomy): domain Eukaryota; kingdom Metazoa; phylum Chordata; class Mammalia; order Chiroptera; family Vespertilionidae; genus Myotis; species Myotis brandtii. The sequence goes on from NW_005354965.1 coordinate 432,535, forward strand.
ACAGAACACGCCAGCACAGAACACGCCAGCACAGAACACGCCAGCACAGAACACGCCAGCACAGAACACGCCAGCACAGAACACGCCAGCACAGAACACGCCAGCACAGAACACGCCAGCACAGAACACGCCAGCACAGAACACGCCAGCACAGAACACGCAGCTCACAAACCCATCCACACCGAACTGGGAAGGAGGAGAGAAGACGGGGAATTCTGGGGTGGGGGTGTGGGTTAAAGAACTTCATGAACTTCTCACAGATTATTTTCAAATGGCAGCAAGTGACACTTAAGAATTTGCTCTTACCCAGCCTGTGTGGCTCAGTGGTTGAGCGTGGACCCATGAACCAGGAGGTCACCACATCGATTCCAGGTTGGGGCCACATAGGAGGCGACCAATCGATGTTTCTCATTCGTCATTGATGTTTCTATCTCTCTCTCTTCCTTCCTCTCTGAAATCAATTTAAAAAAAATATATTTTTTTTAAGTTAAAAGTTTAAGCCCTGTCCGGTGTGGCTCAGTTGGTTGAGCATCGTCCCATACACCAAGAGCACATACTGGGCTCGATCCCCAGTGTGGGGCTTGCAGGAGGCAGCCAATCTCTCTCTCTGTCTTTCTCTCTCCCTCCCTCTCTCTAAAAAATCAATAGCCCTGACCGGTTTGGCTCAGTGGATAGAGCGTCAGCCTGTGGACTGAAGAGTCCCAGGTTCGATTCTGGTCAAGGGCATGTACCTTGGTTTCGGGCACATCCCCAGTAGGGAGTGTGCAGGAAGCAGCTGAATCGATGTTTCTCTCTCATCGATGTTTCTAACTCTCTATCCCTCTCCTTCTCCCTTCCTGTTCAATTCCATTCAGGGTACAGGCCTGGTTTGGGGGCTCAATCCCCTATAGGGGGTGTGCAGAAGGCAGCCGATTGATGGTTCTCTCTAATCAATGTTTCTATCTCTCTATTCCTCTGTCTTTCTCTCTAAAATAAAATAAAAAATAAAATAAAATAAATCAATAAAAACGTATTTTTTAAAAGTTAAGTTTAAAAAGTAAACTGAGGAGAGATGAAACTATGTCCACACAGACATGCACGCCAGTGTTCTCAGAGCGTTACTCATCTGATTCCCAGGCTGGACATAAGCTAGTATTAGCCTGTGAGGGCTGTTGTAACAAATACCACAGAGGGGCTTACATAACAGAGAAGTCTCAGTCGGGGGCTGGAGGCCCAAGATCACGGTGTCGGCAGGGCTGGGTCCCTCCGAGGCTGAGGGACAGTCTGCCCCAGGCCCCGCCCCCAGCCTCTGCTGGTCCCTGGAGAGCTTTGGGTCCTGGGCTTGTAGATGCATCGCCCGTCTCTGCCCTCATCGTCACGTGGCCTCCTCCCTGTGTGCGTCTGTGTCAAAGTTCTTCATAAGGACACCAGTCAGCTGGGATAGGGGTCTGTCCTACTCCGCTGTGATCTCACCTTAGCTAATCGCAGCTACAAAACCCTGTTTCCAAACAAGGTCACATTCCCAGGTCCTGGGGGCTAGGACTTCAACATAGGAGTTTGGAGGGGACACAGCTCAACCCATAACAAATCCCAATGTCCATCGATGTGCGAGTGGAAAGACAATGTGTGTTCTGTCCATCAATGGAATCCGCACAGACGCAAAGAGGAGTGAATGCAGGACTTGCCATAGCGTAGGGCCGTGGTCGGCAAACTGCGGCTCGCGAGCCACATGCGGCTCTTTGGCCCCTTGAGTGTGGCTCTTCCACAAAATACCGACTTCTGCGCACGGGCCACGAAGTTTCAATTTCACTGTACGTGCACGCCCGCACGTGGTATTTTGTGGAAGAGCCACACTCAAGGGGCCAAAGAGCCGCATGTGGCTCCCAAGCCGCGGTTTGCCAACCACTGGCCTAGGGTAACCTCAGAAACACGTGCAATGAAGGAGTCAGATGCAAAAGGCCCCTATTGTACCGTATCATCTCATGGGTGAGAAATGTCCCGAAAAGGCACATTTGTAGAGAAAAAAGCAGATGGTGGTTGCCTAGGGCTTGGGATGGGAGAAGGGATTGAGCCAAAACCAGCGTGAGGAAAACTGCTGGGCTCATGGAAATGCTCTGAAACGGCATTTTGGTGATGGTCGCCAATGCCATACGCTTACCGAAAAGACCCGCTGAAGTGCACTTGACAATGGCTGAGTATCTTAATAGTAAATTATATAGTAATAAAGCTGGGGCTTTTTAAAGAAAAAGAAAACTTGGACCTAGCCGGTTGTTCAGTGGTTAGAGCGTCTGAAGGGTCATGGGTTCGATTCTGGTCGAGGGCATGCGCCTGGTTTCAGGCTCGATCCCCAGCCCTGTTGGGGGCCCACGGGAGGCAGCCACCCATGTGTCTCTCTCACATCGATGCTTCTCTCTCCCTCTGTCTCTCCACCTGCCTTCCACTCGCTCTAAAATCAATGGGAAAATATCCTCTGATGAGGATTAACAACAACAACAAAGAAACAAGCAAACCTTGCGTGGTGGGGACCAGCAGGGGGTTTAACTTTACGCAGCCGTTTGCACATCGCTGCTCACAGGGCTTCCAGCCGGAGGGACGAGCGACAGCATCGCGCACGCCGGCTGGACAGCATCCTGCCCGCCTGCCGCTCCTGGCTGCTGCCTCCACAGCCCAGAGGCAGGGAGACGAAGCTGCCCTGAGGGAGGAAGTGGCCGGGGCTTTACCCACCGCACAGCGTGTGTCAGGTCTGATGTAGAGCCCAGACTTCACAGTGACCCGGGGTCAGACCCAGGTCCAACTGGACACGTCGAGCTTGACATTTTGAGGTTCCTCAGGCACCCCACGTGCACCCTGTTCTGAACTGAGCTCTTTACCCCTCGCCTTGCTTTCCTGGTGAACGGGACCACCATCCACCCAGTCACGCAAGCCTGAAACCTGGGGGCTCACTTTGCCCCCGGTGCCCCCCAGTCTAGGCGGCCGCTGAAGCGTGAGGTTCCAGTTCCAGTATCTCCCCTTTTCTGCAGTCATGGCATTGGGCCCGGACCTTATCACGTCTCTGGCCCCTCTGCCTCTGGCTCTGGTCTCACCCCACCCTGTTCAGCCCCCCCACCCCCCTTCCTAGGAATCATCTGGCGGCTGAGCCGTCAGGCACTCCCTCCCGGACGCCCCTGGTGGCTCCTCACTACCAGCAGGAGCAACAGAAACCGGGCTGTGCTGGTCTCATCAAATAAAGGCCGTTGTCCACACCTGCGAGGCCCCAGACGTCAACCGAGCCGAGGCTGGCACGGCTCCAGGGGGGCACACAGCCGGCCCAGATGGCAGACTGCAATTCCTTACATTTTAATTCAATTTATTTTCTCACAACATTCAAAATAGAAGTACCATGTGATCCAGCAATTTATTGGGAGAAAACAAAACCAGTAACTTGAGAAGATATAGGTATGATTTACAAGGCATGGACTCGGACGAGGGGTGCTCAGGGCTCCCCCTGAAAGAGGAGCAACCCCCTGGCCCAGGGCCACGCGGCTCCTGCCTGGCCCTCATCAGAACTGAAATCCGGCTCCCACTTCCTGAAACCCGAAGAAACCTTGGCCTCGGGCAAAGGCCCTTTGGCCGGCACTAGCAGGCTTATGCAACGGGGCAGCCTGTGCCAGGCTGGAGAGCGCTGGGGCCGGCGGGCAATGCCGCAGCGGGCGTGCACCTGGGGGTGATGCCAGGTGTGGGTTGTGTATCCCTGACCGAGAACGCCTTAGAGTCCAAGGGTCCAAACGCACAAACACACAGCCTCCACCTTGGCCCACTCTGGCCTTGGATTGGGCCTCAGTGTCTCCCAGCCTCACCGCTGCTCCAGCCTCCCGGCCTCCCTGCCTCCCTGCCGGGCGCTGGAGGGCCGGGCACCTTGTGTGGAAGGGGGGGGGGGTCGGATCTCACAGAGCACGGGGCTCAGGTCAGCAGGCCCCGCGCCTCCTCTCCACGCTTCTTCCGGGACCCTGGCCCCTCTCCCCTTCTGAGCCGAGCAGTTGCGGCGCTTGTCCCCAGCCTGCATGTCACTGGGCATGAGCAACGCCTGCTGGGAGTCGGAGGTTCCCGAGTGAGGCCCAGGGCTGCCTGGGGACGAGAGGAAGGCCAGTCCCGGCTCCCACCCAGACCCACTGAGTCAGAACCACGGCAACCTTGGCTGCCGCCGCCTCCAGGCTATTGCACTCCCCTGGGAGGACAGGTCAGCACCTTCGTTTGTTTTTCAGGCACAGCCTGTGGGGACAGAAGGCAGTCTCCTCCCCATCACCCTCCCCCCACCCCGGGTTTATCAACAGAACTCTTCTCCCGACAAAAGGGAGTGTGTGAGTGTGTGTGTGTGTGAGAGTGAGTGTGTGTGGGTATGTGTGTGTGTATGTGTGTGTGTGTGAGTGTGTGTGAGTGTGTGTGGGTATGTGTGTGAGTGTGTGTGAGTGTGAGTATGTATGTATGTGTGTGTGTGAGTGTGTGTGAGTGTGTATGTATGTGTGTGGGGGTATGTGTGTGAGTGTGTGTGTATGTGTGAGTGTGTGGGTATGTGTGTGTGTGTGTGTGTGTG
>NW_005354965.1:437436-438123 GCF_000412655.1 Myotis brandtii
GTGTGTGTGTGAATGTGTGTGAGTGTGAGTGTGTGTGAGTGTGTGTGTGTGCGTGTGTGTGCGTGTGTGAGTGTGTGTGAGTGTGTGTGTGAGTGTGTGTGTGTGAATGTGTGTGAGTGTGAGTGTGTGTGAGTGTGTGTGTGTGCGTGTGTGTGCGTGTGTGAGTGTGTGTGAGTGTGTGTGTGAGTGTGTGTGTGTGAATGTGTGTGAGTGTGAGTGTGTGTGAGTGTGTGTATGGGGGAGGCAAGGGGAAAGGGGGTGGTCGTGGATTCTCACTCGAAGCCCCATTTTGCAGACAAATGCTTATCATTGTAAAAATTCTAAGGGAAGAACATGAAGGTTTGATTCCCACTCCCTGAAGGCACCCCGGTCCCCGGGAAGCTTTCTAGCAGCTTCTGAGCCCACAATCCCGTTTATGCGTAAGACACACACACACACACACACACACACACACACCCCACACAGCGGTGGCCTTGTCCTGTTGGCTGGTCCATGCACGGCTTTTGGAACCTCCTCCCTGAAGGGGAAGCAGGTGGGAGACGTCCACCCGGGGCGCGAAGTCAGGAGGCTGCGGCTGGAAATACGGGAGGAGGACGTTTCGGGGTTTGAGAGTCACCAACGGAAACAGCCCAAACGGAAAACAGCCGAGCGACACCAGGGCGCCCGGGGAGCGCGGGGCTGGCTCCC
>NW_005354965.1:440182-446965 GCF_000412655.1 Myotis brandtii
CCCTGTCCCCGGCTGGGTCCCCGTGCCCGGCGGGTCCCTGTGCCCGGGCGTCCTTTATCCAGGAGATGAGGCTCGGAGGAACCTGCCCCGGTTTTCTTCCTGTGCTTTTGATAACTGTGTTTTGGGGGTAACATTCACATCTGAACTTTTACAAAATTAAAGCTTATCTTTAGAAGAATCGTAGTCTGGTTTTTTTTTAAGGAAGCAGAAAAGGGTAGCAGTTACCACACTGCTTGATTGGCACATCCTGCGGGTCCAGTGGAAGGTCAGGGGTGAAGGCTGACATAACGGTGTGGAGCCCGTGTGTTCAGTTGTCAGGATTCCTCCCGCTGGGAGGGCGGCCCCGTGGTCTGTATTTGCCGAACGGAACGTGCGTAGAGAGAGCACGGTGCCAGCTAGGCTGTGCTCAGGTCTGGGGATCCGTCGGATGTGATCACATGAGCTCAAAAGCCTCCAGAGGGAACCAGAGCGTCTTCGCCCTCGCACGGGCAGGCTCTGCGGAGTCTCCAGGTCCCGTTAGGTGCTCTTGGTGCCGTTCTGCCGGGCCTTTTCCCTGGCCTGGGCTTCCTGGCCCGGGTCACGGCACAGGCGGCAGAACCAGGTCAGCACCCCCCCGCCTCCACTCTCCTGTGGGGTAGAGCTGACTCAATGTCCCCAACATGGTCTCAGACTTGTGCTTCTCTCTGGATACAGGGAAACGGGAAGGTCAAGGTCTCGGGCTCCATCAGAGAGCTGACGGAGGGCGAGCACGGCTTCCATGTCCACCAGTTTGGAGATAACACACAAGGTGGGTGTGTGCGGGCCTGGGGACGGGGGCGAGGGCTGGCGGCCAGACGCTTCCCTTCCCAGCCAGAGACGGGCTGAGCAGGGCCCTTAGACCAGTCACCCTGGCGACAGGGGTCAGCCCAGGGCTTGGCCACAAAACTGGTTTTTGACTCTTGTGCAAAGGAAGGGGAGGGCTTTGTTATTTTAGATCATGATTCAGACTTGATTGTCTAGAGCAGCGGTTCTCAACCTGTAATTATATATGTGTTTTCCGATGGTCTTAGGCGACCCCTGTGAAAGGGTCATTTGAACCCAAAGGGGTCGTGACCCACAGGTTGAGAACCGCTGGTATAGAGGGTGATGAGTAATGAGCAGATTTGATCATTTCATCACTTTCAAAATTTCTGAGGCGCTTCTTGGTTTCCCTGCCTCTGCTCTGGGAGGCCTGGCCGTGCGCTCTGATCACTGTGCTGCCCGGGGGGCTGGTAGAGCATGAAAGGGACACTGCCCATCCGCGGGGAGCACAGGCGGCCGGTCAGGTCATCAGAGAACTGGGGCGCTGTGGCTGCAGCTGCAGGAACGCGGTGCAGCAGCAGGTGTGGGGTGGGCGAGCTGTCCTCACAGCGCGCGGTCCGAGGTGGTCTGAGGCCCGAGTGCTGCCGGGAGCCGTGCCGCCTGAGCTGGCGAGGCCGCGCAGGCCCAGTGCCTCTAGTTTTACGGGCGGAGAAGCCCACACCCAGAGCAGGTGTGAGCGTGACCGGCACGGGGAGCTGAGCCCTCGTGCCTCCCGCCCGGTCTGCTCTCCACGAGCTGGAGGTCGGCATGTTTTCTGTTTGAGGGTTTAGCAATGACCAGTTTCTTCGTATAATGTATTTTGGAATTTTGCTTCATAATTTAACTTTTTTGTTTTGTTTTTGTAACTAGGCTGTACCAGTGCAGGTCCTCACTTTAACCCTCTGTCCAAGACCCATGGCGGGCCGCAGGACGAAGAGAGGTGGGCGCCTGCGGAACGTGGGGTGGGGTGGGGGTACACTCCCGCGACTGCGCTACAAGAAGCGGGCTCCCCTGCCACCTGCTGGGGGCGCAGGAGCTGACAAATGGGGACATTAGAGCGATTTGGTCTGTCGCGTTTACTGAGGACAGAGCGCACAGGCGCCAGAGGGAACTGCAGGTGACCGTGCTGCCCGCAGTAACCACACAAGGTCGTTGGGAAATGGGGAGCTTGGTGGGTGAAAGTCCCTGAGGCTCTGTGCGTATGTTTTCGAGAGCCTCAGGGAAAGAGGTCAAGGACCAGGATTTGTTTATTTTGGGGACAGAGGCCTGGGACAGTTACGGCGAACCTTTTGAGCTCGGTGTGTCAGCATTTTGAAAAACCCTAACTTAAGTCTGGTGCCGTGTCACATATAGAAGTTTTTTGATATTTGCAACCATAGTAAAACAAAGACATATTTTTTATATATTTAACTGCCATTTAACAAAGAAAAATCAATCAAAAAAATGAGTTCGCGTGTCACCTCTGACACGCGTGTCATAGGTTCGCCATCAAGGGCCTGGGAGCTGCAATGTCCCGTCAGTGCCCGAGAGCACAGGTGCCCGCCAGGACTCCACGGGATGAAGGCCTGCTTGTTTTTATTTCATTATTATTTTAAAACTAGAGGCCTGGTGCACTGGTGGGGTCCCTCGGCCTGGCCTGCGGGGATCAGGCGAAACCAGCAGTCCAACATCCTCCCGAGGGGGTCCCAGAGTGCGAGAGGACACTTTGCAAAGTTGCTGTCACTCAGCAGCTCCTGTGTTGAGCATCTGCCCCCTGGTGGTCAGTGTTCATCATAGCTATGAGCCAGTCAGCCGGTTGCTTAGGCTTTTATATAGATACTAGTGACCCGGTGCACGAATTTCAGGGGGAGAGGGGTGTCCCTCAGCCCAGCCTGCACCCTCTCCAATCTGGGATCCCTCGGGGATCTCTGACTGCCGATTTAAATTGGCAGTCGGACATCCCTCTCACCATCTGGGACTGCTGGCTCTTAACCGCTCAACTGCTCCCCCTCCTGCCTCCACTGGCTTGATCACTCCTAACTGCCTCGGCCCTGTCACCATGGCTTTTGTCTGGAAGGTCTCCTGGTCTAATTAGCGTATTACCCTTTGATTAGTATAGATATTTTTATTGACTTGGGAGAGGAAGAGAGAGACATCAGTGATGAGAATCATTGATTGGCTGTCTCCTGCAGGTCCCCCACTGGGGATTGAGCCCTCAACACAGGCATGTGCCCTTGACCGGAATCAAACCTGGGACCCCTCAGTCCAACGCTCTACCTACTGAGCCGAACGGGCCAGGGTGGGCTTATGCTTGTTTAGAGAGCTGAGCCTGCTAAGTGGTTCCTGTTTGATCTCCGCTGTGTCTGACCCTGTTCACACTCAGTTCCTGAACCACTCTGATGCTTCCTCCATGCTAGGCATGTCGGGGACCTGGGCAACGTGACGGCGGGCCCGGACGGTGTGGCCAACGTGCTCATTGAGGACTCTGTGATTGCGCTCTCGGGAGACCATTCCATCATCGGCCGCACACTCGTGGTGAGTGTTTGTGTGGGCAGGACGTGCACATAGCTTCGTGGTAAATACCACAAAACTAGTGGCTCCTAACGGTCAGGCGTGGATCTTTCACGACGAATCCTGGTTCTTAAGGGACCACATACTGGCACCTTTGGCTCCGATGAGAAAAGGCTGCAGGGAAGAGGAAGGAGCACCGGGGTCAGTGCTGAGATGAGGATGCGGGCGTGTGGCCGGGACCCTTGCCGTCGGAGCAGTCAGTCTCGGGCCGGCCCAGGGTGGCCCTCATTCACGCCTGCGTGTGGATGGTCAGCCGTGTTTAGCCTGGGAAGCAGTGCCTGGCCCGCACAGGTCACCAGGTACAAGCGTGAGGACAGCGGCCTCGGTGGTCACCTCAGTGGTGGCCCTGGGGACGTTCCTCAGCCTCAGTGAGAAGCAGGAAGTGCCTGGAAGTCTGAGGAGAGAACCTTCAAGCCCGGCCTTCAGATGGTTGAGCTGTTAAGGATTCCTCTCGTTTCTTGGCGACAGTCACTGGGTTCTGATGGTTTTTTTTGAAGGGGTTCACGTGAGCTCCTCCTTTTTCAAAGCAATTTATGCTGCACAGGAGGGACTGCTGGGGCACGGAGCTCCCCCGAGGGCCCGGCCGCACCGGTGGCCGCGGCGGGATGGCTCAGGTCTCAGTGGTTCATCCCAGTTAGAGGTAACTGATGTCTTTGCATCAAGAAAAAGCTGGGCAGCTGCTATTTCCATTACTAGGTTAAACATTAGTCTCTTTCTACCAGGGTTCCTGTGACGTGTTACCTGCTAATACTGAGCGGCCCTTTAGAAGTCTGGGTGTTTGGGGGGAGGTGGGATTACGTATCGTCCTGTTACATGGTCTCCATGTCTTCCAAGGTCCACGAGAAGCGAGATGACCTGGGCAAAGGTGGGAATGACGAAAGCAAGAAGACGGGCAACGCCGGGAGCCGCCTGGCCTGCGGGGTGATCGGCATCACCCAGTGAACGTCCCCTGGGCGCGTCTGCGTCCTCAGAACGCCTGTTGTCTCCTAGTTGTAGAAGTTTCACCGATAAACATTAAACACTAACCTTCAAAGTGTAATTTGTCTTTTTTTAAAAACTGCTTTAAGTTCCTGTAATGTGACTTATGACCACTGGAAGATTTGTATGATTGTGTCGATCTCATTCCATTAAAATGTCTGTTTCAATGATGGTTGTATTTCCCAGACTTAATCACATGCGGGTGTTGCCGCTGAATTGTCTAAGTTCCTTGTGTTCTTCCTCAGACCTGTAATGAACAGGCCCCCTGGACAGCGCTGCGCCTGGAGCCCGCTGAAGGCCCAGGTGGGCTCTAAACTAGCTGGTCCTCACGAGCCCTAGTGGACCCCACGTTGACTGCTCACAGCTGGTCTCTGAGCAGAGCCTGACGGGCTTGGATCGGGGACAGGGATGCCGTCCTGGCAGTGTCGGGAGGTGGGGCTTCCCCTGCTCACCGCTTAGCATTGATTGGACTTCAAGTACCTTTACTGTAAAGCTGGGTCCTGTGGCTGAGCCTGTAACTCAGTGACACTGCAGGGCAGCTACGGCTTGGTTGCCCACTGAGGCGAGGTCACGTACTGTGAGCATCTGATGACAGTACAAGTGGCAGCGGCAGCAACGCAGTCGGCATTGAGGAGCCCTCTGAAGAGCCGGCTGTGGCTCAGGGGCCACGGGTGGGGCTTCATCGGCTTCTCTGTGAGTTTCGTTCCTGTGAGCGCGAGCTCCTAAAGGAAACTCGGGTTCCCCTGGATGCGTTGTCTCTCAGTTGAACGTTGTAAAATACTTGTGGAAGCAAAACAGAAATGAGCTGCAGTTCTGAGTGGTTTTAAGTATGTGATGTACTTTAAAAACGTAGATCATTTAGGAGGAAAAGCTAATTCAGAAAAAGGCAATGTTTTCAAAGCTCAAGTTAGGTGCTGAACAACATGCTCAAATGAGGGGTCATACCTGCTGTCAGGCAGGGAATGGAAACAGTTTCACAAATGCAGGCGGGACCCCAACACGGACTCCGTGACCAAGGCCTCGAGTGGACGCGCCACCACTATCGGGACTTGGGGAGGGTTGTCGTGTGTGAATCGGCTGGTCTCAAGCTTCCAACTGGAAACAGGCTGCGAGGCCTGGAAGTCGGAGCTAAGCAACCGACGTCCACTTCTTCCCAGAGCAGCTGGCAAGGACGTGAGCCCAGTGGCCGGCATAAAGCCCAGCCCAGAGAGTGCAGAGCTCACGTCTGCAGAAGCAACGGGATGTGGCACGGCCCGAGGCCCTCCCCAGGATCACCACGGCCTCGCTCAGGGCACCAGGACGCCCGGGCCAGCTCTGCCTGGGGGGGGTGGAGGTCGCGGAAAGTTACCTGCTCAGCACGCCGACACGCCAATTTAAACCTGACGAGAAACCGTCCCGGCCAGGAACTCCAGCGTTGTCACACAGGGTGGCTTCTGGCGCCGGAGCTGCTAACGGCAGGTCCTTCCAAGGTGGCCTGCACGCCTCCGTGTGATCGCTCCTCGATGACCTACCTGTTTCCCCTAGTTAACAATTTTAACAGAGAGAGAAAAGTACTTCATAGGTGGCAAAAAGTTCAGTCCATCCCTGCCCAGACAGGAGTTCACAAAACCAATAGAGAAAGGCAAGGCTCATAGGCAACCGCAGGCTGCATCCAAGTCCTTACACATACAGAACACACATTCATCTTCATTTCAGCCCCTTTGAAAACACGGGATGGTGGTGAGCGAACACTCAACCTTGTCAGGAAGGACACCCAGGCACTCGGATGGTGGAGGACAGCGTGATGCTGGACCCACCGTTTCCCCAGCAAAAGGTCTCTTTACAGATGAATTAGGGCAACGTTTACCGCAAAGCCAATGGCAAAAACAAAACAACAAAAAACACGAAACAGCAAACCTTGATTGAACTGCAAAGCAAGCATTAAACCACCACTGTGAACCTTGGATTAAAACACTCGGTCAAAGCATCACAAGTGAAGTGCGAGCACGCGTGCCCGTCTCCACCGCAGCCTCAGGCTGGAGGCCGGACGGCTGAGACTCGTGAGCATCCTTCCCACCGGGGGCAGTGCACGGACAACAGCACACGTCAAGGTTTGTTACGAAAATAGAGTTTATTAAAAACATCCCTATTGTTGAGCTTTCACTGTTAACCTTGTCTTAAATTAAAAAAAAAAAAAAATAGAGAGCACTTCTAATTACGATTTGTAAACTTTTTAAAGTCAAAACTTTAAAAAAGTTACAGCAAAAAGGGTAATATTTATTCATATTTTCAGTATTTTTTGTTATTTTGTGGCTATTTTTAAATAGAAGGGAAGCAATCAAATTGCTTATAGCGCCCCACCACTACCAGGGGCGGCCAGCGGGAGCCAGTATGATACAGCATCTGTACACCGTGCCCCAGCGTCCGTCCCGCGCGGCCGGCCGGTTAGCGGGCCTC
>NW_005354965.1:447065-447401 GCF_000412655.1 Myotis brandtii
TTCTCCTTGGCCCGGGCCTCCTCCTTCTCTCTGCGGGACTCTCTATCCCTCGAATCTCTCTCTCGGTCACGGTGCCCGCCAGCCCGCCGGCCTCTGTCCTCCGCGTCTCTGTGTCTGTCCCGCTCAGGGCTCCTCCGTCCCCACTCTCTCCTCTCCCGGCCGCTGTTCTCCCTCTCGTCGCCGCGGCTCCCGTAGCGGTCCCGCTCGCTGTCCACCCTATTTCCGAAGGACCTCCTTCCAAACCTCTCTTGGTCTCTCCCTGAACTGAACTGCTGCTGCCGGTTGTCATTCCTGAACGGCTGCGGCTGCTGCGTGGGGGGGGGCTGCTGGGCTGGC
>NW_005354965.1:447672-448066 GCF_000412655.1 Myotis brandtii
CCCGAGGAGGCCCGTGGACGGCGCCTGGAGCCCAATCACAGGCCCAGGCGCAACTCCTTGCGAACCTGAAAGGCAAGGAGAGGGACATGTGAGCCAGGGAAGGAGAAGCGCCTCCTGTGCAGCTCGAAGCAAAATAAAATTCCATCCCGTCTCCAGACCTCGTGCGGTGTGCCCGGCCAGCCTCACTCAGGGCGAGGCCCGGCACCCACCCGGCAAGTGGTCGGGAAGACGCCGTGCACGGAACTGCAGGCCATGGGAGGTGGACGCACCGGCCTCTGAGCCGAGGTCGGGAGGAGCGGCACCAGGGAACTGGACGCACCGACTCCCAGGAAGGGACTGGGCCTCCACGGGGAGCGCTGACCACTCAGGACGCGCAGGGCGTCTGAGGAGCAAC
>NW_005354965.1:448341-452828 GCF_000412655.1 Myotis brandtii
CCCTGCTGCCGACGAAAGGCCGCGCAGAGCTGAGGCGCAGGCCTCGGGAAGCGAGTAACCGTGCAGCTGCGCGGCCGAGGCGCCACTGAGGAGCGGCCGCTCATCCTCCCGAGGCAGCGGGCAGTGCTCGTGCCTTTGAAAGGGACAGACTTGCCCTCGCTGGTTTGGCTCAGTGGATGGAGCGTCGGCCTGCGGACTAAAGGGTCCGGTCCCGGGTTCAATTCCAGTCAAGGGCACATGCCCAGGTTGCAGGCTTGATCCCCATAGGGGGTGGGCAGGAGGCAGCCGATCAACGATTCTCTCATCACTGATGTTTCTCTCTCCTTCTCCCTTCCTCCCTGAAATCAATACAAATATATTTTAAAAAAGGGGGGGGGGCACAGACTTGCTGGCTTATGTTCCCTTTACATGAGGCCTGGTCTTGCTTCCGTGTGAGGTTATACAAGTTCAACTTGACCCCATCGTTTAGAATATGGAAGAAGCATTTCTGCTTGGGCTCACACTGAAGTAACAGAAAGGCACTGTTATCTCACTTTCAATTTATTTCCCTGCAAATATACACACGACGAGGCCAATGCTACGCTGGCAGGAGTTCCTGTCATGGACACGTCCGGGGGCTGTCGGGTGGTTGACGCACGTGCCGCAGAGGCCTCTGAGCAAGTCATGGTGCCGGCGTCCAGGCGACACTGCCCAGAGGCCGGAGCAGCCCCTCGCGCTCTCGGCACCTGCACCCCCCCATCCTGCTGTTCCACTTGCATCTCCAACCCCTTCCTCCCGCCCCTTTAACAGACACTCGGCAAGTCCAGCGGCCCCAGGGGTCCTGTAGGAATCACTCGCACAAACACGACAGGAGCTCCCGCTGCAGGCCGAGGCTGGAGGGGCCAGAGGGGCCTGAGTGGCCGCACACCAGCCTGCGGCCCAGCACCCGCCGCACAGGCTCCTTCCTGAGGCAACACGCCCTTCCATGCGCTGGAGACAGAAGTCTGGTGAACAGTGAGCTTGCGGGGTGTGACCTGGGGCCCGCGCCAGGAAGCGGGCCGATGCCTGCCTCTTGCTGATTAAACAGCACCAACGACACCAGGGTGAGCGCCGGGCCGGCCAGAGCTCGTGCCGGGACGTCTCTCCACACGTGGGTGCCGACCGCTGACAGGCCTCCTGACACTGTGTCTGGTGCACAGCGAACATCAGTGCTCATTTCTGATCCTAAGGTCACTCAGCAAACCGCACGCCCTTCCCACAGCCTTTATTCACGGCCTGTGGGGGAGCCAGAGCCTCAGCAGGCTCACGAGGCCCTGGCACGTTGTAAAGCCACCAGGAGAGCGGGCAGGGGTCCAAGGCACGGTGTCACCGAGGAGGAAACAGTGACTCACCTCCTACTCCTGACCCGAGGGAAGGCCTCGAGGCCACTGCTCCAGGCACAGAGAAATGAGCCTGACTCTCCACTCTCCAAGTCCTCTTCCCTGAGGCTGCGGTGCCCGCAGATCCACCCTCCAGGGTTCATCTCACCTCAGACCGAACCACCTGCACTGCACAACAGCTCTTACAAAGAACATTTCCTACGCACCGCCCGGCACACGGGCGTGTGTATTTGGGATTGTGGCTTTCCTTAACCCTCAAGGACCAGTACATTGACAGGTTCCTGACAATATTCCCATCGGCCCAAAGGTTGGTCTTCAGGCCACAGAAAACTTCTTTACTTATCTGTTTTTCTGTGTGTGCAGGGGACACGTGTTGCTTTCACAGTAAGAGTTGTATTTCATTTAAAGGTGTATCAGGTGGTGCAGGCCCTTGATAGGCAGCTCGCGGAATCTCTCGTGTTTTTATTAGGAAAGCTGGCATCACCCGAGCACCAATGGGGCAGAGTGGGCACCGGCGCACAGAGCGTTCAAAGCACGGATGCGTTTTACCTGGACACGCGCACAGGCCCGCCGGCCAGTGTCCTTCAGGCACAAGTTAGCTCTTCCACATGCACGTCCGAGCCTCCCCTCAGGAACCGTTCATGCGCTGGGACAGAGAGAGAAACGCGCACGGCCTTCCCCTTCAGGGGGCAGGACACAGCCGCGGGAAGCAGCCAGAAGGTGACAACGGGACAGGTGGCTGGGAGGGCACCGAGCTGGCGGGTCCGTGGGCCTCAGGGGAAGGACACACAGGCCGCACAGCAGGGACAGAGCTGGAGTCAGCGAGGCAGCCGGAGTGTGTGATGAAAACATGAGATTTGCTGCACAGGCAGCAAGGATGAATGCAAACTCCGTTACCAGGGACTCTAAAAGGGTGAGGGGGTGGGGAAGCAGGTGAGGGCGGGCAGGGCGGTCTTCCGGCCGCAGGAGCAGGAGCCTGGACAAGTTTCTGCAGGGAGGACCCTCTGCTCACTGGTGAAGGGTCTTCTAGAAGGAGTTTCGGGTGAGCTCGGTGGGAGGGTGGTGGAGGGCACGTGGGCTCACGAGGCAGAGGAGGTGGGGATCTCAGACGCGCAGGGGCAGGCCCACAGGACTGGGGGGCTCGGGGCACAGCTCTGCATGGCAGACGGCACGGAGAACTGCAGGGACCCAGGGAGGGGCCGCGCTACGAGACAGGTGACAGGTGCCACAGAGAGCCTGCGACGTGGGGGAAACGCCTGGAGAGATGGGTTCCTGTGCGAACCTAGAGCGCGAAGGGAAGTCACTGCTACCCCAGAAACAGGGTGCAGAGAGGGTTAGGGTTAGGGCCCTTTCTAACGGGAAGAGCTCAGGGCGGGGTGCGCGTGCTACAGCCCCAGCCTAGGAAACACACTGGAGTTTAACCCGAATAACCGAGACTTCACTGGCATTTCCTATGAGGAGCCAGAAAGGGCCATTTCAGGAGACGTCCAGGGAGGTCACTGCTGTCCGAGCAGAGCTGGTCAGAATCACTGGAGTGAGCGGCGCCAGGGCTGGCGGCGGGGGCCAGTGTGGACCTGGAGACCTCAGAGTGCAGACCAGGGCGACAGCTGTGCAGGAGGGGACCCCCAGCGCGTGGTCAGGGAGGCAGCACCGTCCTAGGTTCCCACTGGACACGCGGAGGGACCCCCGCACCCTTCCGGAGGACGCACACTCAAGGGGGAGCTCTGAGAAAAGCCAGGTCTGGCTCCGTGAAAGGGGGAGGGAGGGGGAGGCCAGGCAGCAGGACAGCCAGAGGGCAGTGGGAGGGGCAGGGCGGCCCTGTTGGTGGCCGGCGGCCCTGTCCTGTCCTCCATGGCCTCCAGGAGTCCCGGCTCCTTCGCTACAAAGAACCGCATTGTTTCCAGATCCTCATCTTCAACCCGTTGGACCCCTCCCGGAGCCATCTTCAGTCCACCAGGTCCCCAACGCCTTCAAGTTGCCCCCTTTCCTGCGGAGCCCCGTCCCCCTCACCACAGCCCGCTTGGTCGACGTGCAACTCTATCCCCGAAGCTGTGCCCGCACGGGGCCGGGCCGCCCTGCCCCCACCGACTGGCCTTGATGTAAACGTGTACCCACAGCCGCAGGCCCCTTAGTCCTGGCCAGCAGCCCCAATATCCACTTCACGGTCCACATTGCTGCTCAAGCCCATCTATTCTGAACGAGCTCATATCCTATCTAATAATAGACAAACATGGTAATTGATTGTACCTTCCCTACACCTCCCCTTGGCTAATCAGTACAACACGCAAATTAACCGCCAACAAAGATGGCGGCTAACTTGCATACTGCAGGCAGGGCGGGACAGCGCGAGCCGCCAGCGCACCGCCATCCAGGGCAGGCCCGCCCCAGAAGCCCCAGCAGCCCCAGAAGCCGCCTGATATCGCAGTCACTCTATCAGTAAGCACTCTGAAAGTCAGTGGCATAAATGCACCAATTAAAAGACAGATTATGAGGGTGAATCAAAAACAAAACCCACTTTAAATATAAAGACACATATAGATTAAAAGTAAATGAATTAAGCTGCAGCCTGTTTTGCTCAGTGGATAGAGCATTAGCCCGTGGACTGAAGGGTCCCAGGTTCGATTCCAGTCAAGGGCATGTACCTCAGTTGCTGGCTTGATCCCCAGTCCCTATCAAAGCATGTGCAGGAGGCAACCAATCAATGTGTCTCTCCCTTTCCCTTCACTCTCTCTAAAATTCAATGGAAAAATATCCTTGGGTGAAGATTAACAAAAACAAAGTAAATGGATTAAGTAACATTAAAGAGATTATAAGAAAAATATATTCCAAATTTTGTTTGTTAGTTGTATAATGGTTATGTTTAAATTATTAACACCTATGAAATTGTGTGAAGTGTACATATAATATGCTGTGGTATTTTAGTTTTAACATATATAAAATTATTTCAAATTAAAATATTTAAAAATTAAAAATTAATAAAATATTAATTGAAATGTGTATGCATTACATGAAAAATCTCCTAATTGCTTCTAGCATAATTTATTAAATTGTGCTAAAATTTACAAGGGTTCAATTAAAAAATATCTTAATTCTAAATGATATAATAGAAAATATATAATAGTGCAGTTA
>NW_005354965.1:453795-458123 GCF_000412655.1 Myotis brandtii
TTCTGTGTCTAGGGACTTGCCTGCTGCGGACACGGATGTGAACGGAACCCTAGTGCCGTCCTTGGTGACAGGTCCAACCACGGCACCATGTGGCACACAGGCACAGCATGGCACACAGGCACCGCGTGGCACAGGCACAGGCACAGCGTGGCACACAGGCACCGCGTGGCACAGGCACAGCATGGCACACAGGCACCGCGTGGCACAGGCACAGCATGGCACAGGCACAGCGTGGCACACAGGCACACCTTTCTTTATTACACTTTGCAGCTATTGCCTTTTTTGTTGCCCAAATTGAAGGTTTGTGACGGCCCCGCATCGATCAAGTCTGTCAGCACCATTTCCCACCTGCATTTGCTCACTGTCTGTAGCACATGTTGGTAACCTTGCGATATTGATATTTCAAACCTTTTCAGTATTAATCCTGGGGATCTATGACCCTTGATGTTACTATTATAATTGTTTTGGAGCATCCAAATAGCACCCATTAAGACAGTGAACAGCCCTAAGCTGGTGTGGCTCAGTAGACAGAGCGTCGTCCTGTGGACTGAAGGGTCCTGGGTTTGATTCCCGGTCAGAACACATGCCCAGGTTTTGGGCTCCATCCCCAATAGGGGACGTGCAGGAGGCAACTGATCCATGATTCTCATCATTTATGTTTCTATCTCTCCCTCTCCCTCTCTGAAACCAATAAAAATATATTTTAAAAAATAGACAGTGAACATAACCCATACATGTTGCGTGTTCTGACTGCTCCACCGACGGGCTCCCCACCTCTCCCTCCCTCTCCTCAGGCCTCCCTAGTCCCCGAGACACAGCGATCACTACGCTGCGCCCATGAACAGCCCTATAGTGGCCACTAGAGCTGAGTGACAGGGAAGAGCCGCACATCTCAAAAGTGAGAAACGGTGAACGTCTCGAGGAAAGCACATTGGCGCTGAGGTGGCCGTGAGCTGGGCTTCTGGCAGCGAACAGCCAGCTGTGCAGGCAGAGGGGACGGGCTGGAGGGCACGGAAGGGGAGAGGTGAAGCAGTCACCGCTGCTGCGGGACAGAGGACCACGCCAGCCCCAGCACTCCCTGCCCCAAGCCCGGCCCTGGGCCAGGCCACGCTCTCCTCACGGCTGTGGAGGCTGAGAGGCGAGGAGGCTGCAGGGAGAAGGTGCTGCTGGCAGGGCTGGGCCGAGGGTTAAGGAAAGAAGCCGCCTCCATACAGAGAGCAGGCGAAGCAGCGGTGCTGGTGGAGCAGCTGCGGCAGGTCACCCAGGAGACCCGCTAGGAGTGCACGAAGCAGATTCCACTGCAGATGAAACAGCCTCACATGGAGGATGCCACCTGTGACCTTCATAGCTCGAGAGGTCAATGCCGGAGTTCAAAGGCCAAAGGACCGGCTGACCTGGCGAGGGCTCATGCAGCTGTGACTTGGCGTTGAAGCCGATGCCCACCTACCTACCATCTGCAGCCCAGGGCCCTCGGGCTCCCTCTCACCAGGCAGGACACACTGAGGACAGCTCTACGGTCTGCCCCGCACCCGGGTTAGAAACACTCAAAGCCCCTCTTGGGGCCTCCTGCTCAGGAGATTCCTTCCAAAGGCCCCCGCTCCCTGACTCACACCTGGCCGCCCGGCTCGGAGGGAGCCCCAGGAGACGCGGCTGCCCGCCTGCCCGCGAACGTCCAACCTGCCGCCCTCGAGTCAGGAGTGGTTCTACTCTCAGGACTCTTATTATCTAAGAAATGCAGTTTGTAAGACTCCTCCGGCGGATCTGGGCAAGGCCCAGGGAAAGCCTTCTGGGAGGACTCACCATTCCAGTAAGAACAGGTGCAAGGGAGCGGGCAGGTCCCAGCGTGAGGGGCTCGGAAGGAGGCTGCTACAGCCCCAGGATGACCGTGAGGGGTCAAGACGTCAGTGAGAAGTGACGGCAGCTGTGGGGGGCAGTGAGGGAGACCCAGGTCAGAAGTGGAGCCCAGAGCCCGGACTGACCGCTGCATCGCACCACGGAATGGAGGAGGTGCTGCTCACGGAGGAGCCAAGGGGTTTCCCGAGATGCAACCAACTCCAGCGGAGACACTGCGAAGACTGTCAGGACGACCACGAAGGCCTTAGGCTGCTCCTTCAACTGTTGATCAAACAGTGTTAGGGCCTCAGGATCGATTCAAACTTTGAAAAACAGGTCAACTGGTGAGGCAAACTTCACTGTCGTCTTAAGAAATTGCCACGGAGTCAGCTGCCAGCCCACCGAGGTGAGACCCTCCCCCTGAGGTGAGACCCTCCCCCCGAGGTGAGACCCTGCCCCCCAAGACCACGGCTCCCTGAAGCCTCCGACGAGGGTTAGCATTTTTGGAAAGAAAGTGATGTCGTTAGGGCATGCACATTCCTTTAGACCAGCGGTTCTCAACCTGTGGGTCACGACCCCTTTGGCGGTCGAACGACCCTTTCACAGGGGTCGCCTAAGACCATCCTGCATATCAGATATTTACATTACAATTCATCACAGTCACAACATGACAGTTATGAAGTAGCAACGAAAATAATTGTATGATTGGGGGTCACCACAACATGAGGAACTGTATTTAAAGGGCCAGAAGGTGGAGAACCGCTGCCTCAGACATCATGCTATTCGCACTCAGGAGCCCAGGGCAGCTGTGTTTCCAGGGGCGGTCACTGCTGTCCAAGCAGAGCTGGTCAGACAGGGTAAATGCCCCTCACCCAGGCTCCCGCTGCCGCGCTGGCTGCTGTGTTGTGGTGCCTGCAACCAAACCCACAGGATCTCCGAGGCCCCAGTTCCCCTTTCATTACCAAGTCACATCCATTTTAGGGACACACCGCCCTTTATCCCAGTTAGTTTATCATGAGAAGAATAAAGACTAGGAAGACTCTCATCCCCTACCAACGCCCCCGCCGCGTCTCTACCACCCCTTCCGCCTACGACAGTGGTCGGCAAACTCATTAGTCAGCAGAGCCAAGTATCAACAGGACAATGACTGAAATTTCTTTTGGGAGCCAAGTTTTTTAAACTTAAACTATATAGGTAGGTACATTGTTATTAACTTAATTAGGGTACTCCTAAGGCTTAGGAAGAGCCACACTCAAGGGGCCAAAGAGCCGCACGTGGCTCGTGAGCTGCGATTTGCCGACCACAGGCCTAGGAGCACGCATGTGCTCTAAAGGGTGAGCCCTCTACTCAAACCCGAGTCCCAACCCTCTCACCCAAGTGAGCCATCCACCCGGCAAGTGTTTCTCTCTTGCAGCAGAAATTCCCTCCACTGGGTTTCCAATCACAGAGACGGTCAGTTCACCCACCTCCCAGATGTAAGAACAGAAACTCCCTCGCCCGCTTCTCCCTTCAGCAACCGCCCTCTCACTGTCCCATACACAGGCCTCAGGTGCCCAGACCCGCCCGTCTCTCCATCTCGGCTCCCCGGCCTCTCTCTATAATGGGGCTCTGGGGCCAGCGCGCCAGGGAAACCCCTTAAGGTCGCCCAGACTCCTCCCGCTCAACGCCGCTGTCACGTCCCCCTTTGGCCCGACAGCTGAGCTCTCCCTCTGACCCGGGGGCTCTCTGCTTGGCCCCTGCCCCTGCCGAGCCCGTGTCCTCCCGGGACACCACACGGCGGGTGTGGGAGCACCACCTCCGCCCCAGCTCTGCCTCGGAGCGGTGACGTGGACAGGCCCCTCGCCCTGCGTGCCTGGGTTTCCCGTCTATAGAGTGGGACCGCGGGGCTACCCCACACGGTAAGGCTTTCATGACCGAGGGACACAGCTCCTTGCGCGGCCCCGGCAGGTACGGACCCATTAGTGCTCAGTGGCTCCAACTGCGCACAGCGCTGGCCTCCCTCCCCTGCCCGCTACCTGCCCCGCAGGCGGCCGTGCAGCCAGGGCTGTGCTGACCACACTGGATTACAGGGGTTCCCTCACCACGTGCCCGAGCACCAGTCAGACCACCCGGCACTGGAACCTGCTACCCTCAGACACCCACTGCTCCCCCATTCCTGCCCCTCCCGGAGTGGCACCGACATCCTACCAGCTCCCCAGCCAGGAACTCTGGTGCCTCCTCTCTCTCGCACCTGTGTTTAAGTTATGAGCAATTCTACAGCCCCATCTTCAAAATAAATTCAGACCCAACACCCACCGCCTCACTGCACCCCCGTGAGTCTCCACCTCATCGACTACAGCTTCACACTCGTCTCCTCTACGCGCTTTCCACCTCGCTGGCCCGTGTTCCATGTAACAGCCACGGGAACCCTTAAATGCCGAAGGGATGATAACCCTGTTCAAACCCCGGCTTCCCCTCACACCCGCAGCCAGGTCCTCGGCCCCTTCTCTAAACTC
>NW_005354965.1:458178-467610 GCF_000412655.1 Myotis brandtii
TCACTGCCCCTGTGGCCCCTCAGACAAGCCGAGCGCCTTCTCCACCAGGCCCTCTGCTGTTTCTCTACCCGAAACCCTCCCGTGTTCAGCAGGCTCGTCCCTCTATCACGTCTCCACACCCCTCCTCACGCACCGTGTAGAACAGCGTCCCACCCTGACGGCTCCCTGCTCCCTCTCTTCACATCATCGTCTCCGGGACCACGGTTCCAGGGAGACAGGCCGTGGCCGGCTCAGACAGGTGTTGAACAGGTACGCGCTGAGTGTGCCGTGGACGGTGGTGGCGGAGGCCACGACCCAGCTCGAGGGGAAGGCCAGGCCTCGCCCAGGGCAGCAAGGCCCCCCCACAGCCCCGCAGGGCCTGGGCCTGGAAAGGCGGCATGTTCCTCACAGCCCCTTGGCTGGCCCGGCGGCAGCTCTCCCTGTTCTGAGTTGATCCAA
This sequence comes from Myotis brandtii, assembly GCF_000412655.1. Taxonomy (NCBI): domain Eukaryota; kingdom Metazoa; phylum Chordata; class Mammalia; order Chiroptera; family Vespertilionidae; genus Myotis; species Myotis brandtii. The sequence continues at coordinate 458,617 of NW_005354965.1, forward strand.
CAGAACGGCACCGTGGCATTTCGCACGAACCTAACACAAAATTCCCGCTCTCCCCCGAGGCCCGGAGATCCCGGGTCAGGCTGTGGGTTCATCCGTGTCCTTCACTCTGCACTTCAGAAGTCGGAAACAGTGCAACCCACATGTTGCCTTCTTTGCCTGGATTTACCAATTAATACGTTTAAGGCATATCTGACTCCCAGGCATTTCTATAGAAGGCACAGACAGAAGAATAAGGAGCTAAGTTTTAAAGAATTAAAGCACATTTTAGATTATATGAGATTATTAAATTGTCCTTAGAATGTTAAATTTTTAAGAGAAATTTGAGTTTTCGATAATTATAATGCAGTATACTGAGATCTATTTTTAGCATAAGGTACACTTTTGATTAAAATCTAATGCATGAGAAGCAGAATGTCAAATAAAGAGAAATCAAAGACTATTATCACTTTAAAATGACCCGGGTTTTGTACAAAATAATGTGCGATGGGTTTTGTCTGCTCAGTCCCCTCTGCTCACCGGGCTGCTTCCTGGAATCGCAGTCTGTGCACTGCAGTGATCGCTACTTACTATGATCAGCACAGCATCACAGCTCTGACTTCAATGTCAGAGCTGGGCCACCAGAATGAAGAAGCGTGACGTACACAGTGAACCCACCACTGGATGACTGTTTTCACTGTCGACGGGCAAAACAAATCTTACCTGAAGTTCCTCACGGCAACAGCTGCCTAACAAAGCCGCCAGCCACCGCTCCCGCCCCTCCCCGCTCCCCGGGCCCAGGCCTGCCCCAGAGGTGAGTGTGGGCGTGCAGGTTTGCACAGGACCCCCTCCCCTGGGTTTGTCCTGTTTGAAGTGCTTCACCTTATGAGAAAATGCAGTGTATTCGTGCATAAATCCATGTCCACGGCCAATGCCTGCTGTGGAACAACTGCTATTAATGACCTGTGAGGATGGCGACACTGAGTGGACGGCTCTGCGATGAGCAAGGGGAGCCATTCCACACATCACACCGATGGAGCGTGATGCACACTGAAAGCTCCCCAAAGGGAAGCGCCTTTCTCGGATCGCCCACAGGCTTCTGTTGGTGCCAATCCAGCACCTGGTAGGGCCTCTAGCTGACACTTTAATAGAACCAAACATCACAGCAAAATTCACAAGAAAAACTAGTAAAATGCAAAAATTACATTTAGAAAATTCCATGTTATCATTAAAAAAACGTTCTGGGCACGTCTTCATTTCCTTTGAAGTTATTCTCACTAGTACATTCCTGCTTTAATGTTCAGATTCAAATGTTAAAAATTAGTAACTATAAGAAAATTCTGGGCACAGAAATCTAAGTAAAATCACTACAAATCAAATACCAATTTTAAAGTTAGCTACAGAAGTCAGTGGTAAAATTATCTACCTTTTAGGCAGTTTAAATAGCTATAATAGACTAGAGGCCCAATGCATGAAGATTCGTGCAAGAATGGGCCTTCCTTCCCCTGGCTGCTGGCACCGCCTTCACTACGGCCCAGAGTGGCTGTGTATGCAAATTAACCCGCCATCTTTGTTGGGTTAATTTGCATAGTCACTCCTGATTGGCTGGTGGGTGTTGCGAAGGTACGGTCCATTTGCATCTTTCTCTTTTATTAGTGTAGATTGCAAAAAAGCAAACACAGCTGTTTAAGTATAACAATCTGCAAACCAATTTTGTCCACATAATTCCTTCAAGTGTCCAAATGGGAAAATATCAACCCCTGTGCTCAATGTGGCCACGTGAGAGCACGAGACCGCAAGCCTGCCCACATCGGGCCCTGGGCTGCGCCCACCCCGCTCTGCCTTCTGCTTTAAGTCTTTGGTAACAAAATGATGGGTGAGTAGGAAGCAGTCCCCCAAATACCCAGTTCTTATGTGTCAATGCCACCACCACCCACAGCAGGGCAACAAAGCTGGGGAGACTCTGTATATTCATCATTAAATGCATGTGGCAGGAAAAGAGGCTTTATTTTCCACCAAAGGAACGAGTCCACCTTAGAGTAATTTTTCCTTGAAAAGGCATTTTACATATATTGGTAAAGGTAGAGATATGTAACACAAACAAACTTTTTTTGCATGTTTTTTATTGTTTGGAACACCACAGTAACCCAAATTTCACATTTACAGTGAACTTTTTAATAAAAATATGCTGTACACAACATTATAGATACATGTTACACAAAAGTAAACATCGACACTTACACAGTAAAGAGAATGAACTCACTGCCACCCTCCTCCACATCCCTCTAACTGGCCAGCACCGCTAGGCTTAGCCTCAGCTCTCACCGAACCAGCTGTGCACTAGCTGCCATGAACCGTGGGGACTAAGAATGAATTTCTTTAAGTGAGTCATAATGAATTATTATATTACTGTGTACCAAATACTTCTATATTTTCAGATTGCCAGTTACCAAAACATTCAGACTCTTAAAAGATGGAGGTTCAGTTCTCCACCATGCGGCCGTGTGGGCAACCCCCCCGGCCCCCCGCCCAAGCAGGCAGCCATGGTCCCAAACTAACACCATGTGTAAGTCTGATGATCAGAAATCCTTCAAGCCAAACCACCCATAAAGCACCACTGCCTCTCGCCAGGGAATTGCCCACCGCAGACAGGGGGAGACCTGTTGACCATCTGCCTGGCCCCTGCTACTTACAACTACTGCTGCTCTATTTCAGAAATTAAGATCTTGGTTAGTTAAGTCTCTCAATGATACATTCACCATCACTGTAAAATGACTTGAGCGTCATTACTGGGAAGAATACAAGTATCAGGCTGTGCTACGACCAACACACACGCTTTCTCAGGGAGCCAGCGGCCGCATCGGCAACACTGTGCGTGGGAACCTGCGGTCTGGCCTGGTCCACCGGAAACCACCTGAGGCAACCAAGTAAGACACATGTCCACCCCCTAAATCAGCGGTTCTCAACCTGTGGGTCGCGACCCCTTTGGGGGGTCGAATGACCCTTTCACAGGGGTCGCCTAAGACCATCCTGCATATCAGATATTTACATGACGATTCATAACAGTAGCAACATTACAGTTATGAAGTAGCAACGAAAATAATTTTATGGTTGGGCCACAACATGAGGAACTGTGTTTAAAGGGCCAGAAGGTGGAGAACCACTGCTCTAAAAAGTGTGTCCACTTTGCCAGACATGCAGCAGGTACACGAGCCACAGGTAAAGGAAAGGACTTCAGGGCTGCAGAGCAGCACCCCGTGAGGGTTCGCAGTATGGCCCGTGCACCCCCCGGTGTTAGTGGTTTTACGTACATTTGCCCCCCGACGTCATCCCAACACGCGGCTTGTCGTCTTTATTCTCCTTTCCCACGCAGGACTGCAGTGAGCATCACGTGACTTACTCCTAGGATTAATTTTCTGGCACTGCGCCTACTTCTTTCCATTCTCATGACAGGACAGGAGGGCAGAGAGGAGCGTGCAGACCTAGGGCCCAGCCGTCCACCATCGGGCAAAGACCAGCCGTGCCCGTCGCTGCCCCTCGGGCGCCCGCAGACCCTGCCTTCCTCTAGCCCCGGGCGGCGTGGGTGAGTCTCCCCTCCCTGAACAGACACTACAAGCCCCGTTCCTCTGGAAGGTCACACTCAGGGGACGTCTTTTGGAGCCTCCCAATCGCAGGGACATGGGAGGTTTTCCTTCTGACTGAAACGGCATTTTAGGAAAAACTACTTATTTTAACAAGTTTTCATTTTTATGTCAAATTTTAACCTTTCCAGATTTGGAATCGTCTTCAATTTCTAAACTGAGTTTGAAAAGTCATGACGATCACATGGGTAAAGTGCGAAGAGCAGGGCCCTGAAGACAGGCCACCCGCCTGCTGATGCGACCAACGTCCCTTCTCTCAGAGCGTCCGTCCCAGTGGGGATGCCGGGGGCGGGGGGATGAACAGATGGGCATCCAAATAGGTATGTCAGGCAACAATAAACGCTAAGAAATTTATTTTTCTAGCGATGCTTAGCTTACTAATTTTATTTTTTAAGCGCACCAAACTTTTGATCCGTGTTTTATCTCACATGTAGGATGCAGAGTTTAAATGACACATTTTAGTAGCGGTAAGAAATAAAGGGCAGAATCTTTTTTTTTTTTTTTAATCCTCACCTGAGGGTATTTTTCCGTTGATTTTAGGGAGAGTGGAAGAGAGAAGGAAAGACAGAAATATCGATGTGAGAGAAGTCTGCAATTGAGGTATGTGCCCTTGACTGGAATCGAACCCGGGACCCTTTGGTCCACATTCTGCGCCAAACCACCAGGGCAAGAGCAGAATCTTGAAGACCTAAAGGTTAGGCCAGAGGCAGGCTCCTTATGCTTCTAGGACGTTGGAAAGTGGTGGGTGTCAGACTGGGAAAGAATGGGATCCTCTCGCTCAGTTAACCCCAGAAGAGAAGCGTGAGTGCACACATGCTTCTGTAAATGGCCTCCGGGCCCAGCATCCATGGGCACGAGACTAGAACATTTCATTTCACACAGAATCTCAGCAGGCGAGGGGGTGGGAGAAAGGGGTTGATCAGCAAAGTCTATCCAACTCAGATTCTGTGATTCTTGTGAACCATCTTATTACAAATATGAAAACAAAACAGACAAAACATAACAAAACTGAGATGCACAGATGTTAATTTCCCAGCTGCCAGTCCAGCGTTCCTCCTATTACATGACTTCCAGGGCACAGGCCTCTTGAGCAATCCCCTCATTAAACAAGTCATTTGCCATCATTATGATGATGACCGCTACAGTATTTGTGACAAATTTTAATCCCACATCCTCTTTTACTATTTATTACTGAGTCTGTGTGCTAATGGAAATAAAAGTCAAGTTTATTATCAGCCAAAACTCAGTCTTGGAGAGGCCAGAAGACAGCAAGCCATTTAAAAAGAAACGGATTTTAATGATAAATGTAGTACAGGCACCAAGTGCAAGTTCCCAGCAGTCCTGAAAGGTGTAGGTCAGAGTAAAAGTCCTGCATCGCCGCCCACCCCGCAGCCCCACCGCCAGAGGGCCAGTGCGCCCTTCCTACAGGCGAGATGGACGCACACGTGAGGACACACCCTCCCCTCCGAGAACACAGGGCTCGCGGGCTGGACCCGGAGGACGGAGTGGCCGCCCACTGGGAGAGTCGGGGTTAATTATACTGGGCAGCACCACTGCCGGGCAGCAGTGTATTCATTAGAAGGTGGTCAGTCTGACAAGGACACGATGTATCCATTTGTGACTCAAGGAAGCCAGGCCAAGGCCTCCCAGCTGTGCACAGTGTCACCCTCTTCCTTAGCCACAGGGTCCCATTGTCAGCCGAGCACAGAGAACTTAGCAGGAGGGAACGGAGGGGCCTGCTACGCAGGCAGCAAAGCCACTTTACTGGCACGTATCGAAGACCATGATCTTTGCTAGCCCACAAAGAATGATACCAAGTCCAGGGTTTTTAAAGATATAAAGACTGGTCCACACAGGGAAAAAACCTGCGCTGTCAAAGAAACGTTCTCTCATAAAGCTAGGACACCTGGCGTTATGCCAATCTTGGACTTTTACCAAGTCCCCTTCCCAGAGATCAATCACTTTCCGATACCAAAGTAAGATGTGCAGCCCCGAACGTTCATTCAAGACAGACAGACAAAATTCCCCCACGGAGGCGGTCTCCAGACGACTCTCGGTAAAGACCAAGAGCACACACTCATTGAAGAGGGAGATCTTCCTCCAAGAAAACAGCAGCCTCAGAGAAGATTTTACCGAAATTACCAGTTTAAGAAAAACACTCAACTTGGGAGAGGAATAAAAACGGATGCTAGAAAAAGGCACTTACCCAGAAGCGAGACAGGCTGGGTGACCGGAGGGGTGGGCAGACTCGTGGGCGCGGCGGGCGGCGCGGCAGAGCCGTACATTTTCACACCGTCACCAGACTCGGCGTTTCCTCTAGCCCCAGACACCACTGTTGGAATGGGATTTCCAATAGGTAAGTCTTTGGTGGGGTCTTCGCTTCTACCAGCGATAGTAGCTAAGGGATATAATCACATCGACATGTGACGCTGAGCAGCTAATTCTCTCCCGGCCACGTCTACACCTAGTACTAACCCATCTCCCTCCGTCCCGACTCCAAGGAGAACTGGACACAAAGGAAACGTGCTTACAGTTTGGGATGCTCATTGGTGGAGTGTGAGGAGGAGGAATGGACACGGGTGGAGTTATAGGAGGTGGGGGTCCGGGAGGAAGAAAACCTAGAATGAGAAAAATAGTCACTTTTGCTACCTCACTTCATCTCACACTCAAAAACAATGTCTTCTCAAACAACTTGGTGTACCTGGTGGTAAATGCATGGGGTTGAATCCTGGGCGTAAAAAGGGTGGAGGAGGAGGCGGCGGAGGAACGCCAGGACCGAAGCCCGGCGGCGGAATTCCCAGAGGCGGCGTGAACGTGGGCGGCTGGAGAGCACCAACCACAGGAGGCCCTGGCTGATGTGGGGGGACCTGGAGAGGAAGGAAGAAAGATGAAGCCACCCATCTAGCCACCCTCCCTCCTACGTAGTGAGCAGAGACAAAGCAAATACCTTGTTGAAAAAACAGACGTTTCCAAATTGGTTCTTATTACGTGAGTAAATTAGAAAACAGATGGTAATCTGTACCTGCCCCAAACGACAGAAACCCAGTGTGCTCTCTGCTTTATGACAGCAGATCCACACTGTGCCTCCCAGCGTCGGCTGGTGACCTGGCAGAATGTGCCCTGCTGAAACGATGTCCCATGATCCGCCAGTAAGTCTGAGAACGTAACCTACGAAAAGCTCCCCCACCAATTCCACGGTGATGGGATCTCAGAGTCAAACCGCTGGGCGGGCTCTGTGACCTGAGCAAGCGGACCCTCTCTAGACCTCAGTTTATTTATCTGTAAAATGGGAAAGTGCCAACCTCAATCCTCATGGGGATTGAAAAGTTAATGCATGTTAAGTGCTAGTGTCTGGCACTTAATAAACACCCAACAAATAAATATTTGCTATTGTTTAAAAAAAAAAGTATGAACAATTTTAACAAATGAGTCGGATTTCTTAAATGAATGCTGACATACTTGAATCTTATTTACAATCTACACTGAAGGGCATATCTAACAGGTCGACTACAGAGTGACCACTTAGGAAGTCCACTTGTAAACTATCACAGCTGAAGAGGCCAGGAACCCCACTCTGTGTTAGTGCGGATTCACCTGGGGGACTTACGGTAAGAAACAGAGTAAGGAAGGTACTGAAAGACGAGAAAAATCTAGTGGATCATATGGAAACCGGGGTCAGCTATTTACAATTTAAACCAGGGGTCCTCAAACTACGGCCCGCGGACCACATGCAAATACAAATATTGTATTTGTTTCCATTTTGTTTTTTTACTTCAAAATAAGATATGTGCAGTGTGCATAGGAATTTGTTCATAGTTTTTTTTTTAAACTATAGTCCGGCCCTCCAGCGGTCTGAGGGACAGTGAACTGGCCCCCTGTTTAAAAAGTTTGAGGACCAAAGGTTTTCTGTGGAGATTCGGTAACAGGAAACCTGCGAGTGTTGAACGCGCCTCGTTTAGCCCTCACCCGCTCTGACAGAGGAAGGCCAAGGCCAGGAGAGGGCACCTGCACATTCACAGACAGGGAAGGGGTGCTTGGGGGTCGGTGATCTGCTCAAGGTCAATGGAGCTGGGATTCAAGCTCTCATCTACCAGAACCAGCCCTTTCTCTGAAGTAACAGGACAGCAGACTCGCTAAGACTAACCTTCATGTTAAATGGCACTCAATTTATTTAAAAAAAAATCATGACCGCACCACCCAAACCAAAGATTTAGAAACATCTTTCCCTCGAAACAGCTGCTTGTCGGGTATGAATCCAGCTCCCTCAGAGCCTAAGTCCATGAAGAACAAAGATCCGATATGAAAATAAAGTGAGAGTAAAAAGAATAGAAGAAACCAACGGGTTTGCACCTCAGGTCTGACACACACTAGTGCAGTGATGGCGAACCTTTTGAGCTCGGCGTGTCTGCATTTTGAAAAACCCTAACTTAACTCTGGTGCTGTGTCACATATAGAAATTTTTTGATATTTGCAACCATAGTAAAACAAAGGTTTATATTTTTGATATTTATTTTATATATTTAAATGCCATTTAACAAAGAAAAATCAATCAAAAAAATGAGTTCGCGTGTCACCTCTGACACGCGTGTCATAGGTTCGCCATCACTGCCCTAGTGTAAGGTATTCTGTAATTAGGCAGATGGAAGGCAATATGAACGCATTCTGGTTTCATTAACATTATTTAAAAATGTGCTACAGAGCTTATAAGCAACAGGTTGGACATATCAAAATATGACAAATAACCCACATTTATGACTCGGGTCTCTGACTATGAATGCAGACATACATCTACGTAAGATCTGGAAGGTTTATTTCAGAAACGTGGAAGTCGAAAGAACGCCCCGCCCCTCTCACCTGTGGAGGAGGTACTGTGATGGGCGCGGGGACGGGAATAGGAGGGACGGGCACCGGCAAAGGCTTGGGGATGGGTGACACTGGTTCTGCATGTGAGCTTTCTGCCCCTCCATTCTGAGCAACTTCATTCTCATGCTTCTTGGTAATTCCTTTCCACTCTATGGGAGTTAAAGACATTTAACAATAGCAGCTTACCATGTTCAGTTAAAACTTTAAATCCAAAAGTGATTTTTGAAATGTTGATTAAAATAAAAAAAAATAAAACCACCCAGTGGTCTATTAAAGAAACGCCCATGCTAACCTTATAAATAGTATTTAAATTAGCAACATGCAAAAAGCAACTGCTCGCTGTGTGCCAGGCACTTTATACACACTAAGCAATGTAATTCCCACCACCGCCTGGAAGTAGTTCTATTATGATTACGAGTCCCATGCTATGAGGAAAACAAAGACAATCTGTTCCAGGCCTGTACCTCAGTAAGTGGCAGAGATGCCTAGTCTAGGTTCCTTTTTTTTTTTTTTT
>NW_005354965.1:467743-497226 GCF_000412655.1 Myotis brandtii
GAAAACATATATATAATTACATATTGTTTTTGTGATTAATCACTATGCTTTAATTATGTTCAATTTGTAACAATGAAAATACATCCTGCATATCAGATATTTACATTAGGATTCATAACAGTAGCAAAATTACAGTTATGAAGTAGCAACGAAAATAATTTATGGTTGGGGGTCATCACAACATGAGGAACTGTATTAAAGGTTCACAGCATTAGGAAGGTTGAGAACCAGTGCTCCAGGGCCCTGGATAGTGATGGGTAGGTACACAGTAGGAGTCATTGTTCGGGCTCCAAATTTTGGGGTCCAACCCCAGCAGGTCCTGGGGTTCCCAAAGGTGTGGACAGAGTCGGTGAGGAATGAATGACATGGAGACAGCAGTCAACTGATCAGCAGCCTAGCCAGGATCTCCAGCCAAGTTCTGTGTCTAGTCTAGGTTCTTGTTTGGACAAAGGATCGGGGAGGGAGGAGCCTCCCAGAATGCCAGGCACCAGGCCCAGTGCAGGGAGGAGGGCCTGGGCGCAGTCGTCCAGCACCAACCCCTCCCGTGGCTCTCCAGCCACAGCCCTGCTTACACCCCCCCAGCAGCCCTCTCCCCGCGCCACGCCACCCTGTGCCCCTCCCGCATCAGTTCCCGGACCCTCTCCAGGCCATGCCCAGAGCCGCTGCCACTTTCCCCCTGCAATCCCACTGCCAGCCTGGCGTCTCTCATAGACCTGACCACACACAACTGCACCTCCTTGCCATACACACCTACTTCCCACGACTTTTCTGGACATTCACACATTTTCAAAGAAATTACTACAAAGCACTGGATTACAGCACAGTGTCGACGACGACCAGGTTAGGGCTCATTGGGTCTGTCTGACCCACGATCAGTCATTGTTTACTTTGGATCTGCATCTCTCCACTTACTGTAAGTTGCAGAAGAGCAAAGACCACATCTATCTTAGTCACCACTGTGTCCTCGGTTTATCACGGAGAGAATGGCACATGTGGTACTTGAAAAATCACAAAAAAACGCTTCATCTTGGAAAGAAGCATCTGCCGCACGCACCGCACGCCTGGGTTTTACATACACCAGCACCGCGTTACCTGGGTTAAGCGTGTCGCTGTCCAACATGCCTCCTTCACAAAAGCCCTCCAGCTCCTCAGGCTTCACTTTGTCCCAAGGAACGTAGGTCACACCCAGCTCCACGTCCCAATACTGCTTGTAGTCCGCCTTGATGCCTTTGTTTAAGGCCCAGGCGATCTGTTCACCACGAATTCAATAAGGAGAGAAAGGGACACAGGGAACGCTGTGAGGTTCGAGAGTTCAGTTCCCCCCGTTCTACTCGCTCAGACTGGGGCAGCAGGGGCATCTGGCCTCGCGGTCCTGGGCCTTATCTGCCACCAGGAAAGCGGTGCCCACTCGTCTCCCGCTGTCTTAGATGGGAATGTAACTGCACCTCCTCCTTACCCACTTCCCCCCCCACCTCACAACCCAGTCAGCATAAAACTTAGAGAAAAGACAAATGTTTATCAGGGCAACTGCCAACTCCCCTGGACAACCCAGCACACGGGGCCACTCTCGGAAGCCAGGGACCTTGGGATGATCCAGCACTAGACAAAGCCACTCTGTGGCCCAAGCCCAGGGCAGTGCGCTGACACCAAGGAAGCACTGGCTGGGGCGCCGCAGGGAAGAATGCCCATCTATCTGTATCTTTTTCCTATCTTTGTTCAAGACTTTTCATAGTTAATTCTAAGAAAAATGACAAACTTTACATCCAAAAATTTTTAAATAACAAGATAAAATATTTTACTAAATATTATATTTAAGCCAGCCAGTGTGGTTCAGTGGTTGAGCGTCAACCTATGAACCAGGAGATCATGGTTAGCTTCCCAGTCAGGGCACATGCCTGGATTGTGGGCTCGATCCCCAGTGTGGGGCGTGCAGGGGGCAGCCCATCAAGGATTCTCTCTCATCATTGATGTTTCTATCTCTCTACCCTTCTCTATTCCTCTCTGAAATAAAAATATATTTAAAAAATAAAAATAAATAAATATTCTATTTAAGGCACCAATACCTTGAAGGCTTGCTCTATCTACATTTTAAAAAATTAAAAATTCTACCATGAACCTAACATTTAAAATTTGGTAACCTTAACAGATAACTTTTTTTTAAAAGATGCATATGAAATACGCTTATGTCCAATATTACAGTTTAAGAAAATGGAGTCTCAGGTAGAACACTGTACCTTTATGGACTTCTGGTTCACTTTATAGTTCCCTCGGCTCAGCTTCTGCAGGGCGCGGTAGGCGTCTTGCCTATGCACCATAACAATGTAGGCACAGCCTCTGGGAGGAATCATCTGCTCCAGGAGATTTCCGTGTGGGAAAATATGGGCACAACATCAAAGAACAACAAGATACAAGTCACCAGTTCCAACAGCCCAGCCAGACCCATCTCCCCGGTCATGCCAGCACTCCGTCGCCGGAGAGTAAACACCTCGTCAACTGGCAATGTACGTTTGGTCTCAGTTGCCAGTTATTAAGGAGCCTACAGTCCCCTAAGCTTTATTACATAAGGACTTTTCTAGAAAAAGGTTTTAAACGTGGTTATTAAAGATACATGATTAAAAGCAGAGAATGCTAAACACGGACTCAGAACCCCTCAACTCTAGCCACATTGTCTACAAAACCTGGGCAAATGTTACCTGAGGTCCCAATCCTTAATTTTATGAAATGACAATCACATCTGTCCACTGTCATTAAGTAATTTAATAAATACTCACATTAATCGATTCAATTGGACCAAACTCTTCTAAGAGACTGGCAACGTCCTGCTGAGTCGTCCTTTTGTCCAGCTGTCCCACCCAGAGTGTAGTGCTACAAACTGAGAGTAAAGCTGTCGTCAGAAACACGCACACCTGACAGCGAACCACACTGCACCCGCCGTCAGAAAATCACTACAGAACCAAGCACGAGTTACCTCAGGCTTGAGGAGCAAGTCCCATATCCTAGTTCGTTTAAATATTCTAGAAACTGCGGCACTGCTTCCAGAATTGAAACCAGAATAGTGAACACACACAGCGTTAAAGCAAACTGCCTCCGTGGACAGACCCGAGACTGGATCCTAACCCTGAGCCCAGCCAGTACAGTGCTTGCATTCGCCGTGCGCACCGGCCCTCCACCTGCCGAGCGTGCCCCAGGCAACAAGCTTCACAGAGTCAGAAGCCTCGTATCTGCCCAGGCCACCAATGACGACATCCGGTTAGCTCCGGATGCAGCACACACACTATTACACAGACTTCATGCACATATTCAGGAAGTAATGCAAGATAATGCCGTCTATACTAGGAAATCTTCAGAAAAGAAAGAGGGGATTAGTGATTCTAGGGGAAAAGGTAAATAAAACCTTCCCACTGTGCATGAGGTTGGCTAGAATCTATTTCCCACACTCACTCCTCACTGCTGCTTTACAGCTGGCTTAACGAAAAAGCAAATCCAAGAGTATACAGTCAACTAATGAGACACGATAAAGCAGTGTTTTGCTAACAATTAGGAAACACTTTAAATCCACGACATAAAGAAATCCTGCAGAAGCCTGACTGCAAAGGGGAACGTACCGCTCGCGGTCTCGGACTTGACGGGAGGAAGGCCTTTCTGCCGGCGCTCTCTCTCTTTCTCTCGGTCCCGTCTTTCTTGGGATCGAGAGCGAGGAGAATGGCGCCGTCTGTCCCGGGACCGAGATCGAGAGCGTCGATGCCGAGACCGTCGAGATCTAGAACCAGATCGAGAGCGCCTCCTTTTTGGTGACCTAATATTTTCAGGAGGAAGAATGGACAGCACACGAAGAAAGTGTTAAGCATGTAAGCACGTGTTAATTTGAAGAAGAAATAAAAACATAAAGCAGGTAATTTAATGTGTGAATACATAAGAAACTGACAGCAGGGAAAGAGTCTATTGAAATGACTAAAGAAAGAAGGCTGGCAGTTTATGGAAGTGCTCTCACCGTCGACGCCTCCGGTGCTGCACTAACTACATGCCTGCAGTCACAGCTGTTACCTACCTTCTCAGCCAGCCCTCTTTGCTGCAGCGATTACAATGCCGTGTAAACGATCTGTACACAGGCGTCCCAGGGAACAAATGTGGGTAAGACCACTGACCTCAGAATGGTTTGCAAGTACTTCTGCTCCAACTCACACACAGGCACACAAATACACCAAGTGATATTTATTCACCCAACTCGGAACCAATCCAACTCTATGTCTCCTAAGACACATAGAATTGGAAAAACATTTTCCATAAATTACCTGGATGCTGACCTAGATCTCGACTTTCTGTTATCAGACATATGCCGCTTCACCTCTTGAATACAAGGCTGTTCTACTTTCATTTCCTTTAAAAACAAAACAAACAGCTATCATTAAATGAGAAAAGGAAAATTATAAATAAGGCACAGGACAAAACCTAAAAACATTCCATTCCAGTCTCCTGACCTGAAGCAGTTCTCTTTGGGTTACTTGAGACCCAATGGCCTTCAGTGTAAGAACCTTTACATTGTTTATGAGGCCAGAGGACACACTCTCCTTTCGGAAATGACTGCGTGCAGGTGACACACTGTTTCCATAGGCCATCCTGAGGTACTTGTTAAGCATTCTATACTCTATCCCAATCCTCAATCACGCCCATTTTACAGATGAGAACGTGGGGCACAGAGAGGCACGTGTGTGTCCAAGGTCAGTCTTTCTTCACATTCAAAACTGCAGATGACAAGCCAACAGGCAGGAACCAGAACATCAGTCCCGGCACCGAAGGTCCTCAACGGCGGGAAGGGAGCTTTTACCTGCTGGGCTTTCTGTGCGAGCGGCTCACTGGGGGCCGGGAAGGGGGCCTGGAACGGCTGCTGCACGGGGGCAGCGGGAGGAAGCACAGGTGGAGCCAGGGCAGGGAACGCAGGCGGGGGCAGAAGGCTGAACCCCGGCATCTGTCCATTAGGAGGAAGTGGAACCTTGGTTTTGAAAGAAAGGGTATGCGTAGATTTTAAATAATAGCTACCAAAAACAAATTTTAAAGCCCCGCCTTTAATATGAAATTAAAATACTTTCAAATAAATTTTTATCAAGGAAAAATAATGATACACAACAGTAATTAGCAAATTCCACAAATAATCATTACTCAAAGAACTGTTACATATCCAAGTATATATGCAGGTTAAAAACCCCATGACTCATTTTAAAATTATAAACACACAGGTTTGGGGTTTATATATTTAAAGATATAACTTCACTTATTGTGAGGAAACCATGTGACAGACTGAACTTAAAATCAGAGATTCTCTGATTTTTGGAAGAGGCTAGAAGCACTGGCTTGTAGGTTCATTCTTTAAAAAATGGAAGTCTCTAAGGAGACTTTCATCCAACATGCCTACTTTTAGGATTTCAAATATAACAATGAGAGTAAACCACAACTTAACATATTTCTGCATGTGCCATTCCAATGTCAATACAATTACAAATATAATTATGTCACAAAAGAAGTATTCTTTCTAAACTATTTATAAACTTTCAGTAACTGTTAAAACATTTGGAAATAAGTTCATAGGTTTTCTTCATATTTTAAATAGGCTTATAAAATACTTTTCAAACTTCATCAAGTCATTAAAATATCGCTATCAACTTCCTGTTACCAAATGTGTAAAATGGACTGAGGGCGATGCGAGTAAGATGCGTACAGTCGGGACAGATTTCTCAGAACCTCGCCTGAACTCGGGCCATCAGGTGTTATTCCCAGGACTAGCTGCACAGCAGAATCACTGCACAATTAAAACCAGTCTCTGGATTCACTGGAGCACTGGAGGGCCAGGATTTGCACTTTTTAAAAACTGTTTTATTGACTTTAGAGAGAGAAGGATGGAAACAGCGATGAGAGAAACATCTCGATTGGCTATCTCCTAAACACCCCCTGGGGTCGAGCCCACAACCTGGGCATGGGCCCTGACCAGGAAGCGAACCGGTGACCTCTGGGTGCATGGATCAATGCTTAGCCACCGAGCGCACCTTCCGAGCAGCATTTGCATTTTTTAAAATGCCCCTCCCTGCCCCCATTTACTGAAATGCATAGTCAAGCTTAAGAAACTCTGAATTCGAGGATTTACTAAAATAAATCCAATGAAATCTCTACCCATTGCCTGCGATTCCCGTGCGCTGTGCTCCTTCCAGTGCTGCCTCCAGCCCACACCTGCCTGCCGAGCCGAAGGCCTCGGAAGCATCTCCTCACACACGGAGCAGGCTCCTCGGCGGGAGAGCGCTGCCGCTAACAGGCCAGCTCCCTGACACAGGCCGGGGCCTGCTGCTCCCTACACTACTTTACAGCAATGCTTGCTATTAAGTTAGGAGCATGGAAGATCTGGCATCCTTGTTTTAATTAAAGCAAAAAGCAACTCAAATCCGTGATGTGCTCAACAGTGTTTACTGCAGTTGTGGTGCTACCTATCCAATCAGGCCGCTGAATGGGGGTCTGTGAGGTGCAGCCCGCAGGCTGGGATGAGCATCTGTAGACATAAAACTCAGCTGCAAGAAACACACCTGTACCTGATGGTGCACTGGGTCCTGTTGCATTGCCATCATCGGCGGCTGAAACGGATCCATATTCTGATGTTGGGGATACGCTGGTTGCTGCATGCCATCTCCAGGATACCCACTGAAAAAGCATGAGTGATCCTTTTACCCAGTCCAAAACACACGCCTCACTTATACAGAAATATAAAGAATGTTCTCCAGGAATCATTGATAATCAACAATTTACTGAATCGTCTATTTGCCTACATACTAACTAATACACTGAGCACCGTTCCCAACATAAAAGCCATTTTTTTGGTACATTTTTTAGGATCCCTTCCTCATGTGGGAGAAAACCCAAAATATCATTTTTTAAAAAGACAAGGACTGTATATGGAAAACGATCTTGCCACTCCATGTTCCTATCCTGTGCCTGTGAACACACTGACTCCACGCGCACTGAGGGACGGACACTCACAAGGGCGCCTGCGGTGGAGACGCAGCGGGCACGGCAGCAGCGGGCGGGGCCGGGGCAGCAGCAGGTGCGGCAGCAGCAGAGGTGGTACTGGCAGGGGGGGGAGCAGGGGCCGGGGCAGCAGCAGGTGCGGCAGCAGCAGAGGTGGTACTGGCAGCAGCGGCAGCAGCATCTTCTTTCTTCGATTCTTCCACAGCTTCTGGCTCATCGTCATAATCAAATCGATCAAGTAGCTTCTGCAACAGGGATGTTGGTTTTCCACTTTAAAATTCCGACAGCATTCAGTGCACAAAAACTTCATAAAAACAACAGATGTTCCCACCACCTCTAATCCTACCACACTGTCACGTACAATCTCATTTTCCCACGTGCCCCTAGGAGCTGGTTCACAGACAAACCATTTTTACACAAATGCCATTTGAAAAAGACAGCTTTTGTTCTGTTTTCTTCCCTAATTATAAAGGCGGCGTTTTCTTTCTGACCATCGTCTATGTGCTTACTTTATTAATTTAGCAATGTAAGTATTCTACCGAAATAGTCATGCTTCTAGACAAAAAACTTTTGGAACTTTGCATACATGACAATGGTGTCCATTTCAGCAGGCTTCAGAATGTACGAAATGCAAGATCGTCTTACCCAATTGCGATAAATGCCCACAGAAAAATGCCCAAGGCTGCCCGCCCACGAATATGTTCATATGAAAAGAAAAAGCGATGGGCACAGACAGGGCTGATGGAGAAGTCTCACCACCTGCGCACTAGCCTCTTTCTCAGAGCTTCCCGGCTCCCTTCAGATGACCAGGCACGTCCATGAGAAAAGGGACAAACGGACAAGGCACTCCACCAGACCACATGTCCAGAAGAGCCATGGAAGCCACCATCACATTTGCTCAGAAAGGAAGGAAGCTGTGCCATACACACCCGCTACTGTTTGGTAGATCGCACACACGTCCCCATCACCAAAGCGTGCGATGGGGACAGATCTTCTTCTTTTCACAAACAAGACTGAAGCTCAGGACAATGAGAATATAACCGGGACGGCACAGTCAGTGAGCGCAGACTCAGGAGGCAGACACGGTCCTTCTGACCTCAAAGCCCCAGTCTCTGGCGTCCAATGAGCAATCTCCTCTCTTACGCTGGGTCCATTCTGTTCATGGATTTCCAACCTCAAATTCCTAAATCTGTGGGGCTCTGTGATAGTTTGGCTAGAACTTTACTCAACAGAAGATTTCTGAATGAGGAAGGGACAACACATGTTTCTTTCTAATTCTAGGCCATGAGATTAAAGGTTCTTACTGTAACTGAGTGAGCCAACATGACCCAGGCATCTTGCTGTTTCACACACATTAGCTTATTTAGCCCTTGCGGCAGGCAATCAAATACAGGCGCTACCATCACTGTTTCATAGTGGTGCACACGGAATATCTAAGTAACTCAACATCAGAATAAAGCCAAATTTAAAACTCAGATCTAAATTGTCTACAAAAAAACAAAACCTATGATCTCTAAAGTTTATCACATAAATTTGTGCATTTAAAGTCTTAAGGTCTATACCTATTGCTTTGGAAAATATTTGAAACAATTAAAAAAATTATAATAATATCTATCCAAAAATACATTTTTGTTGCTTTTTAGGCACCTGAAGATCTATGAATCAGCTGAAATAAACAAACTGTTCAGTTTGACTCGCTAAAGACGGACATTTTTAGCAACAGGAAGAGCATAGAGTTCCTTTTTCCAAACGTGACATAAAAACAACCCACTTCAGGTCAAGCATTAGAGGAACTACACCTCAAAGGAACAAGATGGGGATGCCACCATCACTGCCTTCACTCAGCATGTTCCTGGAGTCCTAGCCACCAGTGCATTAAAAAAGGGGGAAGAAACAGGCAGAGATGTAGAAGAGGAAAAGTAAAACAAGTGGCTACCTACAAAAGCAGAGAACCAACTATAAAATTAGGTGTTTAATACCATGACCATTTTACAGGATAAAACAAAAATCAATAGTTTTTGCATTATGTCATCATTAACCAAATGAAATGTTATGTAACAGTAAACCTGAAAAATACCTAAGAATAAATAAAACAAATGTACTGAACACATACAAAAAAAAGACATTGTAGTATATGGATACTGTGTAAAAAACTATCAGTACTTCTTAAATTAACCCATAAACTCATGAATTCTAAAACGTATGCCAAGTTCACCTGGAAAAGTATGCTGCGCTGGTTAACTATGTGTCAACTTGGCTAGGTTATGGTGTCCAGCTGTTTGGTCAAATATTACCCTAGGTCAGCGGTTCTCAACCTGTGGGTCGAGACCCGTTTGGCGGTCGATCGACCCTTTCACAGGGGTCGCCTAAGACCATCCTGCATATCAGATATTTACATGACGATTCATAACAGTAGCAACATGACAGTTATGAAGTAGCAACGAAAATAATTTTATGGTTGGGTCACAACATGAGGAACTGTATTTAAAGGGCCAGGAGGTTGAGAACCACTGCCCTAGAGGAACTGTGAAGATATTTTTAATGTGACTAATGTTTATATTAGTGGGCTCTGAATGAAGAAATACCCTCCATTACTTGAGTGGCCCCAACCAATCAGTTGAACTTAGGTTTCCTGAAGAAGGAATCCTCAAGACGCAACACAGAGCCGTGCCCTTTGGGATGCAGACTCAAGACTCGAACAGTAACTCTCCCCCGAGTGTCCAGCCTCCAGTCTGCCCTACGAAGGTCAACTCTGCAAGCCTCCACTCCACAACTGCATGAGTCAAAACCTCAGCAATCAACCACCCTCCCTCTGTCCTTCCCGTCCTCTGGGTGGACGCTGTGTGTATAAACTGGCTCGGTTTCCCTGGAGAACCCTGACTATAATCTTGGCTCAAGAACAGCTAAAGAAAACCTGGGGGGGGGGGGGGGGCGCTTAATACCTGGAAATAAAATATGGCATATAAGTTACAAGTACTTAAATTATAATGCAAAATAAACAAATACATTAGTGGGACAGAACAGTGTCTAGAGCAGCGGTTCTCAACCTGTGGATCGCAACCCCTTTGGCGGTCGAACGACCCTTTCACAGGGGTCGCCTAAGACCATCCTGCATATCAGATATTTACATTACAATTCAGAACAGTAGCAACATTACAGTTATGAAGTAGCAACGAAAATAATTTTATGGTTGGGTCACAACATGAGGAGCTGTATTTAAAGGGCCAGAAGGTTGAGAAAACCACTGGTCTAGAGATAGGCATAGAGATAAATGAGAATTTAGTCTCAGATAAAAACAGTGAGGGAAAATTAG
Source organism: Myotis brandtii (assembly GCF_000412655.1). NCBI lineage: Eukaryota > Metazoa > Chordata > Mammalia > Chiroptera > Vespertilionidae > Myotis > Myotis brandtii. The sequence continues at coordinate 478,062 of NW_005354965.1, forward strand.
TTCTTTCTAAAACTATAAAGATTTAACTATCTTGAACCATATTCTAAAGTAGGTTCCAAAAGAACCAAAGAGACAAATGTAAAAAACAAAAATATAAAACCACTAGAAGAAAATATAAAATTCAAAAAAAAAAATACAGGTGGGAAGGCTTCCTAATCAAAACACAAAGTAGAAATTGAGTAAAACCACAGAATGGAAGCATTTACACTCACATGTACATGGAAATAGTTCTGAAAGCACACACAGGTCTGCTCAGAGAAGCGGGTTGGAGCACACTGCATTATTCGTGTTCTCCCCTCCCACAGTGGAGGGCTTTTGCACTCACGCATTTTATCCAACCTGCTTCTAACCAGTGGTCATTCATAGATTCCCAAGACAGAGCACAGCCCTGGCCGGCAGCTCAGCTGGTGAGCGCCACCCTGCTGCACCAAGACTGCAGGTTCATCCCGGTCAGGGCACATGCAAGAGCCAACCAATGAGTGCACACATGGGAGCACAACAAGCGGGTGTTTCTCTCTTTCCCCTTCCTCTCTATAAAATAAAATCCATAAAAATCAATCAATCACCAAGACACAATGACAACCAGTGTTTACTGCAGAGTCTTAATTTGAACGACCAGCATATTTTACATAAGATATAATGAAACTTATTATATCTTATAATTAGAATGCTGGAGAGAAATGAGAAATCTCACAGATGATTAAAAGTTATCATTTATTTCTAGGACCTTCAAACTTGTGCTTTTTGTAGTGAAACCTGTAAAACGAAATAAAATGTTATACAGCCTTAAACCCACAAAAAGGAAGATATGAGACGACCGGAGTGGAGTTATCTGGGTTAACATTTCAACCCGAAGCTCGGAGCTGTGCTGATTCAGCGTATCTATACCCTGAGCGCGGCCCCTTGGAGATGCCAAGGCCAACAGAGCATGAGGACACCGCACAACCTACACCCTCGTACAGACGTGGTAACTAGGGTTGTTAACAGCAAAAGCCGGAAGCAGTGTAAACGCCTACTGAAAGGGGGACAGCTAAACAGCGATGTGTCCAGGTCACGGACCGGGGCCTAACAAGCGAAAGTGCAGACCTAAATCTATCAACCTTCACAGCACCAACACCAAGATGAGGTAAGATGATTAAGATCAGAGCGAGTGAGCTGAAAGGCATCTGTCCCCAACAAGGACACTCTGAAAAGAGGCTGAGCAAAACGTTCCCATCGTCACTCCACGCACGGGCTTAATGGTACACGGTCTGTTCACTTTCCTTTACACTGTCCACTTTTATTTTTCATCCTTTACTTCTTTATTTACGGAAAAATTTGGAATGAGTCTATATAAATTTGTAACCAGAATTAAAACAATGTTTTGATGTTGTGGGGGAATACCTGAAAGCACAAATAATAAAACCAACAAGCCACAGAGACGCTAGCGAAGGGCCAACTTCAACATCACAAGCGAGTGACATACACACGGGTGGTGTTGTGAGAAGCGTACCTTGTCAAACGCCGTGGCCTTCTGCTCAGGCGGTGGTGCCGGAGTTGTCGTTAACTGAGCTGTGATGGCCTGAACCTGAGCCATCACAGCATTGTCAATGGCGGGAGACTGTGGTTTTGGAGGCTGCTGAAAAGTCTGAAGGATCTGCTGAAGCTTAAAGAATGGCAAAACCGATAAACCACCTCTCCAAGTGTAATCATTGCATCAAAGACATTTTACTACAAAAGCTTAAAGGTGACTCAAAATAGCATAGGCACAGAGTAAACTAGAAAAAAGAGTCAACATTTTAATACTGTTAGGTTTGCTGTGTTTGAATACAGCGAGGATACAATCTGTGTTGCTTAAAGTTAAAAATGTATGTTGACAACCCCACTGGTAGAAAATAATGGTCAAAAAGAAGAGGAAAGACACTGAATTGTGAGCAAGGTAAATATATGGTTTTGGAAAATGTAAACATCATCTCCGATTCAAGTAACTTGAAACCAGACTGCAATGTTAGACCTGTGAGCAGCACCGGCCGCTGGGCGTCCTGCGGCTCGTTCTCTTCCAAGGGCACTGCCGCTCTGTTGCCCGGCTCACTCCCCACACCCCACTCCCGCGCCGTCCAGCCCCCGGCCTTTCTAGCTGGAGAGCACCCCTTCCTCCCTCGAATGTGCTCATTGTCCGGAAGAGACACAAGGACCCACACCAGTGCCCACGGCAAGCACTCCCACTCCCGTCGGTCGCTTACCTGCTGCCCTTGGGTCGTCTGGAACAGCTGGGCCACGGCAGCAAAAGCGTCCGAACTGGGCAGCTGCTGGACGGGTGGCACAGAGTTTGTAGTGACCAGTGGGGGTTCAGAAGAAACTTTAACTGGAGGAGGCGGCGAACCTAAGAAAGAAGAGGTCATGAAGGACTAAGAACACGTCAACCTGCCAATTTTTTTTTACGCTCCGTTAAGCTTCTTCCCCAAAACAGCGTCCGTTCAGTTTAACTCAGAGAAAAACAGAGAGTGCGCTGCTAGAGTCGATGCTGGAACAAGTGCGGGAAGGGCCGCGTCTTCATTACGAATAATTACGGGAAGAAGCCATCCCTCCACGATGTGACGCGAGCTCCAGCTTCCTCCAGGGAAAAGTCCGCAGTGGACACAGACCCGCCCCTCGTGCAGGGGCCCCGCCCACGGCTCAGAGCCGCTCACCTTCATTGTTAGCGACGCTGTCGGCCCCCGGGATGGCGCTGCTGCTCCCCGCGGCCATGTCCAGAAGGGGCTGGATAATTTCAATTTTAAAGACTCCATTTTTTTGCCAAAGGTTCAGCACACGGACTATTTTACTCTGTTATGTGTGAGAAAACGTGAATACACAATTAATATTTGCATAAGTAATTTATTACACCTTACCAAAAAAAAGAGAGAAATACAATAACCTCACGCCAATTTTTCCATACTAAGCCATTTCTTTGTGTGTGTGTTTTTCTTAAATATATTTTTATTGATTCCATAGAGGAAGGGAGGAGAGAGAGATAGAAACATCAATGATGACAGAGAATCATTTGATCGGCTCCCTCCTGCACACCCCACACTGGGGATCGAGCCTGCAACCTGGGCATGTGCCCCTGACTGGAATCAAACCTGGGACCCTTCAATCCGCAGGCCAATGCTCCATCCACTGAGACAAACTGGCTAGGGCCTAGGAAAATAAAATCTATTGTCAGAATCACAGCCTCATTCAACTAATCAGCCTTTCTTCAGCAGTATAATCTACAATATGAAACAGAGAAGGGGAAAAAGGAAACAGAAAAGTAATATAACCTACAGAATCAAAAGAAATTGATTACTTAATAATAGAGAAATGTTATTTAAAATTTTCAGACTTTATTTATGGTTAAAAAGAAACCCCATCCATCACTGACAAAAAAAGTTATAGAACTGAAGAATTTAATTAGGATGATTATAACAACTGCGACAGTTAAGAAACTGACCAGTAGTGGATAGGCAAGCAGTTTGTGGACAGGTAAATATGAAGGACCTGAGAGGTGTTATTTAGGGCGTAACTCTCGTCTCCTACTCAAGGACTGAGGCTCTTCTTTCTTCGTGTGTACTTTTCCCACAAGAGCACCCTCCAATATACACACAGAACCCACACACTCAGATGCACGTGCTGTTTACTGTAAAGGTCTCCATTCTTCACGACTCGGAAGAGACTCACCAGTGCCCTGCTCCCGCCTCCTGGAGTCCCTGCCGGTAGAGCCAGCTACGCACGTGCGGAATCGGATACTGCAGTCTGGCTGCTAACGAATACCGCTGATGCTCCCGCACCTCTGTATGCCAGGCAGAGCCACCCAGTACTGCCCCTTCCTTCTGGAATGCGCAGCCATCTGAGATGAGCCCTGCCTTTCTCTACCACAGAATGTCCTTATCACTCAACTACAAGTGAATCTTTCCAACAATGTCTTCTTTAAAACACAATGGTCCTGCCGCCCTACCGGTTTGGTTCAGTGGATAGAGCATCAGCCTGTGGACTGAAGGGTCCCAGGTTCAATTCTGGTCAAAGGCATGTACCTTGATTGCAGGCACATCCCTAGTAGGGAGTGTGCAGGAGGCAGCTGATCGATGTTTCTAACTCTCTATCCCTCTCTACTCCTCTCTATAAAAAATCAATAAAATATATTTTTTTAAAACACACACACACAAAACCCCCACAATGGTCCTGCCCAGCCAGTGTGGCTCAGTGGTTGAGTGTCAACCTATGAACCAGAAAGTAGTGGTTCAATTCCAGGTCAGGGCACATGCCCGGGTTGTGGGCTTGATCCCCAGTAGGGGGTGTGTGCAGGAGGCAGCCAATCAATGATTCTCTCTCATCACTGATGTTTCCATCTCTCGCCTTCTCCCTTTCTCGCTGAAATCAGTAAGAAATATTAAAAAAAAAAAAAACAAGCAAAAACCACAATGGTGCTTTCATATTTCAACAATATGACTTTCCTAAAGAATTTTACAAGAAAGATAAATATGAGAAAAAACTATAGAAAAAACTGGATTTTGTTTCAAGTTCAGAGATTACTATGATTTCTTTCTAATACTACAATAGGCTTCAAATAGCTAAAATACATTTAAACAGATCCAAATAAATATAAATGAAAACAAAAGTTTTAATTAAAAAATTAACTATATTAACTATACCTTATCTTCAGATGGACAAAGATATAAATATTGGAATGTGGCGGTTATGTTTTTAGAGAATCTTGGCCCAAAAACATCTTTATCAGTTCCAAACTGGTGACGGGACTGTCGTACAATTGAGTCGATTACGTATAACCCTGGAACCTTGTATTCTGGTTTACACTACAAAGATAAAGATGTAAAGTCAATACAAGAAAGCAATTTGACACCCATTAATCTCACGTTAATGAAACTGTATACTAATGGTTCTATTTAGAAACGACTCGAATGTTTAGCTGTCTTAATGGCCAGCTTGTCAACTTCCCAGTCTATACAGCGCTGCTATTTTCTTGGTACTTCAGACCCCGTACTTTACTTTTCTCTGATACCCTACCTCCCACAACAACTTCCCAGAATCATCATTACTTTACCAACCCCTACACCAATTCCATACAAATCCAATTCATCCTGCTCAAAACAATAAATTTTACCTTTTAAAATTGCGAAAAAGATAATTTTAACAATGTATCCATTTTAATTCTGTTCAAGTACAGTGCCAGAAAAACAAAAACCAAAAGGGAAGGTTTTTGGCCTATGAAACGGAAAAGATAAAAGTAATAGAGAAACAGATACTACGTACATTCCAGTGATATAACCTTTATGGGAGAGGATTTGCTATAAAAGCAAAGCCTCGTTTAATCCAACAATTCTTTGTCTAGAAATTCATCCTCAGAAAAACAATGACGAGGCATCTACTCTTTCCACAAGCCAGGCACCGAGGGCAGCGTCCCACTCGGGAGCGGCTGAGTGAGCGGCGGAAACAATCACACAGCAGATCGCGCTGCAGATGTTTCTGATGAGCCCAGCGGGGACGCAGGCGATCGGTCCGCGCGTGCCCGTTCCCCTTTATGGGTGTCCACGTACAGAATCAACAGGAGCAGGTCCAAGCCTGCTCTCTGTGGTAGTGGTGGTGGTGCCCTGCCGGCACTGTCATCCCCCCATTTTGCTTATTTGTCCTGTGATCTGCCTCTCCACCTCTCGGCCACTCCTCAAAGGCCATGCATGCTATGCGTCTGCACCACACGGCACAGCGCCAGGTTGGGGAGAAGACAAAGATGCCTCCGTCTCCCTTCTCAGGACTCTGCTGAGCCACACACGAGCTCGTCACACGGCTGTAAAAATACGGCAGCACTGGAATCATGTAATTATGGGGGCGCAGGGGAAGCTGGAAAAGCTTTACAAAGTGCTTTCACTTGAAATGCTCCCAGATGAGTTACATGCCACAGAGTAACAGGGCAAAGGGCAGGAGCACGAGGCTCGGTGCGCAGGGAGCTGCTGGCGACGCCTGCTCCAAGCTCGCGCTCAGCCAACAGCGTTGCTCTAAAGTGGTTGTTTTCTTTTTAAAAAACCCTCCACAGGTTTAAAAGAACCTGCAGCGACAACTTTTTGTTTAGTGGCTTTACAAGAAAGCATCCAAATTACAATTTACCAAGTAAATTACAAATACTGAACATAACTAAAATGAGGTAATAATTAAATGGATACTTACCTTTTTGATGAACTTTTCCACTATTTGAACTACATGCTTATAAAGCTAAAAAGAATTAAAAGAAAATTATTGTCCAGTTTACATATTTCTACATTTCCTGCAATGTAATTAGAAAATACTTAAAACCTTAAAATTTGCATTATTTAAATAATTCTCAAGATATAAACACCATATATATGATTTCACTTTTATGTGGAATCTAATAAACTAAACTAACAACAACAGAAAGATTATACTGAATAAACCATCAGAAATAATCTAGCCAACAATTGAAAAAAAAATCAGAAATTAACTAAAGCACAAAACTACAACCCTCCAACCCCAAAGAGAAGCCTTTTCCTTAGATTTTTAAATCAATAAACCTTCACAAAGCAGCATCTGAGAGCTGGGGACAATGGAACTGGAACTAAATGATGCAGTTTCTAAAATTAGGTGTGATCTTGGGTAAGAAATTTAATTTCGCGGAGCCCAAGTCTTTGTTTTAAAATAAAAATAAAAATGAAGCTAACACTCAGCTGATTTACGGCAAGAATGAAATGAAGTAAGAATCCGTGCCGCTCTGCCCTCTGCTCTGGGAGCGGAGACTTTCTAGGACCACACGCCCCACAGCTGCCATCGGAGGGCTGGTGTGCGCAGCGTGACCGCGGCCATCGTTAAGCAATGTGTGTCATCAGATCATCATGTGTTACTACGTATTATTAACTACTTATAATTTTTATTTAATTATACCTCAATAAAACTGGAAAATATACAAGGGAAATGCTAACAACAACAAGAAGGGAGACCCGTTTTGAAGCAGCATCACACTGCAAACACCCCACACAATTGCCCTGAACCCGCAGCAAAAGCTGGTGAGCGCTCTCTGGTTCAGGTTGAATGAATTCACAAGATGAATTCTCATGTTTAATAAGTTTCAAAATTTCAAAAACATTTTTCAAATTAAATGTTCATTTTGCTCTTACCTTAATGGCTTTAATAGCAGCTTTTGTGATGAGAATCATCTTGGCTCGAGAGATGGGAGGTTTCATATCCATAAGTGAAAAGAGCTTAAAAAAAAAATAAGCAAAATATAAAATAAAAAATGTGTTTAATTAAAGGTAAAATGAGAAGTCAATTCACCAGTTCTACAAGATGTTTGCAATTTATTAACTAACACAGTAACAAACTTTTGGAACTAAGTTTAAAAATTTGGCTAGTAAAGAAAAATAAAGAGCTTTCCTACATATCTGCACTGCCACTCAGAAAACACAATGGGAAAAGATCACATTAAAATAGAAAAAACAACAACAAAACAGCAAAAAGACCCTGGCCAGTGGGTCAGTGCTAGAGCGGCGGCCTGGGCACAGAAGGGTCGCGATTTCCATTCTCAGCCAAGGGCACGTGCCTGCTTTGCAGGTTTGCTCCCCACCCCTGGTTGGGGTGCATGCAGGAGGCAGCCAGACAATGTGTCACTCTCACAGTGATATTTCTCTCTCTTCCCCTAACCCTGCCCCCCCTTCCACTTTCTCCAAAAAGCAATGGAAAAAATATCCTCAGTTGAGGATTAACAACAACAAAAGCAATAAAAGGCAAAAAAATTACGAAATGTACAGAACCTAGAATAGAAACTTATTCCACCTACTGACGGACACCGTTTTCCTGGCTGAAAGTGGCAACAGTGTGATCCCATATATAACGTTCTTCAACCCAAACTCCCTGAGACCGTGGAGAAGTCAAACCATCTAAGATTCATTTGGAGAAACACGTCTTAAAATCAAACAAGAAATTTAAAATGCCATTTTAAAGCTGGAATCCACAATTTCTTGACTTATTCAGGAACAACAACCACATTTAACAAATCACACAACAGTAAATCAACACTACAAACCTCACTGAGATTTTGTGAGAGTTTAAATCCACCGAGACATAATGAACCCACAGGTTATAAAGATAAAATCCTGACATTAAGACCCTTATATATAGCTTCCTAAATTGTTGTTTCTGTTTTGCTTAATCATAGGCACATACTGAGTTTGTGGGACTTCTAAAAGGCTATTTTGAAATAAACATTATCAACCTTACATGAATCAGATTTCTTGTTTCTTCCCAATTAATGTTAATATTGCAAATATAGAGTTTCCAAGATATAGACTTTATTACTAGACTGCTTCTAAGAAGCTAGCCTAGCCCGGCCGGTGTGGCTCAGAGGTTGAGTGTCGACCTACGAACTAGAAGGAGGTCACGGTTCGATTCCTGGTGGGGGCATGTGCCCGGGTTGCAGGCTCGACCCTGTGTGGGGTAAGCTGGAGGCAGCTGATCAATGATTCTCTCATCATTGATGTTTCTATCTCACTCTCCCTCTCCCTTCCTCTCTGAAATCAATATAAATCAATCAATCAATCAATCAATCAATCTAGCCTAAAGAACAGTCTAATTTCCCAGAGGAACAGCCCTACTTGGCAACATATTCTAAAATGTAGAATTTTTTCATAAATAATATTAAGACACAGAAAATAAAAGAAACGAAGATGCTAACACAGAAATCCATTTTTTTAAAAAGAAACATCTAAATAAATAAGGTCATGGTTCTTTATTATTTTATTTACCAACATAATAAAAATTCTTGAGAATGCTCACTAATTGAAAAACAATTAGAAAGAAGATAGTAATCTCTGAGATTATATAAGTCAATTGAAAAACATGAAAAATTTAAAATATTTCAACTTAAATACAAATTCTAAAAAAAAATTTAAAAAAATTTAAAAATTTTAAAATATCAATACTGTATGAAATATAAAAAAACACATTTATAAAGGGAATATTCTGACCACTTATAAATTATAAAATTTATTAGGACAGTTATTACTATTCTATTTCTTTCTTTGTACCTTAAAGTAGAGAAAAGGGGGTGCAAAAATAAATTTATATATGGGTCTTAAGAATGAGCAACAGTGAAATTACTTCTCTGGCCATTAAAAGCTTAGAGGATCATTTTAATGAAGCCTACGCCAGAACTAATATTCATTTAATGTCCAAACAGGACTTCTTTATTATTTCAGCAGTAAGTAACTTGCCATAAAAAAATAAAAATAAAAAACAACAAAAAACAGCCAACTGAGCTTACAAGACAGACCAGATCAGTGTATCTTCTGATGAAATACCCCACATAATCTATATATTTAAATTATCATAATTTATTTTAAAAGTTAAAATACTGTACAGACTATTGTACCATGTAGCAGTACCATATTCCAGGCGAAAAGACCAGCGAGAGAACCTTCAAGTGCTCTCATCTAAGGTGCAGAGGAAGGGTGTTGTCACACTCCCTAAAGCTGCGGTCGCCAACAGGTGATCTGCAGACCCCTGGTGGTCCGTGAGGTCCAATAGGTTGGCGACCGCTGCCCTAAAGAAGAAACTTGGGCCCTGACCGGTTTGGCTCAGTGGATAGAGCGTCGGCCTGCGGACTGAAGGGTCCCAGGTTTGGTTCCGGTCAAGGGCATGTACCTTGGTTGCGGGTACATCCCCAGTAGGGGGTGTGCAGGAGGCAGCTGATCAATGTTTCTCTCTCATTGATGTTTCTAACTCTCTATCCCTCTCCCTTCCTCTCTGTAAAAAATCAATAAAAATATATTTTTTTTAAAAAGAGAGACTTGGGAAGAGGCAGCCAGCATCTGAGTGCCTGCTATGAATCAGGAAGAACTGAGTTTGGAGGTACACTATTTTATTGAATTACTAGAGGCCCGGTGCATGAAAGTCGTGCAGGGGTAGGGTCTCTGGGCCTGGCCTGCGATCAGGGCCAATCTGCGGGGTGAGCAGCGGGGCGATCAGGGGGCCTCCTTGGGCACCCACCTTGGCTGGCCTGGGGCCTGCGGGAAGCTCCTGCATTGAGTGTCTTCCCCCTGGTGGTCAGTGCGCATCACAGCGACAGGTCATTCCACCAGTCGTTCTGCCGTTTGGTCAATTTGCACCTTAGGCTTTTATTATATAGGATATTAACAACTAACATAGATGCTGTTACACTTGTTGAGATGATCCTCAAAAGGGTTACATCTGTTTTAGATGATGCCCAGAGAGTGGTCTCAACTAAAATTTGTTGAAAGCTCATTCATAATCCCTAATAGCATACTCATGCCCTTACAGAATGTTGCTTACAGAATACAGACACAATAATAAGCAGGCATCCATGCCTGTCTATATCCTGCATTGGTCCAGGGATAGTATAATGAAACATACTGAATTCAATTTGGGCAGCCTACTCAATACCCAGGCAGAGACTGGAATGTGGATCTTGAACACAGAAGAGAGATCCATGCTGAGAACTGAAAAGTCACAAAATCAAAGGCAGGAGGACAGGTGAGAGGACCGTAATAGCGAGAAGGGGCCGGGAACATATGCCTCGCCAGGGTACATACCAAAAATGCCAACGTGGCTCAGAGAGGGGGCTTCCTGAGCAAGCACCAAGACGACTGATGCCAGAAATTAAAGGCATTTGCAAGGTCAATGCTGTGAGGCTAGGATCCAAACTTTGCTCATTCCCCTTGACAATTAGGTGGCTGAAGTGATACCAGTTTTTGAAAGTGATTTCAAAGTTCAACTGGTTAAGGAATAAGTGGCAGGTGAGAGAGCAGAAATGCAATATTGGACCATTTTTCCTTCCTTCAACAACTATTTGAGAGCTTAGTGAGGGTGGTATTGTCAGCTCCGTGTCTGGCACATAGAGGAAACAGTCATCTTGCAGAGCCCTACAGTGACCACTCTTAAAACAGCTCTGATAAGGCTTCCATCATAGTTAAGTATCTCTTTAGATGCTGTTTACTTTGCTTTACCAATGTCTTTCTTAAGTTTTAAATCTGAAAATTTGTATTTGATATAGGTAATTTATGAAGAAAAACACGAGGAGATATAGAAGCTTCAAAACTGGAGGTTTAAAAAATTACCTTTAAAAACTCAATAGATGTTACTAATATTTCATTGACTTCTTGAAGGCACAAATTCAGCACACAGGTCCCCTCATATTTAGATCAATGCCTTCATTAGATATAGTGATCGATCCCAAAATTAGGGTGAAATTGATATACTTTACAGTAACTATGCAGATTGACACTTCTTATTTGGATAGAAAAATTAACAGCCTTTATGATGAGGTAGATATAATTCCATTTTACAGATGAGAACACTAAGGCACAGAAGTTCAAGAATCTACTCCAAGCCATAAAGCTAATTGATAGTAAATTCAATCTGTGGCCTACATTTCCCAAAGCTCAGATTCCTTCCAATAAGCACCTAACAAAAAGGAAATTACTTAAAATACTCTAATAACGTTAGCACATGAGAACAGTGCAGATATTAAAGACAATAAAGACTATAGAGCAAAGAAAAAAATATGCATTTAGACCCAATGAAAAGGTAATAAACTGTTATAAGGGAGTGGACCTAAAGATTTTCTCAAAATATATTTTTATTGATTTCAGAGAGGAAGGGAGGGGGAGAGATAGAAACATCAATTATGACGGAGGATCATTGATTGGCTGCCTCTTGCACGCCTCACACTGGGGATCGAGCCTGCAACCAGGGCATGTACTCTAATTGGAAATCAAACTGTGACTTCCTGGCTCATAGGTCAACACTCAACCCACGGAGCCACCAGACTGTGCCCAAAGATTTTTTAGTATCAAAAAGTAAGTGGCACAGAGGTAAAGTGGTATGTCCAGCCCAGCAACGAGTAAGAATGTACCTGAATCCAGAGCGAGACTGCAATTTAATAATTCTAGCTAATAGAGGGAATATGCTAATGGACCCTCACGCCATCACAAAGATGACAGTGCCCACAGCCAATAAGGAGGGAATATGCTAATTGACTGCCCCGCCCTCAAAGATGACAGCACCCAATCCCCTCAGCCCCGCCGGGGTGGCAGGCGTAGAAAGGCCGGGTCCGCCCCCAGCCCGGCCTGGCCACTCCGCACACCTGCCTCCAGAGTCCCCCAGTCCCCTCAGCCCCCCAGGGCCGGCCAAGGCTTGCGCTGCTGGCAGTGGCAGCAGCAGAGGTGTGATGGGGCGTCGCCTTCCCCTGATCGCCAGGTTGCCTCCCGCCTGAGGGCTCCTGGACTGTGAGAGGGGGCAGACCGGTCTGAGGGACCCCCCTCCAGTGCATGAATTTTCATGCACCGGACCTCTGGTGTTAAATAAAAAGTTATGCCAAGGCCTCCTATGATGGTTGAGAAAGGAAGTCCACAACCTTGAGGTAATCTAAGAATTATTTTATTATTTTTTAAAAATATATTTTCATTGATTTCAGAGAGAGGAAGGGAGTGGGAGAGAGAGAGGTAGAAACATCAAGGATGGGAGAGAATCATTGATCTGTTGCCTCCTGCACATCCTGCACTGGGGCGCGCCCTGACCAGGAACAGAACAATGATCTCCTGGTTCAACCACTGAGCCACGCTGGCCAGGCTGAGATTTAGATGATGACAACTGAATTTCTGAAAACACTACATTTCTGTCAGAGTAACAACCAGAACACAGGCTCAATAGTCAACTGCCTGGGAAATCCTGGCTCCAGCACTGCTGGGAAATTATTTCTTCATCTGTAAAATGAGGGTTGATAGTCCCTTACTTCCTTAGGGGAGGTTAAGAATTAATTCAAACAATACATATAAAAGCACTTAACCCTTTGCGGTCCAATGTTCTTTTTGGAATTCAAACAGTCTGGTCCAAATTAGTTGACGGGATTGAATGTTGAACTTTTTAATGTTCTTATTGCTCGACATTGGACCTGCTCCTAGCGCCTGGTCTGTCGAGTCAGCCTCGAGGTTGGACCGAAAAGGGTTAGAGCAGCACCTGGCACAGAGCAGATGGTAGCTAGCTACTTTTACTACTACTACTACTACTACTACTACTGCTGCTACTACTACACATTTTGTTGAAAAAAGAAAGAATCCTGGCAATAACCCAGAGCAGTGTTTTTCACGTTGCAGGTAGAGAATATATTAGATTATAAAAATGAGCTTAGTGGGTGTGACCAAACAGTAGGGACATAACAGTCCTACCCCCAGCAAAGGCGGTACTGTGGGTGAAACACCACCTCCGGGTGTGGAATGCACGCACGAGCACCCGCGTCTCAGTAAGATCGACTTCTTACTGGGGGGTCACGGTAGAAATGTGCAAAGGCAATTATTCAGAAAAATGATTTTGCCTTAGAAATGACCATAAAGCCCAAACCGCTGGTCACCTTTCGACAATGTGCGGAGTCCTGAAGCCACTAACGCGTTTCTTATGGACAAGCTGCGGGGGAAGCAGCACTGCCAAGTCAGAAAAACCTTCATACGTTCCAATGACCTTCAGGCCACACATAGTTACAAACTAGAAACAGGCGCAAAGATAACTTAGACTCTAGCTTTTTCTGAGCAAAATCTAATCTCAGTCAACAAACTTTACGAGAAAAGAAACATCAGCTTTATATGTAAAGCTTGAAAATTTTAAAACTTAGTAATTCCAACAAGCTCTACTAATGAAAAAAACAAAAGAAACAAAAATACCCGCAGACAAAGTGGTATATGGAACAAGTCAGACAGACCTGGTTTGGAAACTGGTTCCAAACATGTGATGATTCTGGGCAAATCGCTTGACCTCTGTAAGCACCAGTGCCCTCCAGGGAGAAGGATGATTCTGTTTCCACTGTACAGGTACCAGGAGAACCAGTGCTGCATATGGAGTGACCCGGATGCACGTGCTCCAGCAGGGCAAGTGCCTGATCAGCGTCACCAGGGGCAGCACCCTCCCCACAGCCTGCACGCACAATGAATGCCATCTGCCAATGAAAACTACTGTGTCAAAGCAGCCAGAGAAACACCATGCAACGCTCTTCCACAGATGTAGCAGCTACAGCCCCAAAAGGCACAAAACCCACTTACTGGCAGAGGCATGAGTATAGCAGTAAAAACATACTTGCCAGTACCAGACATGAGTCTGACTTTTTGCTTCGTCACTAGAAAATCTAAATATGAACACTGTCCTCCTGCATGACATATAGAAGCCTGTTATATACAGTATTCTAGAAATTGTGAAGGCTCATTCATCATGATCCCTTATATCAATAAAAATGTTTCAAGAAAAGACATGAGCCCATCAGCAGATGAATGAATTAAAAACCTGTGGTCCATCTACACAACGGAATCCTACGCTGCGGTAAAAAAGAAGGAACTCTAACCTTTGCAACAGCATGTATGGAACTGGAGAGCATTATGCTAAGCGAAATAAGCCGGTCGGAGAAAGGTAAATATCACATGATCTCACTCATTTGTGGAATATAATGAACAACATAAACTGATGAACAAAAACAGATCCAGAGACAGAGAAGCATCGATCAGATTGTCAAACCTCAGAGGGAAGGTAGGGGAGGGTGGGGGTAAGGGGGAGAGATCAATCAAAGGACTTGTATGCATGCATATAAGCCTAACCAACGGACACAGACACCAGGGGGGTGAGGGCATGAGTGTGTGTGTGTGGGGGGGGGGGGCCAATGGGGGGATAAGGGCACATATGTAATACCTTAATCAATAAAGGGAAAAAAATTAAATTAAAAAAAAGAGAAGACATGAGAATATTTAGCCCATGACACCTGTAGAGTTAATTCAGTGTTTGGGGTTCGTCAAAGTAACATGATACTCTATTTACTAATGGTATAAACTTGGATAAGTTTAGTTAACCTTTCTAAACTTCAAGGTTTTTTAAAATCTGAAAAGGGGAACAGTATTCACTTCACATCCTAATGTTGTTAGGATTAAATGAGGTAATCTGTAATAATAAAAGCGTAATATGCTAATTAGACTGGACAGCCAAACGACCTTCCGGACGAAGCCGCTGCAGCGGGGGCCAAGGCAGAGGCAGTTAGGGGCGATGAGGCAGGCAGGCGAGCGGTTAGGAGCCAGCAGTCACGGATTGCAAGAGGGATTGGACCTAAACCGGCAGTCGGACGTCCCCGAGAGGTCGTGCACTAGGCCTCTGGTCTGTATCTAAAACTCCGAGCCCGGTATGCCTGACATACCTGCCTCCGTCAATAGAGCTGTGCCCCCCTGGGTGGGATCTTTGCTATGGCTCACCATACTTTCTGTATTGTATCTACTATCCAAATGCTGCCTCTGGAGAAACCTTCTCCATAGTGAAAGCGTAGCAGTATCGAGGCTTTAAAGCTGTACAGCACCTCAGCAGCTACTCTAGCAGTCACACCAAATTCATATCCACTTTTACAGTAACTCTGGCAGATCCCAGCTAGTGAGAAGGCTTAAAACTCAGCAGCTCCAATGGTTACAGCACCTGCTTACTACTGACCCAAATCTCCCTTCTGATACCTTCCCTCCGGATCTATTCCCATGTTAATGGAATCCAATCAATGGTTTTGTGCTAGTTCCCCGTTTCTGCAGTAACACAGTACAACCAGCTTTGCATCTTAAAACAGGAGGTGTGTTACCTGCCGGTTTTGGAGGCCAGACTCTCACTAAAGTCAAGGTGCTGGCAGGGCTGCATTCGGGAGGCTCGGGGCCTCTTCCTCCACCAGCAGTGTGGTGTCGTCTCTGCTCCGTGACCCTTGTCATGGACTCCCCTGCCTGCCTCACAGAAGGACCCTTGGGGTTACATTGGGCTCATCGGGACAATGCGGGATAGTTAACCCACCTCCTTGACTTAGTCACATCTTTTGCCATGTCAAACCCTCACAGGTTTGCCCTGACCGGTTTGGCTCAGTGGATAGAGCATCGGCCTGTGGACTGAAGGGTCCCAGGTTCAATTCCAGTCAAGGGCATGTACCTTGGCTGCAGGCACATCCCCAGTAGGGGGTGTGCGGGAGGCAGCTGATCGATGTTTCTCTCTCATCGATGTTTCTAACTCTCTATCCCTCTCCCTTCCTCTCTGTAAGAAATCAAAATATATATTTTTTTAAAAACACAGGTTCTAGGATTCAGAATGTGGACACTTGGGGACAGGCATTATATTGTTTAAAATGTCATGCTTAATCTACTGTTAACTTACATCTATAATCAACTGAAACCCTGACTGTTTTCCCCGGAATCTATCTAGCTCTTCATGCTGACTTTCCGGTGGTTTCTTCGAGGCTGGAAATAATTTTCTGCGACCTGATGTGGTAGCTATTCCAATCGGCTTGTATATTTCATGAGCCGACTTTACATGCCTTCCTCCAACTCAATGGTTTTTGTTTTTTTCTTCAGTGAAGGACAATAGCATGTGCCTTTATTTATAACTCAATGGTTTTTTAAAAATTAAAAAGAACAGGACCTACTTGCAGGATGACCTATCTGATATGACTTGGACATTGCCAGTTAGCTAAAATTCACTTAACAACATATTCTCATCCTGCCTCCATTTTTCTAATTTATTCATGATGAAATAAATCATGACCAATATTATTCTGAAATATGTGGTTTATAGTCTTCACTAGACAAAAACATTTTACAAAACAAATAAGTTTAATTTGGTGTATTATAAATTGTGAGTAAATTTGTTCTGGCCCCCAGTGACTAGAAATTTCTAGGATGTCATAAAAGAAACTAACAACTGGCAGAGAAAAAAGTTACTGGCATCAAGCCTATGATTTCTGAAATACGTCTTTTGCTATTTTTTGAAATTGAGCTGTCAAAGCAATGAAAAGAATTTGACTACATACTAGAATAAGTAAATTTTTTAACCTTTTAAATCCCTCAAGCAATATTTCCTTTTAGCACCTCTTTCAATGTGATGCTTGTTCTACCCTTTCTTTCTCTAAACTTTAAAAATACAGTGACAGGCTGGTACTCAAATCTCCCCCAATAGACACAGATATCAAAGCGTTTAATTCTACAGTCTTTCTTCTCCTGTTCATTTGACTCAATGTATCAGACATGTTGACTTCAACCAAATCAAGAATTAAGTCCAACATAACTTGAATGTTTATTAGTAACATATAAAAACGTTATAAAAGTACACATTAGATTTTTTTCAACAAAATGTAATATGGAAAAACCTTTTAAATTATTTTTGCCCTGGTGGTGTGGCTCAGTTGGTTGAGTGTGGTCCCATGTACCAAAAGGTGGCCAGTTCCATTCCCAGTCAGGGTACATGCCTGGGTTCAATCCCCATTGGGGGGCATGAAGGAGGCAGCTGATCAATGTTTCTCTCCCTCCCTCTCTCTAAAATCAATAAAAAGATGTTTTTAAAAATAAATAAAACCATTTTCCTGCAAAGATGCTTTGAGCATGTAATTATAACCTGGAGACAATTCCCTAAGACTCCCTGCTAGAACAACTCCCTCCTTACCTGATGTTCCATCTCACACCTTGACATACCCTTTAGCAGAGGTTTGTTTGAGCTAATGCTTTCTAACCACCAGAAAATTAATGTGATGAGGGATACAGGATGGGGGCTCAAGGCTGCAAACCAACCACTTAAATAAGTACCACTAAGCCAAGCAGAATACAGTGAGTTCATCAATATGTACAAACAGATACTAATGAAACTGAAGAATGTACAGGAAAGTAACTCAATCACCAGAAACAACCCCAATAACTAATTAATAAACACAAAGTTCAACCTTACCAATAACCAGTTAAAACAATGAGAACCCGAAGCATGGAGGCATGGAACAGAACGACATGCCTCAATGTGGGAGTTGGAGGGACGAGGAGAGAGAAACCAAAGAACTGATATACTTATATGCACAGCCATGGACTCGGGCAATAGGGGGTGAAGACCTGGAGGGGCGTAGGGGCTGGGAGGAGGGGAAGGGGGGGGGTGAAATGGCTGACATCTGGAATAGTATCAACAATTAAAATATATATTAAAATAAAAATATAAAAATAATAAGATATTCAATTACCTAACTGGCTTGAGTGTAGATTAGCATAAAGCAAAGAGGATACTCTACTGAGGAGACCTAATGGGCAAGGGCAAGTTTTAATTTCACAGCAAACTTCAAAGCTATATGTCAAAAACTAAAAAATATCAAAATGTTTTAAATCTAATACTTTCATTTCTAGAAATTTATATAAAATAGTCTTATGTTCTCAAATTCTCCACAATGGCAATTTAAAATTATGTCGATCAATTGGTTGGAGCATTGTCCTGATACACCAAGTTTGCATGGATCTCCAGTCAAGGGCATATACAAGAAGCAACCAACGAATGTATCAGTAAGTGGAAAAACAAATCAATGTTTCTCTCTCTCTCTCTGTCTCTCTCAAATCAATACATTTTAAAAGTAATAATTTCACATTATTCAACAATCATACAAAAATTTCCAAACACAACTAGAGAAGAAAAAAAGACTGAAATACTCTAAAATGTTAATGGTATTTGGTGGAATATTTTCTTTATTTTCGAATTTAAGTTTACTTAACTTGCATTAACTTTAAAATGAAAAAATTTTTAATTAGTGTCTGCAACACAAAATGCATTTCTCCAACTTTGATTAAAAATATAATAAATGTATATAATTGTCATCAGATAAACTTGTCCATGGAGTCAATTTTGCTTTGTAAATTATGTCTGTCAATGGCTTATAAATTTTTTTAATTAAGAAATTATTTTTTTAAAAGTATATTTTTATTGATTTCAGAGAGGAAGGGAGAGGGAGAGAGAGATAGAAACATCAATGATGAGAATCATTGATCGGCTGCCTCCTGCCCGCCCCCACTAGAGATCGGGCATGTGCCCTTGACTGGAATAGAACCCAGGACCCTTCAGTCCGCAGGCCGACGCTCTATCCACTGAGCCAAACCAGCTAGGGCAGCTTATAAATCTTTAATAAAACTTTTCAAAATTACTAAATTTTAAAAAATAAATTTAAAACTTTACCGCTTTAAATGTCTTTATAATAATTGAAGCTCTTTTGTTTTTTTTGGTTTTTTTTTAAAAATATATTTTATTAATTTTTTACAGAGAGGAAGGGAGAAGGACAGAGAGCCAGAAACATCGATGAGAGAGAAACATCGATCAGCCGCCCCCCGCACACCCCCCACTGGGA
>NW_005354965.1:498143-506939 GCF_000412655.1 Myotis brandtii
TTTTTTTTGTTTTTTTTTTAAAAATATATTTTATTAATTTTTTACAGAGAGGAAGGGAGAAGGACAGAGAGCCAGAAACATCGATGAGAGAGAAACATCGATCAGCCGCCCCCCGCACACCCCCCACTGGGAATGCGCCCGCAACCAAGGCACATGCCCCCGACCGGAATCGAACCTGGGACCCTTGAGTCCGCAGGCCGACACTCTATCCACTGAGCCAAACCGGTCAGGGCGAAGCTCTTTTGAATATAAAACACAAATCTGAGAGATCACTGTTCAAATGCAGCAAATTTACAAGACTTTTTACAAAATACACACAAGTGCAAATATTCACTGTTAATACTAAACATGGAACCACTGTTGGGTTAATTATGTCCATGTGTATTTAAGAAAATAGAATACAGCAATGTAACAAGTAGTAGTTTAAACTTCATCTGCACTATTTCCCACTTTTAATTCTATCACCAAACCCTAACCCTGTTACCATTTGCTGCTGGCAGAACTAATTTTCTGAACAGTTAATTTCTGATGATTCACCGTATAAAGTATGCCCTAATGTTTTCTTTATGTGCGACCAACTCCCCTTCCATTTCCATGGGTCTACACGTCACTGAAGCTTTGCACTGAGGGCCAGGGCTGCCTCCCGCCTCCATTAGTTCCAGCAACAGGTGGTTTTCTAGTCTTCATGGAATACTGGTTCACTGACCGGCAGTCCATCCTCAGCTCCTTCCTTTTCATTTGCTCAAGAAACAGGCCAGGAGGTGATTTTAGAAAATGTCAAATGTTTCATTCATCCCATCACTCTATTTTACCAGCACAGATGCCAGCTTTCAAAATCAATGTTACTGTAACCTGGCCGCATAGCTCAGTTGGATATAACATTGTCTTGATATGCCCACGGTGTAGGTTCAATCCCTGGTCAGGGCACACACAAGAACCAACCAATGAATGCATAAATAAGGGGAACAACAAACTGATATATCTCTCTCTTCCTTTCTAAAAAACAAACAAAAAAACACCACACACACTAAAAAAAAAAAAATCACTTTTACTGTGCCTCACTAGTGAACTTTGTGTACCCCCCCAAAGTTGACTATAAATAAAGCATTTTTGTGAATTAAGTATTTACCACTAGACCTCAACAAGTAATGAAAATTGGTTCCAGGACATACTCTCATTTGATTAGATGAGAAAAATGAAAATTTCCCCCGACTTTATGTGTTTTATTTAGCCCCGGTTATTTCCACAGGGTGACAATGACTGGATCTACGCACAGGAAGGGACTAAAACTGAAAATGTCAGCATTAATAAAATCCCTAATCAATTTACAATTTTTATTGTGAGTATAAACTAGTAAAAGAATTATCAATGCTTAAAGGCACACCTGAAGTTTTAAACATTGATTCTATCTATTACATTATGCAGATGACTTAAAAACTAACCAAACTGACAAATTCTTCCTCAAGTACACGTTATAATGCACTCGCTACCATGCTTTCAAATGTACAGAAAGTTGTTTAGGGAGGAGCCCTCTTATTTGTAAAATATGTGTTTGCATTTATTAAACGATGGTAAAGACCTTCATAAAGGTCTGAACCCCAAACTTGGCTGTCCTTTCTAAAGTGATTTACCACTCAGCATCTCTTAATTAAGATGAACTAGATGATACATGACTATTAAAGTTTAAAGAATATTTCATCTGTTTCCTAAAGGCTCAAAAGGTGTCCTACATAAATTGCCATATTATAGGTTCCCTTTAAGAAGGCTATTGTCGCCCTGACCGGTTTGGCTCAGTGGATAGAGCGTCGGCCTGCGGACTGAAGGGTTCCAGGTTCAATTCCAGTCAAGGGCATGTACCTTGGTTGCAGGCACATCCCCAGTGGGGGGTGTACCGCAGGAGGCAGCTGATCCAGCTGATCGATGTTTCTCTCTCATCGATGTTTCTAACTCTCTATCCCTTCCTTCCTCTCTGTAAAAAATCAATAAAATGTATTAAAAAGAAGAAGGCTATTGTCATTCATTCTACTTCAGCTAAAACACAGCTCTGAGGAAGTTTAAAGAGGGAGTAGACTGGAAGGCTCATGAGGCAGTGCAGAAAGGTGCACTGGGGCCCTGGCTGGTGTGGCTCAGTGGTCGTCCTGTGCACCGAAAGGTCGGAATCGGTTCAATTCCCAGTCAGGGCACACGCCCAGCTTTACAACTTGATCCCCAGGAGGGGTGTGTAGGAGGAGCTGAAACATGTTTCTCTCTATCCCTTTCCCTTCCTCTCTAAGTATTAATAAAAATGTATTTTAAAAATTTTCTGCCAAAAGTAACCTTATGCTTAAAACTTCCCAACTATCTGTAGATCTGCTGCTTCACGTACAACTTCCTAATTCCATGACTGACAAGCCCTGCTGGTGCGGCCCAGCGGGCGGGAGCACCGCCCTTGCACAGTCTCGGGTTTGGGCATCGCCTGGTCAGGTCCGTACAGGAAGCGGCCATTCCGTTTCTCTTACTTTGACCTCTCTCTTTTCCTCTCTCTAGAATCAATGAAAAACATGTCCTTGAAATAACAAGTGTTCTGTCCTGGCCGGTTGCTCAGTGGTTAGAGCACCGGCCTGCACACTGGAGTCTTGAGTTCAATTTCCAGTCAAGGCAGGTACCTGGGTTGCAGGTCTGTCCCTGTCCCCAGTCTGGGCGCATCTGGGAGCAACCAATTGATGTGTCTTTGTCACATCAATGTGTTTCTCCCTCCATCCCCTTCTACTCTCTCTAGGAATAAATGGAAAAAATATCCTCACTCCTCAGATAAGAATTAAAAAATAATAATGAGTGTTCTACAATCAATTATGGGTGAAGATAAGATCGACAAGTCTGGCTGTAACTGTCTACCGAACACAAATATGTGAAGATCAACTCTGACAGTCATTAACAAATATGCAGAAGTTAAGGCTTGAAAAGAAACTACTATATTATTATTCGTGATTGGCATGTAGATAAGTTTTTCCAAAAAAGTCTTCATGCAGTTAAAAATATTAATCAGCTTCCTTTTTTCATTGTAACATTTATTTGTAACTGGGGTGAAGTTCAAATTTTGTTCCTGGCTGATTCTATGACTATATCTGAAAATCATTTTGCTGTAAGAAGAGGGTTGTGCTTAAAAAAAAAGGAAAAATTCTGCTCCAGGTGTCACATATGCTAGAATCAGCCGTGGGCAAACTACGGCCCGTTTGAAATGAATAAAACTAAAAAAAAAAGACCGTACCCTTTTATGTAATGATGTTTACTTTGAATTTATATTAGTTCACACAAACACTCCATCCATGCTTTTGTTCCGGCCCTCCGGTCCAGTTTAAGAACCCATTGTGGCCCTCGAGTCAAAAAGTTTGCCCACCCCTATGCTAGATAGATCACTGCTCTATGGTCTCTTCCAATTAGGACTACTTACCCACATGGGTTTATACCAAAAATCACCAATTGTCCACACACAAATTATAACTTTCAAGAGGTAATTGGATGGTCTTCCACTTTTAACTTGAGCCCTAGCAGCCATCTTTTGTTTTTTCCACATCAAAACTGTGCCTTCTAATTCTTTTTTTTTTTAATATATTTTATTGATTTTTTACAGAGAGGAGGGGAGAGGGATAGAGATTTAGAAACATTGATGATAGAAAAACATTGATCAGCTGCCTCCTGCACACTCCCTACTGGGGATGTGCCTGCAACCAAGGTACCTGTCCTTGACTGGAATCGAACCTGGGACCCCTCAGTCTGCAGGCCAACACTCTATCCACTGAGCCAAACCGGTTAGGACTCCCACACAATCAACTACTATTTTGCCAATTTTCTATTAGGTAGTTTTATCTCCTGAACTAGAGGCCTGATGCACGAAATTCGTGCAAGAGTAGGCCTTTCATCCCCTGGCTGCTGGCACCGACTTCCCTCTGGCACCCAGGACCCGGGCTTCCCTCTCAGTCCTGGCTTCATTCGGAAGGTCGTCTGGTCTAATTAGCATTATTACGCTTTTATTTTTATAGAAGATTGTTTCACTAGATTTTATAAGCCAACTTTTCCATTTTCCCAATCTTTCTCTGAATCAGTTCCTTATCATGTGCCTAATT
The DNA here is from genome assembly GCF_000412655.1 of Myotis brandtii. Classification (NCBI taxonomy): domain Eukaryota; kingdom Metazoa; phylum Chordata; class Mammalia; order Chiroptera; family Vespertilionidae; genus Myotis; species Myotis brandtii. The sequence continues at coordinate 502,247 of NW_005354965.1, forward strand.
TTTTTCTAAACAAAATACTTTACAAAATGATAGGCTAGGAGGGGTATTTTCCACATAAACATAGGTGATAGAAGCTGTGCAAACCAGCTGCATTCCACTCCCCGGGAAGCCAGCCTGCTGCTGCTGTAGAGCAGAGAGCTAGAACTGTAACTGTCAACATCCCAAACTTCCTGTGATGCCAGCATAACATGATCAAGTGAGGCCGGGGAAACCTCCACCCACTTCTCTGGTCCTGGTCTTGGCCCCTCTTCCTGCCCACAGTAAGCCTTGCTCCACGCCTCTGTATCTCTTTAGACAGACCTCAGAGAAGAAAGGAACGATCGAAACAACCGAAGATCAACAGTACAGGTTAAAAGAAAACATACTCATCATGCGATCTAACTGCAGAAGACAATCACACCTAGTCGTCCTTAGGTAAAACAGACAATAATCCACACAGAACAATTTCCAGTGGGGACAGGCTGGAACCCAACTCTTCCTTCAGGACAACAGGGCGGCTCGAGATGGTCAGCTCACGCAGGTAAACACACGCCATCAACTCACACCCAGTGTTCATAAAGCTCACTCTGGCTTTAAAGAGACGAGAAGATGAACGGGCTGAAAGTACCCTCTCTCCCTCCTGCACTTGAATGCGGCCTCCTGTCCACACCACCCAGCACTGCACTTTTCAAAAAGTCACCCAGGGGTCTGAGTTCCATTCAGTGGTTTGTGAGGTAAACTGTTTTCACACTAATACTAGACATTTCCCTTCTCATTCATTTTCTCACAAGGCGATAGCCATATACTAGAAGCTATCTGATGTGCATAATGCGAGACAGAAGTAGTTGCTAAAAATCCAGCTTTTATTAAACCAAAATTTAAATGAGATTTGCAAAATGCAAAACAATGCCACTCTTCTCACTAACTTTTTTGTTTTGAAAACAGTTTTCATAAAAATGTTACTTATACCCTGGTCGGTATACTCAGTTGGTTAGAGTGCCATCCAATATGCCAAGGTTGCGGGTTCAATCCCCAGTCAGGGCACATACGAGAATCAACCACTGGTGTGGCTCAGTGGTTGAGCGTTGGCCTATGAACCGGGAGATCACAGTTGGGGCACATGCTGGGTTGTGGGCTCGGTCTCCAGTGGGGGATGTGCAGGAGGCGGTTGATCAGTTCTCTCTCATCATTGATATTTCTCTTTCCTCTCTCTCCTTCTCCTTTCTTTTTTAAAATCAATAAAAATATATTTTTTAAAGATCAACCAATGAATGCATAAATAAGTGGAACAAATCGATGTTTCTCTCTCAAATAAATAAATTTTTTAAAATGTTACTTATGTTCCCATGCAACGGGTTATTTTCAATGCATTTTCAGCTTAAATTTCTAATATGGTAAATATCAATAGATATAATCCATAGATACCAAAGCTCTCTGTGATCCTTAACTTTGATGAATTGCAAGGAGTCAAAATCCAAAGTTTGAGATGTTTAAGAATGGTCACTGCAGTGTTTGTCAGCAAAACATGAGAAACCACCTATCTGTTTATCAACTGGGGAACCAGATAAATAAAATGCAATTTATTCAAAGGATGGCATATCACATAGCCATCACATAGCAGTTAGAACAAACTAAATCTTATTATATAGTATCAATGTTCGAGCAAAAAACCACATTGCCGAATATGTGCAATACACTACCCATGTGTATCAGGAACACAGAATAATGTATTTTGTTTAAGAACCACAGAGATTGATAATCCATTATTTGCCTCTGATGGGGAGTGGTGGGAGGAAGAAGGGGGCAGATATGTCCTTTTGGATTTAGAGAAGATTGATTAAAGGCTACAAATGCAATCGATGGATTAAAATATCCCATTATAAACTTCATTCATTCAACAAGGGGAGTGAACAAACATCGCAGAACACAGCGAAGAACTGGCCACAACTGATCTCTGATCTTTTTCACTCATCTTTTCATCTTTTACAACACTTACTGTGTCTTGCCATAAAGTGCTGTAAATGGGTGTCTATATCCTCTCCTTTCTCATCTTCTTCCTACACCAGAAACTGCCCTGTGTGACCTGTGCTTCCAAGCTCCTTCCTCAGGCACAACTCTGCCCTGCGTTACCCCCCCCCCCCCACCCCCGTCGTCTCTTTAAAATCTGCTTTTCCATCCTTGCCTCCTCCAACATCTCCAGTTCTCCTCCGCTCACAGACGCCCGGGCTGGGCCACCACTCACCAGCCAGACCTGGGACACACCACGTCCACCACTACAAAGGCCCCGCACCGGTGCCGGCGACACCGCTGCCCGCTCTTCCTTCCCTTCGCCCTCGAACCCTCACAGCCAAGCTTCCACAGACTTGACTTCCTACCTGATTCCACCTTCCCCATCACCACTCAGCCTTCAACTTCAGATCCCATTGCCCTAAAAAACTGTAGACACCTTTTTCTCCTGAGACCACAAAATAGCGTCTCCAGGTAACAGGCATGATGGGAGATCCGCATTCAAATCCCAGCATGCCGTTGGGCGCGTCATCACTTCTTTCCGCCCGTCTCCTCGTCTATAAGCGGGTGCCCAGGTAAGGCTAGAAATAGGAAGTCAGGTGTGTGCGAAGTGCCCGACAGCCCACGGAGGCTCACTGAACAGTATTCCTTCTCTGCCCTGCCTCAATTTCCTCCATGGCATGTGGGGAGGGAGTGACTCCTGGATGTCTGCCTTCAGCGTTTGGATGCTTCCACGTTTACGTCCTAGATGCCCAACTGAATGCCAACAATCTCCACGACTTTCAAATTCAAATTCAACCTGCTCAGAAGCCAAACACACATCCCCACGACATGTGCTTCCCATGACTGCGTGACCGAGTTCATGGCGCCACCTCTCCCAGCACTTAGAACGCGGCCAAAGGTGCCCGCGAAGCCTGCGGATGCCAAGGTCCCTGGGCTCCTCGGGCCCACGTGCCCTCCTCTCCGTTCACACCAGACACGCCAAGCGCAGATTCTGCGCCCACTCCCGACCCTCTGCCTCCACCACACATGCTGCCAATCAAGCGTCTGGACTACGTCCCTCAACGTCCAGCCTTCAGTTTACCCACCGCCGGAAAAGGAGTCGGACACATCAGACACGGAACCCGTCAGCTCACAAACCACTGGACCACCTCACTTCCCCGCGGTCCACCATCTGGGCACTTATCCCAGCAGCTGCCCCTCAATTGCTCTCTACACCTTTCTCTCTTCTCAAGTCTTCGGTATTTCAAAGGCCCAACAAAGCTCTTCCATCCCACGTTAGAACCATTCCCTGTCGGTGTGGCCAGTGGGCTGGAGCACTGTCCCGTATGCCGAAAAGTTTTGGGTTGAATCCTCGGCAGGCCCGGTACGGAAGGCAACAGATGGACGTGTCTGTCTGTCCATCCCTCTCTCCCTCCCTCTATTGGACAGGCTCCCGGGGGGCAGATCCTCAGGAGGGCCACTGGGGTGGCCCCGTAGTCAGGGCACAGCTTCGCAGCTGAGTGGGCACCTGAAGTGTGTGAAGTAAAGACAGACTCGGGAGCCTGGGGTTCCAGAGAACGCATCGGTCACTGCTCGTGAGCGGGGAGAACAGAAACGCAGTGAGCGAGCAGGTACACGGTGGATCTCGCACTCGGCCAACTCCTCCAGAGTGGAACTGACCACAGAACACCTAACAACGCAATGGAAGTCCACCAAGACCAGGAACGGAAGCGAAATTCATTTGAGGAAAACGAGCAAACCTCAAATTCTTATTTTGTACATTTCAAAAGGATAAAATACCATCTCCCTTTTTCATGACGTCTATATCATTCCTACTTTTGATTTTTTTGAGTAAAAACTATAGTCATCACACTTTTTCAGAACATGAGAGCCTTTTCTTAATAACTTCCCTAATGCCTACATCAGAATTAAGTACTTCTGATTTTTAAAAAAAAATTTTTAGAGAGAGAGGACGGGGGGCGGGGAGAGAGAGAAACACTGATTTGTGCCACCTACTTCTGCGCCCACTGGTTGATTCTTGTTCCTGCCCTGGCTGAACCTGGGCGCATGGAGCCGACGCTCTAGCCAACTCAGCCAACTGAGCCGCCCAGCCAGGGCATAGATACTTCTGATCTTAACACACTAAAAACTGCCATTAAAACTGTTCAGTAAGTGGTCGCTCTCTCCCGCCTGGAGCACACCCTGCCTTCCCTCTCCTTCCCCCACGGGCGTGCACCTCCTGAACTCTCAGGGACCCCGCCAGACGTGCCCGCTCGCCCCCCAGCCCGTCTCCAAGGCCCCCTTCGCTGCTTCTTCCCTGAGCCGCTCCTGCCTCAGGGCCACAGCTTTAACGAATGGACGCTCAAGATAAAAACAGCAGCCCTGGCCGGTGTGCTCAGTGGGCAGAGCGCTGGCCTGCGGACGGAGGGGTCCCAGGTTCGATTCCGGTCAAGGCCACACGCCTGGGTTGCGGGCTCAGGCGTGCACCCGTGATTCTCTCTCATCAATTATGTTTCTGTCTCTCTCCCCCTCTCCCTTCCTCTCTGAAATCAATGAATATGTATTAGAACACAATAACAGATAATAAATAAAAGACAATAAAAAAACCCTGTGAGTTTTTATCTTGGAAAGAAATGTGCTCATCCTGTTTCGGAAGCCGGCGTGCCGGTTGTCAATCCCCGTGCCTTCAGCAGGCACCTGCCCAGCACCTGCCGCGGTGCGTGCG
>NW_005354965.1:508611-510621 GCF_000412655.1 Myotis brandtii
ACCCCGGTTTCTCCTCCCGGTGGAGGACTTGGCCCTGGTCCCCTCCCCCGAGTCCCTGCCGGCTCCCGGCTCCGGGCGGCCCGGGCCGATGGAAACAGAAGGTCACCCTCCTGCCCTCGCCGCTCGGGTTTGCGGGGTCGGCAGGCACCTGAGCAGACAATGACCAAGGCGCGGGCAGGGTTAGGGCCCAGACCCCGGGACCAAAGACAGGCCTTCATCCGACCGGCAGGCCAGGAAGGCTTCTCGGAGGAGGCGGCACTGCGCTGCGTCCAGAGAAGCAGCAGCGTTTGGAAGACATTTCAACCGCAGATGGATGAGTCCCGTGGCACCACCGTCCCCCCAGGGAGGACCAGCTGGAGCGGGGCAGCGAGGCGGGCCGGGGCCTGAAGGGTTTGGATTTTGTCCCCAAAGTGGGGAGACGTTGAAAGGATAGAAGAGGGGGGTGGTGCCCTGCAAGGTGCTCTTCTCCAAGAAGGGCTGGAGCAGCACGCGTGGGTTCAGGGAGAGAGGAGCCCCAGGCCACAGGGTGCTGAGGGCTCCAGGCACTGGGGCGGAGGAGAGAGGTAGTTGAGAAGTGGAGTGGGATGTAATAACTTAATAAAAAATTAAAATAAAATAAAAATATATTTTAAAAAAAGAAGTGGAGTGGGCGCATGTCCCCCAGTTGGTTAGAGCATGGCCCTGCTACACCAAGGTCGTGGGGTCCACCTGGGTCAGGCACATGCCCGGAGAATCAGCCAGGGAATGCATAAATAAGTGCAACTACAAGTCGATGTTTCTCTCATTCTCTCTCTAAAAGCCATCAGTACGGCCCTGGCCGGTTTGGCTCGGTGGATGGGGCGTCGGCCTGCGGACTGAGGGGTCCCAGGTTCGATTCCAGTTAGGGGCATGTGCCTTGGTTGCGGGCACATCCCCAGTGGGGAGTGTGCGGGAGGCAGCTGATCGATGTTTCTCTCTCATCAATGTTTCTAACTCTATCACTCTCCCTTCCTCTCTGTAAAAAATCAATAAAATATATTAAAAAATAATAATAAAAATAAATAAATAAAAGCCATCAGTACGTAAAAAAAAAAAAGAAAGGTGGCCCCAGCTGGTGTGGCTCAGTGGATAGAGCGTCGGCCTGCGGACTGAAGGGTCCCGGGTTTGATTCCTGTCAAGGGCATATGCCCGGGTTTCGAGCTCAACCCCCAGGAGGGGGTGTGCAGGAGGCAGCTGATCAATGATTCTCATCATTGAGGTTTCTATCTCTCCCTCTCCCTTCCTCTCTGAAATCAATAAAAATATTTTTTTAAAAAAGAAATGGTCAAGGTTCTGCCTTGAACGATGTGGGTGGTTGGGTTTATGTCAATTTGGGGAATCTGGGGGCAGAAGAAACGGGTTTGTGTGAAGGCAGGTAATGGTTAACACCTGTGCACCACTCACACGTGCCAGGGTCCATCTGACATGCTGCTCTGTTATTTAATCTCCCTCCCGGGCTTCTGGACGAGTGGCTGTTGGTAATACCCCTGTGTTCACTAAAGAGAATTAAATGACTTCCTTCTGGGGCCTATGGAGTTGGAGTTGCCCCTGGGGCAGATAAATGAAGACGTCTCCCAGGCAGTGGGGTAAGCGCAGGTGGAGTCGGTAGAGCGGGCTGTGAGGAGGTAGGTTCTGGGAGTCATGAGCACACAGCTGCAGCAGGAGGGGCCGCAGTGGGGAGCACAGGTGTGCCGGGGTAAGAGGCAGGGAAAGGCATGCAGGAACCGTCAATATTTTTATTGATTTCAGAGAGGAAGGGAGAGGGAGAAAGAGAGAGAAACATCAATGATGAGAGAGAATCATAGATCAGCTGCTCCTGCACACCCCACACTGGGGATGGAGCCCGCAACCTGGGCAGGTGCCCTGACCGGGTATCGAACCCTGACCTCCTGGTTCATAGGTTGACACTCGGCCACTGAGTCACGCCAGCCGGGCAAACGTACTCTTAATTATAGAAGGAACAAAGTAGATCCCAAATATCCTTCCCAAACC
>NW_005354965.1:510719-527285 GCF_000412655.1 Myotis brandtii
TTCTGCTTCATAGCATTACCGTTTTACTGGTAACCTCTCAGCCAAACTATCGTGTTTTTCAAACCCATTTTGCTTCGGTACGAGTTATCTGTAGGGCCACTAACGCTGGGTTAGAAGGTGCAGTTTTTAGTGGCCCCATCCCTGAGCTCTCTGGATAATTCATTGTCTCCCCAACACTGTCCAAGGCCCCACACCGTTTCCAGCTGACTGCCCGGCACAGCCCGAGGCCTGCCATTCCCCAGACGGGTCTGGGATGGACACGGGTCGGGCTTTGTGCTCATGGACAGTCCCTTTCTGCTCCTCCAAGTAAACAGGCCTGTTTAGCATCTAGTTGATGTTCGGACATCACCTCCTTTCACTTGTTAATCACTTGCCAGCACTTACTCTGTGCCAGGCCCTGTGCCGAAAAGCTGTCCGCCCTCCTCCCAGCCTCAACCTCCTCCCGCATGCTTCCGCAGCCGGGGTCTCACCTTGCGCGGCTATTACTGAAATAAAGTCTGCGTGACTCCAGCATGCTCTGCCCTTTCAGTGAACAGGAGTAAAACTTAAGAATGGGAGCACAGACCTGGCCGGTTTGGCTCAGTGGGTAGAGCGTCGGCCTGCGGACTGAAGGGCCCCAGGTTCGATTCCGGTCAAGGGCACATGCCTGGGTTGTGGGCTCGATCCCCAATGGGGGGTGTGCAGGAGACAGCCAATCAATGATTCTCTCTCATCATGGATGTTTCTATCTCTCCCTCTCCCTTACTCTCTGAAATCAATAAAAATATATTTTTTTAAAAAAAGAATGGGAACACAGAGCCCCAGGAGTCCTCCCTCCGTTCAGGTAGGCAGTCTTCTTCCCCCTGAACGAGGGGAATGGATGTGGCTAAGTTTGAGTATTGAGCCGGAGTGGGAGAGGCTTGTGGGAAGGTGGCGGTTCCCTCAAACGGTTTGCATATGCGGTTCATCTTTGCAAGCAGCTAATAAAGGAAATCATTTCCCTCGGCCGCTTCCTGTCCTACTTAAGAATAGGGATCTAAGCCCCGGCCAGGGTGGCTCAGTGGTCGGGCGTTGGACCGTGTGCCAGGAGCTTGCCAGTTCCACTCCTGGGCAAGGGCACGGTCCTGGGTTGTGGGTCCCATCCCCAGGAGGGGGTGTGCAGGAGGCAGCCGATCCACGTTGTGTCTCACATTAATGTTTCTCTCACTCCCTTCCCCCTCCTCTCTAAAAACCGATAAACCGTCATTTTTAATAAAAAGAAAAGAATTGGGATCTAAGTTTCTTTTTCCAAAATTGGAAGCATTAAAATCAAGTCTTGACTGAAGTGACATGTCACTCTCCAAAACCCAACCACCCGATCTAACATTCGTTCATTCACAGGGTAAGCACGGCCTGGCTAAGGACGGGCAACTGCGAGGGGCCACCCTGTGCCGGGTGTGCGGGATCCTGGGAAGCAAAACATCGCTCCTTCCTCCGCTCCTCAGAGGCCAGCTCTGCCCCGACGCTGAGCTTCGGCTCATGTGCAGGTCGGCCAGTCGTACACGATCCTGTCTTATGTGAAGAAAGACGGTTTTGCTTTGTTTTCTTGTCACTGTTTACGCCTCTTGTTTACTTTTCTTACCTGCACTGACGAGTCCTCCGCACAGGCTGAGTGAGAGTGAGAGTGGGCCCTCTACCAGGTGTGGCATCTCCAGGCAAACATTCCTCCGCTGCTCAGCCTCCGCCACCGGCTTTCTCAGATGCTGGTCACAGGTGGGAAGTCCCCTTCCAGCACTTTCTTGAGAGATGGTTGTTCTCTTTCCTTTTAAATCAGCGGTTCTCAACCTGTGGGTCTCGACCCCTTTGGGGGTCGAACAACCCTTTCACAGGGGTCGCCTAAGACCATCGGAAAACACATGTATAATTACATATTGTTTTTGTGATTAATCACTATGCTTTAATTATGTTCAATGTGTAACAATGAAATTGGGGGTCACCACCACATGAGGAACTGTATTAAAGGGTCGCGGCATTAGGAAGGTTGAGAACCACTGGTTTAAATCATGGGTGGGTGTGGAATGTTGTCCGATGCTGTTTGCATGTCTATTGAGCTGCTCATCTGGTTTTTCTATTTTATTCTGTTATGGGGGTGAATTACATTGTTGTTTGTTGTTTTTTAAAATATATATTTGTTAATATATTTTTATTGATTTCAGAGAGGCAGGGAGAGATGATGAGAGAATCATGGATCGGCTGCCTCCAGCACACCCCCCACTGGGGATGGAGCCCGAAATCTGGGCATGTGCCCTTGACTGGAATCAAACCCAGGACCCTTCAGTCTGCAGGCCAATGCTCTATCCACTGAGCCAAACTGGATAGGGCAAAAATATATATTTTTTTTATTGATTTTGGAGAGGCAGGGAGAGGGAGAGAGAGAGATAGAAACATCAATGATGCGACAGAATCATCCATTGGCTGCCTCCTGCATGCCCCCTACTGGGAATTGAGCCCGAAACCTGGGCATGAGCCCTGACCAGGAATCGAACCGTGACCTCCTGGTTCATAGGTCAACACTCAGCCCCTGAGCCACGCCAGCCGGGCGGTGTTTGTTGGTGTTTGAATGTTAAACCAGCCGGCCATTCCTGAATTAGCCCCGCTGGTCATGGAGTGTTGCCCTTTTTATTCATTGCTGGGTTCAGTTTGCAAAGATTTTGCCAAGACTGCTTCCTCCTCTGATTGTGAGTGAGACGGGTCTGTAGGTTCCTTTTCTTGTCATGGTTTTGGTGTCCGATTCGTGCGTCCTTATTGAATGAGTTGAGAAATGGTTCCCTCCTCCTCCACTTCCTGCAGGCGTTTGTGTAGAATTGATATTCTTTCTTCCTGAAGATTTTGTTGGAATTCACCGTGAAGCCCTGGCTGGGTGGCTCTGTTGGTTAGAGTGTCCGCAAAGCAACGGTTGTTAGTATCAGATGAATCCGTCCATGTGAAAGAAAAAGAAAAAGAAAAAGCGAAAAATCAGCCGGTTTGGCTCAGTGGATAGAGCGTCAGCCTGGGGACCACAAAGCGTCCCGAGTTCGATTCCGGTCAAGGGCACAGGCCTGGGTTGCGGGCTCCATCCCCAGTGTGGGGTGTGCAGGAGGCAGCTTACCGGTGATTCTCTCTCATCGTGGATGTTCTATCGCTCTCTCCCTCTCCCTTCCTCTCTGAAATCAATAAAGATATATTTTTTTAAAAAAGCGAAAAATCCTTACAGAGCCCAGGGCAGGGAAGAAGCAGGTTACACATGTGTCTGAATTCAGGGGCTGCGTGGTCGCACTGAGCCTAGATCCTAGCTGCAGTTTGAGTCCTTCGTTTCCTGTTTTGATTGCTGATTTTCATATTTGAAAAAATAAATAAATCTATTGGTGTGTATCTTTGCATCCCAATACTTCATAATTGGTATTGTATACCATATATGTATATTTTTGTTTGCTAACTGATCATTGAATATAACCAACCTTGTCCGGCTAGCATGGCTCAGTGGTTTAACGTCGACCTATGAACCAGGAGGTCACAGTTTGATTCCCAGTCAGGGCACAGGCCCGGGTTGTGGGCTCGATCCCCAGTGTGGGACGTGCAGGAGGCAGCCAATCAATGGTTCTCTCTCATCATTGATGTTTCTCTCTCCCTTCCTCTCTGAAATCAATAATTAAAAAACAACAACAAATGAATATACCAACCTTTTGTCAGAGGGAATAGAAGTAACATGAAACACTATCAAACGCAGCATCACCCCTGAGAGACACAGGAACTCTGTGTGGTAGGGAGGGAGGGCAGGGGGGACGGCAGGGAGAGGGGGTGGTGGGAAGGAGGGCAGCATCACTGATCTAGACTTCCCACCGAGAAAACTGGGGCTTAGAGTCGCCTGTCTAGCTAGTCAGGGTGGTTGGGGTGGAAGGAGGATTTTAACCGCCTCCTGATAGCATTTCTGTGAGCGTCGGCCCTCATTTGACGTTCTTGTCTTTGCTGGTTACTAGCTTGGTGGCCTTGGGCAGGTGACTTAGTCCCTTATCTGTCAGATGGAAGCTAACAGTGCATTATGATAGGGTTGTTTGGGGAATTAAGTGAGCTAATATTTATAAGCGTTTGGACGACAGCCTGGAACTTGTAAGCACTATGCAAGCGTTTGTTACAGAATCAGTACATATGTCCTTTTTTCTTCCCGTTACTACTCCTGCCATGGTTAAGTCTCAATTTCAACTATTTCTCCTCAAATGCTAGCATCACTTTGATCTAGTTTTTTTCCCCTCTTTTTTTTTTCTGCCTGCTATGCATGAAAATATGTTTTCTATGAAAGTACATTATTTGTTACCTTTTTGTACAGTGTTTTAGATCAGGGGTAGGCAAACTATGGGCCAAATCTGTAAAATTTTATGGATACATAGCCACGCCCACTCATTTGCATAGCGCTTGGCGGCTCTCAGCTCCCACCCCCCACCTCACTGCCCCTCTCCGCAGCAGAGCCCTTCCCAAGTGAGATCCCCACTCTTTCTCGATTGCATGTCACCCCTTAATCTGGGATATTCATCTTCTCAATCTGCCGAGCAGAGAGGCGAGGAGGAGAATTTCGGGGGATCAGCTCAAATCCATTGTGATTCGCCTGCATAAACAGACCCCGGTTAAGCAGAGGGCGTGTGGCCGTATCATTATGTATTTTTCATGTCTTCATGTTTTATGTTTTGAAACAATCGAGTGGACAGTAGCTACGTGAGAGTTAGCGCACAACTCGTTCTTTCCGTAAAATTGCTTTTGGCAACTTGTCTGGAGAGCTTCTTAGAATTAGCCTCGCCTTCTCCTGCGGCGCCTGCCGCGCTGTGACCTGCCTCCCCTAGACACAGCCCTGTCATTCTGTCACGCAATGACGTCGCCTCTAACTCTTTAATGCCTCTCACCATTCAGGCGGACAGGCTCTGGGCTCATTCCCCGGGACGTTTGCACTGACTTCTTTTGCAAAGTGACATTCTTGCCACCCCAGCCGGGCCAGGTGTGACAGCTGCTCTTCCCTGCATCCGTTTGTCCTCGTCGTTCATAACTCCCTCTCTCTTCTCCCGGCCCCTCTGCAAAGATAAATTCAAAGACTTCTTTTTAACCTGTTTCCTCGGATACTTTCTCTAATCATGACTTGCATAAATGCCACTAAAACACCTGTGAACACAACCATAGGTTTTTCTTCATCTCTCTCTCTCTCTCTCTTTTTTAAAAATATATAACTAATTCACTTCATTGTACTGATGGGGTAGTCATAATAACCTGGCTGGTCATAATAATCTGGCCACTCAGTGTATATATTTATTGATTTCAGAGAGGCAGGGAGAGGGAAAAAGAGATAGAAACATCAGTGATGAGAGAGAATCATGGATCGACTGCCTCCTGCACGCCCCCTACTGGGGATCGAGCCTGCAACCTGGGCATGTGCCCTGATCTGGAATCGAACTCGGGACCCTTCAGTCCATAGGCCGACGCTCTATCCACCCAGCCTAACCGGCCAGGGCTCCTTCATCTCCTGGATAGATTCTTAGCAAGTAGCATCTTTGACCTTCTTGTGCGATTCCTTCAATATGACGCTGGGTATGGAATGTTGCATCTTTGTTTTGAAATGAAATCTACACAGAGATGAGATGGACCGATGGAGATGTTATACTGAACCTGGAAGTGGGCTGGGAGGGTTCCTGTCTTTTCCTAGGCTCCGCGGCAGTTTCTAGAGGATGATGCCTTCTCTGCGGGGCTGGTAGAACCGACCTGGAAAGCCCCTGGAACCTGCAACCCAGGCACATGCCCTTGACCGGGGACCCTTCAGTCTGCGGGCAGTGCTCTAACCACTGAGCAATGGCTGGGCTGACCAATTCTTTTTCTGGGTGAGTCTCTGCTTTAACCAGGCCAGCATCTTTCTCAGTGAGAAACCAGGCCTGTGAGCAAGGGAGGGAGCCCCCGGAAAGGAAATCCCCATGTCCTTAAGTCCTGGGCTGTGCAATGAGGAGCTGGAAAGGCTGCAAAGCGAGATGCAGAACAAGACCTTGTAGACATGGATAGTAACAGGCTCCCGTGTCAGGCGCGGAGCCGGCGCCTTTCCTACATTCCCTCGCTGATCCGCACCAGGGGCCCCGCGGTAGCTGTTCTGGTGACGGAGGAGTCAGCTGAGGCTCAGGTGCAGAGCGAAGCCAGGGCTCAGTCCACGGCGCCCTGACTCCAACCTGGGGCTCCCTCGAATTGCACCTTCCGCTAGCGGGGCGCAGCGGCCGGAGGCTGCAAGTCAAAGCGGTGCCTGGTCTTCACGCGTCCTTTCACTCCTCTGAGCCTCAGTGTCAGCGTCCGTGGAATGGGGTGACGGTGGCCCTGGGCTGCAGGCCGGGTTGCAGGAAGGCGAGCCGCCAGGCTCTGCAGGTGTCAGTCACTCCGTGTCTCTCCGGAGAAGACTGCGTTAGGTTCTGAGCCTGAGCGACGCCTCACAGCAGCCTCTCACTTCTTCAGACTAAAAATACTGCTCAGTCACACGAGAGACCGTTGGCTGCTTCTATTTTAAGGGTTCAACTTTCTCTCCAGCATCGCCTGTAGGTGGGCAAACCTCAGCCAGCTTCTGTTCCTCAAATCAGCCTGTTGATTTGCATGGGGCGGGGGGTGGGGGTGTTGAGGGAGCTCAGTTCACTGCAGTCCAGCCTGTCATGGTCTTGGCTGGCAGACAGCGTGGGGTTTTGGGGGGCCCAGTGGGTGGTCCGAGCTGGGGTGGAGCTGAGCCCGATCTGCAGCCACGTGACCTCGCCGGACTATTTCACCTCTGTAATCTCAGGCTCCCCCTGCAGGGCCATGATGGGGCGTTTCCCCTGAGGCGCCCCCCACTACAGTTTAACAGTAATCGCCCCGTGTTCAGCAGAAGTGAACACCTGCTGACATGTCTGCATCAGCAGCTCCGCCCGGGCAGTCCACACTGAGTTGTGCTGGACAGTCCTCCTCCTCCTGCTTCAGCGCCTCCTGCCTCCCATTACCTGTGATGACACCTGCCCCCTTTCCCTCTGTCCATGTGGGTGAGAGGCCAATGGGCCTCCACGTACTTGTTTTATTATACCTGTCCACCCCCCCCCCCTTTTTTAAAAATATATTTGTATTGATTTCAGAGAGGAAGGGGAGGACTTATGGAAATTTTCACCACGCCCTATACATTTCTGCAGTTTCTCAGGACACTTACATTCTTATAATGCTCTTTGATTTAAAGTTCTTGCTACTGCGAAAAGAGTAATTCAATAAAGCAGCCATAAAAGAGCATGGACTCTGGAGTCAGACTACCTAGTTCTAATCTTCACCCACCACTAACTAACTGTGTGTCCTTGGGAAAACTACTTAATTTATCTGTGCCTCCATTTACTTGTTTGAAAATGAGGTCCTCATAGGATTGTACTGAAGACTAAACACATCAATATATGTAGAATTCTTAAAGCTCTGCCTTCTGCATGTTATTAGTCAGTTTGTGATGCCATTTCACTTGTGCTTGATTTAATGCCTCTTTCTGGTTTTTCACCAAAATCTACTCCCACAAGGTCTCTGAGTATGTAACAGGCTTTATAGGAGCAGTACTGCCCAATAGAAACATAGTGTGAACTAGATATATAACTTTAAGTTTATAGTGGACACATTTTTTAAAATGATAAAATTAATTTTAATATATATTTTATTTAACCAATATGTCCAAAATACCAATATAATCAATTGTGATCAATGAGATATAATTATTAATGATTTCTTTTACTTCTTAATTATACAAAGTCTTCAAAATCCAGTGTGTATTTTACACTTAGAGCACATCTCAATTTTTTCAAGTCACATTTCAAGTACTTAATGGCCACCTATAGTTAGTGGCTGCCATATTGGACAATGCAAGTCTAGAGTGTCAGATGAGTTATGTTTAATTGTTAGATATTTTCATTTCCAGAAGTCTTTTCCCTGAGGAATTTTTAAAGGCCCTGACACTCAGTTGGACATCTGACTGGTTTCTTTTTCTTTTATTCTCTTCTTTGTTGCCAGGAGCAAATGAGAAATAAATCAGATGGAAAGAAATTCATCATTGATTACATAGAGCAAGTCAATCTTCTCCAGGCCTGAGCTCAGATCCCAGTCTCTTCCTGAAATACAGGCAGTTCTTTAAAAACACACACACACACACACACACACACACACACACACACACACAGACACTGAGTGGCCAGATTATTATGACCACCACATCAGTACTTCATTGACACTTCCAAAAATACTGAATATTGAAAACTTCCTAAGCAATTACTCTCAAGGTTTTATTATTATTTGCATAACTAATTCACTTCATTGTACTGATGGGGTAGTCATAATAACCTGGCTGGTCATAATAATCTGGCCACTCAGTGTATATATTTATTGATTTCAGAGAGGCAGGGAGAGGGAAAAAGAGATAGAAACATCAGTGATGAGAGAGAATCATGGATCGACTGCCTCCTGCACGCCCCCTACTGGGGATCGAGCCTGCAACCTGGGCATGTGCCCTGATCTGGAATCGAACTCGGGACCCTTCAGTCCATAGGCCGACGCTCTATCCACCCAGCCTAACCGGCCAGGGCTCCTTCATCTCCTGGATAGATTCTTAGCAAGTAGCATCTTTGACCTTCTTGTGCGATTCCTTCAATATGACGCTGGGTATGGAATGTTGCATCTTTGTTTTGAAATGAAATCTACACAGAGATGAGATGGACCGATGGAGATGTTATACTGAACCTGGAAGTGGGCTGGGAGGGTTCCTGTCTTTTCCTAGGCTCCGCGGCAGTTTCTAGAGGATGATGCCTTCTCTGCGGGGCTGGTAGAACCGACCTGGAAAGCCCCTGGAACCTGCAACCCAGGCACATGCCCTTGACCGGGGACCCTTCAGTCTGCGGGCAGTGCTCTAACCACTGAGCAATGGCTGGGCTGACCAATTCTTTTTCTGGGTGAGTCTCTGCTTTAACCAGGCCAGCATCTTTCTCAGTGAGAAACCAGGCCTGTGAGCAAGGGAGGGAGCCCCCGGAAAGGAAATCCCCATGTCCTTAAGTCCTGGGCTGTGCAATGAGGAGCTGGAAAGGCTGCAAAGCGAGATGCAGAACAAGACCTTGTAGACATGGATAGTAACAGGCTCCCGTGTCAGGCGCGGAGCCGGCGCCTTTCCTACATTCCCTCGCTGATCCGCACCAGGGGCCCCGCGGTAGCTGTTCTGGTGACGGAGGAGTCAGCTGAGGCTCAGGTGCAGAGCGAAGCCAGGGCTCAGTCCACGGCGCCCTGACTCCAACCTGGGGCTCCCTCGAATTGCACCTTCCGCTAGCGGGGCGCAGCGGCCGGAGGCTGCAAGTCAAAGCGGTGCCTGGTCTTCACGCGTCCTTTCACTCCTCTGAGCCTCAGTGTCAGCGTCCGTGGAATGGGGTGACGGTGGCCCTGGGCTGCAGGCCGGGTTGCAGGAAGGCGAGCCGCCAGGCTCTGCAGGTGTCAGTCACTCCGTGTCTCTCCGGAGAAGACTGCGTTAGGTTCTGAGCCTGAGCGACGCCTCACAGCAGCCTCTCACTTCTTCAGACTAAAAATACTGCTCAGTCACACGAGAGACCGTTGGCTGCTTCTATTTTAAGGGTTCAACTTTCTCTCCAGCATCGCCTGTAGGTGGGCAAACCTCAGCCAGCTTCTGTTCCTCAAATCAGCCTGTTGATTTGCATGGGGCGGGGGGTGGGGGTGTTGAGGGAGCTCAGTTCACTGCAGTCCAGCCTGTCATGGTCTTGGCTGGCAGACAGCGTGGGGTTTTGGGGGGCCCAGTGGGTGGTCCGAGCTGGGGTGGAGCTGAGCCCGATCTGCAGCCACGTGACCTCGCCGGACTATTTCACCTCTGTAATCTCAGGCTCCCCCTGCAGGGCCATGATGGGGCGTTTCCCCTTGCCCCCCCCCCACTACAGTTTAACAGTAATCGCCCCGTGTTCAGCAGAAGTGAACACCTGCTGACATGTCTGCATCAGCAGCTCCGCCCGGGCAGTCCACACTGAGTTGAGCTGGACAGTCCTCCTCCTGCTTCAGCGCCTCCTGCCTCCCCTTACCTGTGATGACACCTGCCCCCTTTCCCTCTATCCATGTGGGTGAGAGGCCAATGGGCCTCCACATACTTGTTTTATTATACCTGTCCACCCCCCCTTTTTTAAATATATTTTATTGATTTCAGAGAGGAAGTGCTGGACAGTCCTCCTCCTCCTGCTTCAGCGCCTCCTGCCTCCCATTACCTGTGATGACACCTGCCCCCTTTCCCTCTGTCCATGTGGGTGAGAGGCCAATGGGCCTCCACGTACTTGTTTTATTATACCTGTCCACCCCCCCCCCCTTTTTTAAAAATATATTTGTATTGATTTCAGAGAGGAAGGGAGAGAGAGAGAGAGAGAAACATCAATGATGAGAGAATCATGGATCGGCTGCCTCCTGCACGCCCCCCACTGGGGATGGAGCCCGCAACCCGGGCCTGTGTCCTGACCAGAATCCAACCATGACCTCCTGGTTGCTGGGTGGGCTCCCCGGGTTTGTAAGGAGGCTTCACATAGTCATGACTGACCAAGTCATTGGCCCTGGTGACGGAACGCCATCTCCTCCTCTCGCCCCTCCCCAGAGGCGGGGAGGGAGGGGCGGGATGAAGGTTCGAAATCTCTAATCACAAGGTCGGTTCTCCTGGCAACCAGTCCCCACCTTTGATTGAGGTCCCTAATTCACCCCGTTAACCACACAGAGACACCTCCCGCACTCCAGACACGTCAACCACACGGAAGACACCTCCCGCATTCCAGACACCTAGGACATCCTCGGGGTGGAGAAGCTTGAAGCAGGAGCTAGGGGTGAAGACCAAACAGCTTCTAAATCTCCATATCACAGCTGGTTCCAGAGACCCTGGCGCTGGGCTCAGCAGGCCCGCTGGCCTGGCGGTGGCCGGGCTGGCACTGCATTTTGTTGTTGTTGTTAATCCTCACCTGAGACTGGTTCCAGAAACCCTGGCGCTGGGCTCAGGAGGCCACCGCCAGGCCAGCACTGCATTTTGTTGTTGTTGTTAATCCTCACCTGAGGATCCGTTCCCATGGATTTCTAGAGAGAGTGGGAGGGAGAGAAACCGAGAGAGAAACATCGGTTGGTTGCCTTCCACATGCCCCGACCAGGGCTGGGGGTCGAGCCTGCAGCTGGGGGTCGAGCCTGCGACCGCGGTACATGCCCTTGACTGGGATCAAACCCAGGACCCTTCAGTCGTCCCCAGGCCACTCTTTCCACGGAGCCAAACGGGCTCGGGCTACATTTAAGAGAAGAGTCAGATCGCGTCATTTCCCTGCTAAAACTCTTCTCGGGCTGCCATCTCACTTAGACACAGAAAAACCTGAAGGTCCTCCCCCGACTGACAAAGGCTCCACGGCCTAAGCTCTGCTGTTTCTTCTCCTCCCGCCACTCTCTTCCGTGCTCGCTGGGGACCAGCAGCGCTGGCTTCTTACAACTCCCCCACGGCCAGCCCTGCCTCGGGGCCGTGCCCCGCTGTTCCCTCGCTGGAACCCCTCCTTTCCTCCAAGCCCCTGTGGCCGCCAGCTTCTCAGAGGCCTTCTCTCACCGCCCAGCGGAAGGAGACAGCCCCGCGACAGGCTTTCTTTTTTGTCTCCCGCGACAGGCTTTCTTTTTTGTCTCTTTGTCCAAATTTACTTTTCTTTGTGGCACTTACCGCTATTTGAGCTTATGTCATAAATGGAGGTGTTTGCCCCGGCTGGTGTGGCTCAGTGGATAGAGCGTCGGCCTGCGGACTAAAGGGTCCCAGGTTCAATTCCAGTCAAGGGCACATGCCCGAGTTTCGGTGTCGATCCCCAGTGTGGGGCGTGTAGGAGGCAGCCAATCCATGATTCTCTCTCATCATTGATGCTTCTCTCTCTCCCTCTCCCTTCCTCTCTGAAATCAATAAAAATATAAATAAATAAACAAATATAAGAAATAAGACATTGCGGATAGAATTCGAGTTCCGTTGCTTCTTCCCACCCCTGCAGCCTCTCCTGCTGTAAATGTGGGGAGTCTCCTCTGGCCCATGAGAGGATGTACATACACCTGAGGAGAGAGTGAAGCTGGGAATGTGGGAAACGGAGCCACTTTAACCAAAGCTGCTAAAATGACGGACATGACGAAGGTTGATGGCTCACATTCTAACTCGCCTGGGAACGGGGACTTGAACTTTCCAGCCCCGCGTCCATGCCTGGTTGGAGGTCTGCACCTCCAGGGAGATCGCTCACTGCCCTCGGAAGGGCTCATGGACCCAGACCACCTCTCCGCCCCCCAGGACTCCGTCCACCTGCCATCCATGGTCCAGACCCCTGGACGTAACCAGGCCTCCTGGAACCCGTGCTCCTCCCCCCTGGCTCCAGCACCCTGATGCCTGGCAGGTGACCGCCTGGGCCGCCCGGGCTGGGAACGCAGGGCTGAGGGGTCTCGGCCGCACGTTTTGCTGTAAGAACCTTGAGCGTTTCTTCCCTCCTTGAACAGTCCTGGGCTTTGCCTGGCTGCGTTCCTGTTTGCAAACTCTAAGGGCCTTGAATAAGCCTGTCATTTATTTCACCAAAGCCTGCAGACTCTGAGTTCGTTTGACATACCTTTAAGCCTATATATATACCTTTAAACACTTTCCAGAAGTAAAATAGAACATTATTTTATGTGTTTATGAAACAGCTTCTACACTAAATGTTCATTTTAAAGCGTACTTTCCCCCACTCCGTACTATGTTTTTGAGCACTAACCACACACACACGCACACACACACACACACACACACACACACACACACAGATCTAGCTGATGTCTGTTGCCGTGTCAAATTCTGTCCTGTGGATATATCGCATTTTATTTGTCTATTTTTTTAAATATATATTTTTATTGATTTCAGAGAGGAAGGGAGAAGGAGAGAGAGATAGAAACATCAATGATGAGAGAGAATCATGGATCGGCTGCCTCCTGTACTCCCTACGCTGGGGATCGAGCCCGCAACCCGGGCCTGTGCCCTGACCGGGAATCCAACCCGGGACCCTTCAGTTTGCAGGCGGATGCTCTATCCACGGAGCGACACCAGCTGGGCTGTATTGCATTTTTTATTTGTCTATTTCTTTACTGAGGCTTCCATGTGGAGGTTGTGCCTGGGTGTGGTGGACACGCAGGCGCGGCTGCAGAGGCCTACGGTGAGCAGGTCACGCCCTCACCTCGCCTGGTGGCTTCCTGCTCCCAACGATCCCAGTTCCCGAGGCAGAACACCTACCTGCACCGCCCTGGCGTGGGCCCGGCGACGTGAGGATTGCCCTTTAACACACCCCATTCACCCACTGAGCCAAACCAGTCAGGGCCACACACCCCGTTCACAACCAGAGGGGGCGCGGGCAACGCTTCTCCAGAGGCAGCTGACCCGCCACACAGCAGGAGGCCGCCGGAGGGAACAGGGAACGTTCTGGTTTCATCAGAAGCAGATGTGGTGGCTGATGGAGATGAGATGAGGCCAGGCCTCTGGGCTGTGGGCGGCGGCCAGGCTCGCACAGGGAAGTGACCTCTGACCGGCCTCCCTCCCTTCGGGCACTGTCCTGAGGTTGGGCCCTGCAGGAGGCCAAGGAGGCCAAAGGTTTGGGGAAAGTGCTGTTGAGACACACTAAGCCGCTTAGTGTAGTGGACGCAGCTGTGGCTGGGCCGCCTGTGCCCCTACCCCGCCCAGCGCCTCACCAAGGTGGGCGTAACCTGTGCTTCAAGAGCCACGGGGAACTCGCACACCTGGTTGTATAGGTGCCAGGCCTTTGTCATGAGTTCGTTGCTCTGTCTCCCACATCACAATTCTAGGGGGACCTGGTGCAGGGAGGAGGAGGAGGAGGAGGAGGAGCAAGAGGTTTCAAGATGGGAAGGGCTATGCCTGGGACAGATTCTTGTAACAGAGCCAGGGAAACAGATCGGAATTCCCAGCCTTAAAGGTGTGGCCCTGGGGGTGGTCATGGTCAGAGTTGATGCTTAAAATATCACTAGTGACTAGTCTAAGGTCAGGATGGAGGAATAGCCAGCCTGGGAGTAGGAAGATGATGGTACAGGTGGGCCTGCTAGTAACCCACTCGGATGGTAAGGTGGGCCTGCTGGTTAGTAACCCACTCGGGTGGTAAGGTGGGCCTGCTGGTTAGTAACCCACTCGGGTGGTAAGGTGGGCCTGCTGGTTAGTAACCCACTCGGGTGGTAAGGTGGGCCTGCTGGTTAGTAACCCACTCGGGTGGTAAGGTGGGCCTGCTGGTTAGTAACCCACTCGGGTGGTAAGGTGGGCCTGCTGGTTAGTAACCCACTCGGGTGGTAAGGTGGGCCTGCTGGTTAGTAACCCACTCGGGTGGTAAGGTGGGCCTGCTGGTTAGTAACCCACTCGGGTGGTAAGGTGGGCCTGCTGGTTAGTAACCCACTCGGGTGGTAAGGTGGGCCTGCTGGTTAGTAACCCACTCGGGTGGTAAGGTGGGCCTGCTGGTTAGTAACCCACTCGGGTGGTAAGGTGGGCCTGCTGGTTAGTAACCCACTCGGGTGGTAAGGTGGGCCTGCTGGTTAGTAACCCACTCGGGTGGTAAGGTGGGCCTGCTGGTTAGTAACCCACTCGGGTGGTAAGGTGGGCCTGCTGGTTAGTAACCCACTCGGGTGGTAAGGTGGGCCTGCTGGTTAGTAACCCACTCGGGTGGTAAGGTGGGCCTGCTGGTTAGTAACCCACTCGGGTGGTAAGGTGGGCCTGCTGGTTAGTAACCCACTCGGGTGGTAAGGTGGGCCTGCTGGTTAGTAACCCACTCGGGTGGTAAGGTGGGCCTGCTGGTTAGTAACCCACTCGGGTGGTAAGGTGGGCCTGCTGGTTAGTAACCCACTCGGGTGGTAAGGTGGGCCTGCTGGTTAGTAACCCACTCGGGTGGTAAGGTGGGCCTGCTGGTTAGTAACCCACTCGGGTGGTAAGGTGGGCCTGCTGGTTAGTAACCCACTCGGGTGGTAAGGTGGGCCTGCTGGTTAGTAACCCACTCGGGTGGTAAGGTGGGCCTGCTGGTTAGTAACCCACTCGGGTGGTAAGGTGGGCCTGCTGGTTAGTAACCCACTCGGGTGGTAAGGTGGGCCTGCTGGTTAGTAACCCACTCGGGTGGTAAGGTGGGCCTGCTGGTTAGTAACCCACTCGGGTGGTAAGGTGGGCCTGCTGGTTAGTAACCCACTCGGGTGGTAAGGTGGGCCTGCTGGTTAGTAACCCACTCGGGTGGTAAGGTGGGCCTGCTGGTTAGTAACCCACTCGGGTGGTAAGGTGGGCCTGCTGGTTAGTAACCCACTCGGGTGGTAAGGTGGGCCTGCTGGTTAGTAACCCACTCGGGTGGTAAGGTGGGCCTGCTGGTTAGTAACCCACTCGGGTGGTAAGGTGGGCCTGCTGGTTAGTAACCCACTCGGGTGGTAAGGTGGGCCTGCTGGTTAGTAACCCACTCGGGTGGTAAGGTGGGCCTGCTGGTTAGTAACCCACTCGGGTGGTAAGGTGGGCCTGCTGGTTAGTAACCCACTCGGGTGGTAAGGTGGGCCTGCTGGTTAGTAACCCACTCGGGTGGTAAGGTGGGCCTGCTGGTTAGTAACCCACTCGGGTGGTAAGGTGGGCCTGCTGGTTAGTAACCC
The DNA here is from genome assembly GCF_000412655.1 of Myotis brandtii. Taxonomy (NCBI): domain Eukaryota; kingdom Metazoa; phylum Chordata; class Mammalia; order Chiroptera; family Vespertilionidae; genus Myotis; species Myotis brandtii. Next base: position 526,374 of record NW_005354965.1, read on the forward strand.
ACTCGGGTGGTAAGGTGGGCCTGCTGGTTAGTAACCCACTCGGGTGGTAAGGTGGGCCTGCTGGTTAGTAACCCACTCGGGTGGTAAGGTGGGCCTGCTGGTTAGTAACCCACTCGGGTGGTAAGGTGGGCCTGCTGGTTAGTAACCCACTCGGGTGGTAAGGTGGGCCTGCTGGTTAGTAACCCACTCGGGTGGTAAGGTGGGCCTGCTGGTTAGTAACCCACTCGGGTGGTAAGGTGGGCCTGCTGGTTAGTAACCCACTCGGGTGGTAAGGTGGGCCTGCTGGTTAGTAACCCACTCGGGTGGTAAGGTGGGCCTGCTGGTAACCCACTTGCTGTTGTTAATCCTCACCGCAGGATATTTCCCCCATTGATTGTTAGAGAGAGTGGAAGGGAGGGGAAGGGAGGAAGGGGGAGAGTGAGAGAGAAACATCGACTGGTGGCCTCCTGCATGTCCCTGGACCATGGCCCAGGATCGAACCTGCAACCCAGGTACAGGCCCTTGATCAGGAATCGAACCCACGGCCCTTCAGTTCCCAGGCCGTTGCTCCTACCATTGACCCACCCAGGGCACTGTTTGCTGTGGATGAAAGTGGAGCCTGTTTCCAGGGCTTGTGTGATGGCTGATGCAGCCGCCGCCTCTTCCCGTCCTTCCTGTCAGTGTCGTTTCTCTTCCCGTGACCCTCCTGCTGCGGCCCCTGTGATGTCTGATGTGCGAGGTGCTGCGGGCGCCTGGACGACCATTCTTCCTCCGGCCACTCCCTCCTCCCCTGCCCTGGGCTCACCTGCCGCACCCCTGCCTCCTGGAAAGCTCGCGGGACCCTGCACGTCACTGTCCCCTTAGTGAGCCTTCGGGGGTCCCCGCAGCCAGCCAGTGAGGGCGATGCTGAGACCCCCACCCCCACCCTCCCCA
>NW_005354965.1:528287-542284 GCF_000412655.1 Myotis brandtii
TCGTCAGGGACCAATTCACACCCTCGAAGGCATCTACATCCTGTTTTAATTTTAATTGATTGATTGTGGAGAAGGAGAGAGAAGCATCGACGCGCTGGCCCACTCGCCCATGCATTCATGGCGCCTCTTCATGTGCCCTGACTGGAGCTCGAACCTGCAGCCTTGGCGGATCCGTCCAGGCTCCAACCCCTGAGCCACCCGGCCAGGGCTGACGCAATACTTCCAGAGTCGCAGCTGAAACTGGGGCTGACGGATAAACCGGCCGAACAGCAGAGGGCTCTGCTGCCCCAGCAAACGTTTGTAGCTGCTCTCACCGAGCGAGGAACGGAGGCGGGAGGCGAACCTCCCGTCCTGGCCGGTGCCTCCGAGGCCAGAGTTAAGGCTGTGGCCACACCCACCCCGCACGTCTGTTCCCTGGGCTTGTGGAATGGGACAAACTGGGGTGCGGCAACTCTAACGTCAGATCCACATGAAGAAAATAGTGTTCATCAGGCCGGCTGGTGTGACCGATGAACCGAAGAGAGGGAGAGAGAGCTAGAAGCATCAGTGATGAGAGAGAATCATGGATCGGCTGCCTCCTGCACGCCCCCGACTGGGGATGGAGCCTGCAACACAGGCATGTGCCCTGATCGGGAATTGAACTGTGACCTCCTGGTTCATAGGTCGATGCTCAACCACTGAGCCACGCCGACGGGGCAATAAAAATATATTTTAAAAAATATGTGGCTAGCCCTAGTTGGTTTGGCTTAATGGCTAGAGCGTTGGCCTGCGGACTGAAGGGTCCGGGTTCGATTCCAGTCAAGGGCACATGCCCGGGTTGTGGGCTCCATCCCCAGTAGGGGATGTGCAGGAAGTGGCCAATCAATGATTCTCTCTCATCAATGATGTTTCTATCTCTTTCTCCCTATCTCTGTGAAATCAATAATAATATATTTTTTAAAAAAGAGCAGGATTTAAAACAAATATGTGGTTAATCAGTAAAATGTGGAAGAATGAACTCCTCCTACCCCCCTCAACGCCCCATGGCTGTGAGGTCGCCAAGCGAAGGCACGCAGGAGGTGCGTGAGCTGCCAGATGCCCCCCGGAACCACACGGATGCGCGATGTTTGCTGCTTCCTTGTCGTTCGAACATCTCAGGCCTGTTCTGACTGTCCTGCTTCGAATTCCTCCCCTTCTCTAACAGGCATTTCAAAACCAACCCACTCCCCACCCACGTCCCAAAGCAGAGGAGCCAACTGATGACTCCATCGCGACTTCCCTTCGCATGAACGACGCCAGTATCCACCCAGCTGCTCAGGCCAAACAATCAGATCCTTGGTTCTGCTCTGCCTCCCACCGCAGGACCCCACACAGGCCCCTCCCTCTCTTCTTCCGAGACACTTGCCGGCCCTCCTCTCTCCGCCCCCCTCTCTCCGCCCGCTCTGCTCAGGGCCCGCTTGGCCACCAGGACTGTTGGCTGGGAATTCTGGCAGGAGCGCCTCCTGGTCCTGCTCCTTCTCTGGTCCCTTTAACCCACCCTTCAAACACAGCCAGTGATTTTTTTAAAAATTATTTTTAAAAATATTTTTATTGATTTCAGAGAGGAGGGGAGAGGGGGAGAGAGAGAGAAACATCAATGATGAGAGAGCATCATGGATCGCTGCCTCCTGCACGCCCCACACTGGGGATGTGTCCTGACTGGGAATTGAACCCTGACCTCCTGGTTCATAGGTCGACAATCAGCCACTGAGCCACGCCAGCGGGGCCAGCCAGTGTTCTTAAAAGCAAATCACATGCAGCCAGCCCCTTGCTGGAACCACCCTCCACCCCATGAAGGCTTCCCCACTGCACTCGCAGCGGTTCTCAACCTGTGGGTCGCCAACCTGTGGGTCACGACCCCTTTGGGGGTCGAACGACCCTTTCACAGGGGTCGCCTAAGACCATCGGAAAACACATCTATAATTACATATTGTTTTTGTGATTCATCACTATGCTTTAATGATGTTCAATTTGTCACAATGAAAATACATCCTGCATATCAGATATTTACATGACGATTCATAACAGTAGCAACATTACTCCTGGCCGTTCTGTGCCACCTGCCCCACCTTCCCAGGTGGCAGACCCCTAGCTGCACCCCGGCTGCTGCGGACGCTGCACACCTGGTCCCCGCTCCCGGCGGCTGATTGGATGGAGCTGATTCTTCGCTTAAGTGTCATCTCTTCAGAGAGGTCCTCCCCGTCCCGATCCACGGGGGAGAGCGGGTCCCCGGTTCCTTCTCTCTGCCCGACTCGGGACATGCTCGCCACCGGTGACATTGCCTACGAACTGCCCTCTGTCCTTCCTACAGCACCGACACGCAGCCCGTCTGTGGACATCACGCGTCAGGGAGGTGGTGGTGGACCGGCTTCTCCGGGACGATGGACAACAGAAGCAGCGTTGGATGCTTCACAGCAGAGCACGGGCTGTTTCCTCCGGGCCATGCCACTCAGCAGAGCGGTGAGTTTAACGCTCAGGAAGAGAGAACAGCCAGGGAGCCAGATGGTCACTATTGAAACCAACCAGGACCCTTAAACAGAGGCGCCCGGGGGTGGGGGCGCGGCCTGGCTCTGTGTCTCCGCTGGCTGGGTGTCCTGGGAGACAGCGCCTTTGAAAGGGCTGCTGGCAAACACAGCTGAACCAGGACCTGCGTTTAGAGAGAGAGCCCCTCAGGGCTGCCTCGCAGCGGGAGCCAGCCTTCCTGAGCCGCCCCGCAGCAGCACTTCCGTGGATGGGCGGCCGCTGCCGTGACCCTGCGTGTGAAACGATGGTGATCGAGATTTGCAGGGACAGCTTTCGCCGGTGGAACGCGTGGTCTTGGGAAACAGGACAGCAGCATTTCCAGGAGAGAATCCACCGTTGTCCTGGGAACAGGAACCAGGCCAGGCGGCCCCGGGCAGCCTCTCGAGGTATTGACCCGGCACAGGAGCCTCGGACTCGCAGCCCTCCACCCGCAGACCCCTCGTTCTCCTCCACCGGCTCTGCCCCATGGAAGCCGGAGACACGCCCCTCCCACCACAGCAACCCCTCCCTCCGAACCTAGTCTTCTCCCCTCTCCCCGGATGCTCCCTCAATGCCACCCCCTTCCCACCTCCACTGAGAACTCCCAGGCAGTTGCAGGAACATTTCATGACGGTGCTTCGCACAGTGTATGAGTGACTGACGGCCTGCCCTGACCAGGTGATGCTTGTCCTCTGAGCGGACAGCCGTTGGGAACACTCATTTAATCTGTATGTTCGAGCCGGTGTTCGGAGCCTCTCCGTTACCCTCTACTTACCTGCTGTGCTGTCTTGGGCAAGTGGCACAACCTCTCTGTGCTTCAGTTTCCTCATACGTAAAAGGTGATCATAAAAGTGCCCACCCCGGGGGTGGCTGTATTGCCCCCAGGCAATGGTCCTCAGGGGTGGTGAGTTTTTCCACAGGGTGGGGCAGGCGCCTCTGCCTGGAGGCTCATTGTTACTTTTAATCTCTTGAGTGGCCTCAGGGCAAGGTGTTTTCCAATACAGTGGGGCCTTGACTTACTAGTGTCCCAAGACTAACGAGTTTTTTGAGATACTAGCTGTCTCTAGGCCAATTTTTTGCATTGAGTTGATAGAGTAATTTGAGTTAATGAGCTCCTTAACGAGCTCCTGGAACGAATTAAACTCGTAAGTCAAGGCCCCACTGTAGGGTGTGTCAACTGTCTTCCCCCAGGCAAGGCAGATGTCTATGTGGGAAAGATGTCCTCCACTGTGTGAGGGAATGACTCAGCCCAGGAAACTTGGGGTGTCTGCCTTCTGAGCTCTATCCCCCGAGTCCCCAGTCCTGGTTCTGCTCTCACAGCTCCAGTCCACTTCACCCTCCCTTTGCCAGAGCACAAGGTGGGTGGCTCCACAGGGAATTTTGTGCATTGGCCCTTGAAGAGGGTGCCCCAACGTTCAGCTGCCACTCCCTGGCAGACAGCACCCCACTGCTCTTCACAGCTAGATGTTATGTGGGTACCCTCCTCAGTTTGGTGCTCTCTGCTGGGGAGCCCCATTTCGGGATTAGATCCCAGAGTTCTCAGTGGCACCCCCTCCCCCCGCAGCTGAGATATCTCTCCGGGACTTCAGTGCCGTCTGTGGGGGCCCGGCCAGCCCTTTTGTGCCTCCGCCCCTCCTACCAGTCTCTATGCGTCTCCACCTTCGGTGCTTGGGTATCAGGGTTCTCTCCTGTGAGTTTTCCATTGATTATTTGGGAAGTTTTTCTGTATTTCAGTTGTAATTCCAGCTTGTTCCTGGGAGCATGTCCATGCAGCATCCACTTACTCTGCTGGCCCGCCCCCCCCCATAGGTTGTTGTAAAGATTAAAGCATTTGCAATAGAGCCAGGCATAGAGAAATGCTACATACATATCAGCTATTACTGCCATCACCACCACCATTACCATAATTACTGCCATAATCACCACCATTACACCCTCACCCTCACTATCACCACCACAATCATCACCATCATCATTATCACCACCATCCTCACCATCACAATCATCACCACCACCTCCATTATCAACCTCATCACCACCCCCATTCATACTATCACAACCATATCATCACGCTATTATCATCATCACCATCATTAACACATCATTGCACCACCACCATTCACCATCATCACCATCACAATCATCATCTTCATCACCATCATCATCACCACCATCACCATCACAATCATATCATCACCACCATTATCACCATCACCATCACCACCACCACTACCATAATTACTGCCATAATCACCATGATCACCATCATCATCACCACCATTACACCCTCACCCTCACTATCACCACCACAATCATCACCATCATCATTATCACCACCACCACCTCCATTATCAACCTCATCACCACCATCCATACCATCACAACCATATCATCACACTATTATCATATCACCATCATTATCACATCATTGCACCACCATCATTTACCATCATCACTACTACCATCATCACCATCACAATCATCATCTTTATCACCATCATCACCACCATCACCATCACAATCATATCATCACCACCATTATTATCATCACAATCATTATCATCATCATTTCACCACCACCATCATCATCACATCACCACCATTATCATAACATCACCATCATCATCATTTTCACAATCACCACCACCATCACCACCATCACCATCACCGTCACCACCATCACCACCATCACCACCATCACAAGCAGACACAGCACTTTTCCTCCATCAGAAGGCCTCAGGGCAGCAAGCTGCCTCTTACCTTCTAACTCTCCTGTTTTCCTCTGTAAATTCAACCTTGGGCGAGTTTGTTGCTTATTAACATCCCCAGAGGTCAGACTGTGAAAGGAAAAGGTCTGCGTTAAAGGAATTTTTATCTGCTTTTGGCGCTTTCTGTGCACAGATTCCTCCAGTCTGCTCCCCGACGCCGGCTTCACATGTCTGCTGAGCAGAGCTATTTTTTCCGTTTCTCTGTCTCAGGGAGTTTCTCTTGTTCAGGGAAATACATATGGTTTTGAATAATTGGACCCAATGTTTTTCTCTTTGCTCTAAACTCTGCAATGTTTTGTGAAATGTGGAACAGGGAGTGCCATGTAAGTGAACTGCGTTTTTTTCCTGCCAACAAGCTATTTTGACTTTGGGCTCCAGTCACAGGTGAAAGGTGCCCACGGTCGGAGAACTCACCTCCCGGGCGGCCCACCGAGGCAGCGCTGACGGACGTGGCGTTCCTTCCTGCCGACTCCACACGCAGTTTCAGCTCCTCTCCCCCCAGCACCCAGGCAGCCCCTGGCAATCGGAGGCACTTGCGGCCAAACGCTTCAGTGTCCCCGAGACCTTCTCCCGCCCCTTCTCCCGTCACTACCCTCAGAAGCCTGGCCTCCTATTTTAAGAATATTTGTCCAATGATGCTTCACTGGGGAATTTAAAAAGTGGTGCACCAGCTCGGCTGGCGTGGCTCCCTGGTTGAGTGTCGACCTAGGAACCAGGAGGTCACGGTTCGATTCCCGGTCAGGGCACAGGCCCGGGTTGCGGGCTCGATCCCCAGTGGGGGGCGTGCAGGAGGCAGCCGACCCATGATTCTCTCTCATCATCGATGTTTCTATCTCTCTCTCCCTCTCCCTTCCTCTCTGAAATCAATAAAAATATATTTAAAAATAAAATATATACATATACATGGATTTAAAGAAATACACACTTGGCAACGAAGGACATGCATCAGGAGCAGCAGGAGGGGGCTATTTCGCTCTCAGAGTGGCGATGAGGTGGACCCTGGCTCCTGGCTGCGCGGGACAAGTTGGCAACTTGAAGCGATTTCATCGGGAGCAGAGCTTCCTGGCCAGTGGGCAGTGCAGTGCTGCCTGCGCCCTCCTCTCGGCCCGCCGGTGGCCCAGGCCCTACCTTGTCAGGAGGGAGGATGGCCACTACCTGACTCCCAGCTCCAGGGCGCCCTCCACCCCTCCTCCCCCACAGGCACCGGGCCCCACGCAATGCGCACCAGGGCGGAGGCTACAGCCAGCGGCCTCCTCTCCCCCACCCGCCCGCCCGTGTAGCTGCTGCTTCCTGCAGCGTCCTGAGCTCCCAAATCATTTTATACCCGCTGTACTATTGCTGCAATGAATTCATTTAACTAAATAGCACGTTAACCAACTTTTAATTAAATATTATGCGAACACTACAACATGCTGGGATCTTTTCTTTTTTATTTAAATATATCTTTATTGATTTCAGAGAGGAAGGGAGAGGGAGAGAGAGAAACATCCAGTGATGAGAGAGAATCATGGATCGGCTGTCCCTGCACGTCCCCCACTGGGGATCGAGCCCACAACCAGGGCCTGTGCCCTGATGGGAATTGAACCCTGACCTCCTGGTTCAGACGGCGACGCTCAACCACTGAGCCACGGCGGCGGGCTGAGCTGTTTTCTTTGTGCTCAGAATGAAAGTGGTGGACGAAACAAGCCCTCCTTTTCCTGTAACTTCTGCTCCCTGCAGAATGATGCCGTTCACCGCACAGAGTTGTGTCTGGGAGACCAAGTTGGATGCATCCACGAGACTCAACAAATGGGAGTTGCTCGGAAATGCTGCCCGATTTGGCGTCACCGAGACAGCTGCGAGGGGCGCTGAAGAAATATTGCGAGGATCTGGAAGAGTTCCACGCCCAGGGCGCTTCACACGTCTCTGTGGATCCTGGTTCTGTTTCCAAGAAGCCAGAACGAGGAACGCAGAGACGTGATGTACACGAGAAAAACAGCGAGGCCGCCCGTCAGCAAGCCCGTGCCCAAGAAAGGCGCTGGGCGTCCACCCACAGCTGGGAACGGACACGACGTGTCTTAAGTTAAAATGCAGTGCTTAGGGTAAGCCCGTGCCTTTTCTTTCCCCTTTTCTCAGATGGTGTTCACTGTAAGCTTCTTTAATTGGCAACTGATAGCCCGGCCGGTGTGGCTCAGTGGTTGAGCGTCAGCCTATGAACCAGGAGGTCAGGGTTCAATTCCCATCAGGGCACATGCCCGGGTTGTGGGCTCGGTCCCCAGTAGGGGTCGTGCAGGAAGCAGCCGATCCATGATTCTCTTTCATCATTGATGCTCCTATCTCTCTCCCTCTCCCTTCCTCTCTGAAATCAATAAAAATATATTTAAATATATATATAGTAGAGGCCCGATGCATGAAATTTGTGCAAGGGGCTCGACCCCTGCAGCCTCTCACAGCCTCAGCCGGCCCTCGCAGCCCTGGATTCATCCAGAAGGATGTCCAGACGGTCGTTCTGCTGTTTGGTCTAATTAGCATATTAGCTCTTTATTATATAGGATATTTAAAAAATAACAAATAACCTGGCACCTGACAGCTAGCCCCGCCTCGCTGGGATGACAGGGTTCATGCTCTCCTTTCCAAAGACCAGTGGGATGAGGATGACCAGGGGGGCGGTGGGCCTGGAATCCCTGGGGGGGTGGGGCGGCTCGGAATCTGCACTGAAACACCCCCCTGGGGCCGCTGAGAAGGGGAGGCTCTTGCACCCACCGGGGCAAAACCCTGCCTCCTGTTGGTCTCACCCTCCCCAGGCATCAGGGCTCAAGACATCCCCTGGGGGAAGGCTCACCCTGATTGAGAGGTGACACCTGTTACGGTTGTTTTCTTCTCTCTGAACGCTCACCTGAGGATATTTGTTTAAATTTCTCTTTATTGTGGAAAGTATTGCAGATGCTGCCTTCCGCCCTCCCCACTGGCCCTTCCACCCAGCGCCACGCCTCCCACCTGAGGGTAGTTTTCCATTGCTTGTCAGAGTGAGTGGAAGGGAGGGAGAGAGAGAAAAACACATGGATATGAGAGACACATCAACTGGTTGTCTCCTGCACAGGCCCAACCGGGGGCAGGGAGCGAACCTGAAACCCAGGCACCTGCCTGTGACTGGAATCGAACCCGAGGCCCTTCTGTGCCTGGGAGGAGGCTCTAACCACTGAGCAACCGTCTCGGGCCCTTTTAGGGGTTTTATTTTGAATTGTCATAGCAGAGACCTGGTACTAAGATGACTGATACCTTAGTACCAGGTCTCTGCTATGGGAATCGCAGCGCCCGGCACCGGGCCAGCCAGCGGTAATGGATGGGGAAGGGGGGAGCGTGCTGGCCATGTGGGGTGACACATGGGCACCAGGGGGCTTGTCGCGTTGCTGTCTAATGTTTCATGTGTCGTAAATCTTATTTAAAAATATCTTTTTATTGATTTCAGAGAGGAAGGGAGAGGGAGAGAGAGAGAGAAATATCCATGATGAGCCCGGCCGGCCTGGCTCAGTGGTTGAGCTTTAGCCTATGAACCAGGAGGAGGCAGTTCAATTCCCGGTCAGGGCACTTGCCCAGGTTGCAGGCTCGGTCCCTGGTTGGATGTGTGCAGGAGGCAGCTGGTCCATGATTCTCTCTCATCATGGATGTTTCTGTCTCTCTCCCTCTCCCTTGCTCTCTGAAACCAATACAAACATATGTAAAAGCAGGTTGCTGGAATTTTGATGGAACTGCATTACCTTGGTGGATCCTTGGGGTCAGCTCGGGCTTCCCCTGGACGGTCAGGACTGTGAGGAGCCTCTCTCCTGACTGCAGGGGGCTGGCCTCGGGGCTGCCCGGGCACTGTGCCCCGAGGGGCGAGCCTGGGACAGTGAAGCGGGAGTGGGGGGGGGACGTTCAGTGCCTGGCTCCCCCAGCCCTGCCCAGCTCAGCGCATCGCTCAAGCAGCACGTCTCTGGCGCGCCCGCCCAGCCTGGGCCACGCTCGAGCACCGCGTCTCAGTGGCTGATGAATCAGCACCCAGCGAGGCCTGAACGGGACCAGCTGGGAGCTCCCAGGCCTCCGGAAGCAGGCATGTGGCTATGCTTAGCTTTCCAGCCACGCTGCCCACTGCGTGTGTGTATGTCGTCCGCGTGTGTTTAAATGTGTCTTCAGACTCACGCAGGGATCCGCGAGGAAGGCGTTCCGTGGCCGCACAGAAGCTTTATTTTCTCGCACAGTCAGACGCTCTAGGGGAGGTGGCTCCTGGCAGGAGCCTGGCCCTGAGGGCGTCTGGGTTGGCATCTGCAGTTCTTTCTGCCTCCACGCCCCAACTCAAGATGGTGTCACCCCTCAAATATCACATCTACATGCGTGGGGGGGGGGGCAGGCGCCACCCTGGAGGCCTGGTCGTCCTGTGAGATGTGCTGTGGGAACTGCGTCCCCTGGCACAGACGCAAGGACCTGGGGATCCGAGGACAAGATGGTAGCCTGGCCGCGGTGGCGCAGTGGTTGGGTGTCGTCCCCCACACCAAGGGGCCCCGGGTTCGATTCCGTTCAGGGCACATGCCCGCTTTGCAGGCCTGATCCCAGTAGGGGGCGTGCAGGAGGCAGCAATGGGTGTTTCACTCTCACATCCATGTCTCTCTCTCTCTCTCTCTCTCTCTCTCTCTCTCTCCCCCCCTCTCCTTGCCTCTCTCTCTCAAAAATCTTTAAAAAAAAAAGATGATAATGACTGGCTTCAACCAATGCTGACCCAATGCTTGGAGCTGGCACGACACCTTCCCCAACAAAATTGGGTTCTCCGGGCAAGGACCCAGGAGTAGGATATGGTACCAGGATCTGCCCGTGGGTGTGCACAGCCATGTCACTACCGGTCTCTGCCTCTGGTGACTGCGTTCCCACCCCGGGCGGCGAAGAGGACCGAGGGCATCTGGGGCCTGGCGTCCCTCTGGGCCTGGTGCTGTGCACGTCGGAGGGCACGGGGAGGGCGGGCACCGCAGCCACACACGGGAGGTTGGCTCCTCCAGGACCGTCCGCCCGGGAGAGGCCGGGAGGGTTCCCCTGCTGATGGGGTGGGGGTTCCTCCTGATGGGGTGGGGGTTCCTCCTGCTGATGGAGGGGCTCCTCCTGCTGATGGAGGGGTTCCTACTGCTGATGGAGGGGTTCCTCCTGCTGATGGGGTGGGGGTTCCTCCTGATGGGGTGGGGGTTCCTCCTGCTGATGGAGGGGCTCCTCCTGCTGATGGAGGGGTTCCTACTGCTGATGGAGGGGTTCCTCCTGCTGATGGGGTGGGGGTTCCTCCTGCTGATGGGGTGGGGGTTCCTCCTGCTGATGGGGTGGGGGTTCCTCCTGCTGATGGGGTGGGGGTTCCTCCTGCTGATGGGGTGGGGGTTCCTCCTGCTGATGGGGTGGGGGTTCCTCCTGCTGATGGGGTGGGGGTTCCTCCTGCTGATGGGGTGGGGGTTCCTCCTGCTGATGGGGTGGGGGTTCCTCCTGCTGATGGGGTGGGGGTTCCTCCTGCTGATGGGGTGGGGGTTCCTCCTGCTGATGGGGTGGGGGTTCCTCCTGCTGATGGGGTGGGGGTTCCTCCTGCTGATGGGGTGGGGGTTCCTCCTGCTGATGGGGTGGGGGTTCCTCCTGCTGATGGGGTGGGGGTTCCTCCTGCTGATGGGGTGGGGGTTCCTCCTGCTGATGGGGTGGGGGTTCCTCCTGCTGATGGGGTGGGGGTTCCTCCTGCTGATGGGGTGGGGGTTCCTCCTGCTGATGGGGTGGGGGTTCCTCCTGCTGATGGGGTGGGGGTTCCTCCTGCTGATGGGGTGGGGGTTCCTCCTGCTGATGGGGTGGGGGTTCCTCCTGCTGATGGGGTGGGGGTTCCTCCTGCTGATGGGGTGGGGGTTCCTCCTGCTGATGGGGTGGGGGTTCCTCCTGCTGATGGGGTGGGGGTTCCTCCTGCTGATGGGGTGGGGGTTCCTCCTGCTGATGGGGTGGGGGTTCCTCCTGCTGATGGGGTGGGGGTTCCTCCTGCTGATGGGGTGGGGGTTCCTCCTGCTGATGGGGTGGGGGTTCCTCCTGCTGATGGGGTGGGGGTTCCTCCTGCTGATGGGGTGGGGGTTCCTCCTGCTGATGGGGTGGGGGTTCCTCCTGCTGATGGGGTGGGGGTTCCTCCTGCTGATGGGGTGGGGGTTCCTCCTGCTGATGGGGTGGGGGTTCCTCCTGCTGATGGGGTGGGGGTTCCTCCTGCTGATGGGGTGGGGGTTCCTCCTGCTGATGGGGTGGGGGTTCCTCCTGCTGATGGGGTGGGGGTTCCTCCTGCTGATGGGGTGGGGGTTCCTCCTGCTGATGGGGTGGGGGTTCCTCCTGCTGATGGGGTGGGGGTTCCTCCTGCTGATGGGGTGGGGGTTCCTCCTGCTGATGGGGTGGGGGTTCCTCCTGCTGATGGGGTGGGGGTTCCTCCTGCTGATGGGGTGGGGGTTCCTCCTGCTGATGGGGTGGGGGTTCCTCCTGCTGATGGGGTGGGGGTTCCTCCTGCTGATGGGGTGGGGGTTCCTCCTGCTGATGGGGTGGGGGTTCCTCCTGCTGATGGGGTGGGGGTTCCTCCTGCTGATGGGGTGGGGGTTCCTCCTGCTGATGGGGTGGGGGTTCCTCCTGCTGATGGGGTGGGGGTTCCTCCTGCTGATGGGGTGGGGGTTCCTCCTGCTGATGGGGTGGGGGTTCCTCCTGCTGATGGGGTGGGGGTTCCTCCTGCTGATGGGGTGGGGGTTCCTCCTGCTGATGGGGTGGGGGTTCCTCCTGCTGATGGGGTGGGGGTTCCTCCTGCTGATGGGGTGGGGGTTCCTCCTGCTGATGGGTCCATGGAAGTCTGATGAGGTTATTAGGGTGGAGGAGGTGGGACTTGGCCTCCTGTGAGGCCCGAAGTGCCTTGGACAGGGTCACAGGCTGTGTCTTTAAGCCCCTGCTCCCCACGCTCTGCAGTGGCTCCCTAACGACAGCCTCTAAGTGTTAACACGCCTTCTGTCCTTGCCCTTTAGGGGAAATCTGTGCTTCAATAACTCATCAGGGATTCCATCAAAGAACTGTCTTAATTGGAAGACAAAGAGAAAAAAATCCCCAGTTTGATATCTGGGTACATTTCTACAGTTAATTTAGATTTCAAAATGTGAATCTCGATTAAAAGGCTAAATGCTTAAAAGTCAAAAAGATTCCTGTTTGACATTAAAGCCGGCGGCTTGGTCACATGTGCTGAGTGTAGCCAGTCGGAGGTGCTGACAGACAGATGGAGGCCCGGATGAGCTCCCCCACATCCGAGTGCCATGCTGTTCCCCCCCACACACCCGCCGCTCCGCTCCGTGTGGCCCGCGGCCCCGGGAGGCACGGGAAGCGATGTACGTCAGCTTCGCTCACGATCCCCGAGAAAGAGGGGGTTCCAGAACCCCAGACTCAGAGGATAAAATACAGAGCCCGGTTCGGTGTTCTTGCTGGTTCCTCACTCACTTATTCCTCTTTAAAAAAAACGTTTTTAAAGATATTTTATTGATTTTTTTTAATAGAGAGAGGAAGGGAGAGGGAGAGAGAGAAACATCAATGATGAGAGAGAATCATTGATCGGCTGCCTCCTGCACGCCCCACACTGGGGATCGAGCCCACAACCTGGGCCTGTGTCCTGACCGGGAATCGAACCTGGGACCCTCTAGTCCACAGGCCGACACTCTATCCACTGAGCCAAACTCACTAGGACATGCACTTTCTTTTTTATTTTTTAAAAATGTTTTTATTTATTTTAGAGAGAGAGGAAGGGAGAAGGATAGAGAGATAGAAACATCAATGATAAAAGAGAGAGAGATATCATTTGGCTGCCTCCTGCACGCCCCACTGGGGATGGAGCCTGAAACCGGGGCATGTGCCCTGACCGGGAATTGAATTAGGGACCTCTTGGTTCATGGGTCGATGCTCAACCACTAGTCACATGGGCCAGGCATCTTTTACTTTCTTTTTTTTTAGTACTTTAAAAAAATATATTTTTATTGATTCAGGGAGGAAGGGAGAGGGAAAGAGGGATAGAAACATCAATGATGAGAGAGAGAGAATCATTGATTGGCTGCCTCATGCACGCCCCCTACTGGGCAGCGAGCCTGCAACCTGGACATGTGCCCTGACTGGAATCGAACCCGGGACCCCTAAGTCTGTAGGCCGACACTTTATCCACTGAGCCAAACCAGCTAGGCCTTCACTTTCTTGATGGTGTTCTTTGAGGCACAAAAGTTTTTAATTTTGATGAAGTCCAATTTATCTGTTTGTTTGTTTTTTTTGAGGAGGGTTGCTGGTTCATAGATCGATGCTCAACCACCGAGCCATGCCAGCTGGGCGGGTTGCTTGTGCTTTTAACGTCGTATTTAAGACACTAAGACCCTAGGAAATCCTCACCCATTTTACATTCCAACTAGAGGCCCGGTGCACGAAGTCGTGTGCGGGTAGGGTCCCAGGCCTCGCCTGTGACCAGGGCCATCTTCTGCCCGCCAGCCAGTCCCCAGTCCCGCCCCACTGCCACCCCCAGATCGCCGTGGTTCCCGACCACAGCATGGCTCCGGTTCCCTGCGGGGGTGGGGGGAGGGACCAAGAGGTCAGCCGTTCCGCCTGCTCACCAGTCCCGCCCCACCGCCACTCACCTCGGTTCGCTGTGGTTCCCCGTTCGCCATGGGGTGAGGGGGGGGGGGGGGGGGGGGCCGGGGGGGG
>NW_005354965.1:542341-548309 GCF_000412655.1 Myotis brandtii
GGGGATGGAGGGGTGGAGGGACCGAGAGGTGGTCAATGCACCTCATGGCGACTGGTCGAGCGGTTGTTCCAGTCGTTATGCTCATGGTCGCTGGCCTTTTATTATACAGGATACTCCCCTCATGGAATTCTGAGGACCTGTATTCGAAATCCTGACTTCATCCTCCGAATCTCGTAACCACTCTTCCACCTGGTTTTCTTTCCTTTTTTCACATTAATCACCAGTTTTGAGACATAAACGACAGGCGTCCCTGTATCAGGCTGAGGTGCACCGCGTGATGGTCTGATTGACCCACAGTGTGTTGTGACGGGGTTGCCACACAGGGTCCGCTAACACCCGTCTCCTCGTGGAAGACAATAAACAGGAAAGAAAGATGAAAAGGAAACGAAACATGTTCCCCTTGTGATGAGGACTTTTTTTTTTTTAATAAATATTGGTTTTTATTTTATTTATTTATTTATTTAAAATATATTTTATTGATTTTTTTTTTTTTACCCCCTACTGGGGATGTGCCCGCAACCAAGGTACATGCCCTTGACCGGAACCGAACCTGGGACCTTTCAGTCCGCAGGCCGACGCTCTATCCACTGAGCCAAACAGGTCAGGGCTGTGATGAGAACTTTTAAGATGGAAAGTTCCTAACCTCTTACCTTTCCACACAGCAGCACTACGTGTAGTGATGTACATCCCACCGCCCGCACTTATGCATTGTCTCGCTGGAGCTGTGCGAAGTGATGGTTCCCCTTTCCTGCAGAACTGGGAGCGCCTGGCCATGGCTGCTGGGCTACGCGGAGGACAGATGCCGCTGGGCGCACAAGACGCAGGAGGGGGAGGTTGGGCTGGTTCTGCAGGAACGTGACTCGCACTGTCTTTGGCAAAAGGAGAATTTGTGCCAGCGAGCCCTGGCCGCAGTGTCCGGGCCCGGCTGCTGCGCGCTCTCAGCGTCACCTCTCATCGCTGGGACCCCTGCGGCCGGTGCTCCAGCCCACTGCCTGCTACAGCCCTGAGGGTCCCTGGGCTCCCACACTCTTCTCCTGGCTTACCTGTCTGTGTTGGGTCTCCGTGCAAACATGGCCTCCTCAGGGAGGCCTTCCCTGACCACCTCGTCCAGTGACTTCCCCCGTCCACGCACACGCTGATTTAGTGAGTCCATACACAGGGAACACATGCCTCCCACGAGCCGGACTCTGTTCTGTGGGCTGGGACGGTGGATCGAGCAGACAAGGGTTCCTGCCACGTGGAGGTTACTTTCAAAGGGTGAGGCGAACAATGACGGGGCGGTGAATTTTGTGTGCCCACGTGGCTAGGCCACGGTGCCCAGACGTTTGAGCAAACACCAGTCCTGATGTTTCTGAAGTATCTGTGGGCGTGGGTAACATTTAAATCAGTAGACGGAGTGGAGCCGCGGCTCCTCCACCTGGGGGTGGGCCGCACCCAATCAGGCGAAGGCGGGCGGAGAGGAGAGGAGGTCTGCGAGGAAGGAGGGCTGCTTGCAGCCGCCCGCGGGCTTGAGACCTCGGATTCCGTTCTCCCTGGGCTTTCCAGCCCGCGCTGCGGACTTTGGACTTGCCGATAAGGTGAGCCAATTCCTTAAAATAAACGTGTGTATGTGTGTGCACGTGTGTATTTGTGGGGCCCAGGGTGAGATGATTATGTAGGGCTCCTTGTTACAAAAATGTCCTAGCCGGTGTGGCTCAGTGGATAGAGCGCTGGCCTGTGGACTGAAGGGTCCCGGGTTCAATTCTGGTCAAGGGCACGTATCTTGGTTGCAGGCTCCTCCCCAGCCCAGGCCCTGGTCAGGGCTCGTGCAAGAGGCGACCAATCGATGTGTTTCTCTCACATCAATATTTCTCTCTGTCTTTCCCTCTCTCTTAAAATCAATGGAAAAATATCCTCCAGTGAGGATTTTTTAAAAAATTGCCCTAACTGGTTTTGCTCAGTGGATAAAGCATCGGCCGAGAACTGAAGGGTCCCAGGTTGGATTCCGGTCAGGGGTATGTACCTTGGTTGCGGGCTCAGTCCCAGTAGTGGGTGTGTAGGAGGCAGCTGATGGATGTTTCTAACTCTCTATCCCTCTCCCTTCCTCTCTGCAAACAACCAATAAAAATATAACAAAATCAATAAAATATAACAAAATCAATAGAAAGCAAACAAACAGCCGAGTGCTACCCCAGGCAGGGAGCCCGCTGAGCGTGGGGTCCCGTGCATGGGTCTCCTTGGGCCGTCGTGTCCCTCCAGGGCCTGGGTGAATTCCACTCCCTGCCCTTGATGCCTGGGAGGTGCGAGCTCACAGCCCCCACAGGTGTGGCCAAGTGCACCCTCTTTGTGTTGTGTGTGTGTGTGTGGTGTTTGCTTTTTTGTCTCTTAAAAAGGCTGTGATTGAAAAATGGGCCTTTGATCCTGATGCAATTGAATTGCATCGAGGGTGTGAAGTGGGGAGTTAATTTGAGTGCACACGTGTGCACACTTTCCTAGGGGTTCATGGTTTTGTAACTGAACAATTTTTCCAGTTACAGTTGGCACTCAATATGACGTCCTGCAGCACAGCCGTTAGGCACTTCCGTGCCTTCCTAAGCGACCCCGTCAGCGTCAGCCTAGCGCCCGGCCCCCACGCCGTTGCCGCCGCACCCCTGTGCTGTCCCAGGGATTCTTCCGGGACAGGCTCCGGGTCAGGGGGTGAACTTTCCAAGTTCTTCACAAACATTCAGATGACTCGGCTCCTTCCCTGTGAGGGAGCCACACGGGATATCTAACAACATTCTTGTTGTGTGTTGGAAATTAGTCTTATTTTCTTCTGAAAAACGAAGGGTTAATGTACTTTCAACTCTCGGAGATGTTTATCTTAATGGCTTTTGCTTTTGGCACTTGGCATTTTAAGACACTCGGCAGCGAGGAAGTGTCAGGCGGCTTTCCATAAATATCACATCCTTGCACAACGCTCGGATTTGAAAACGAAGCGTGTCCCTAATAACCGAGTCCACTGAAAGCCCGTTCATCTCAGGAGCAAAGGAAATTGCGTGGTGAGCGGCGCTGCACGCACTGCCCGGGACTCGCACACCCGCTCCAACAGACTCCCGGAGCCCAGGTGTGCGCCAAGAGGAAATGCAGTTTCTGGTTTCGTGACGTTGAAATGACACTGCGTCTCCTAGCACATGAGCAGGCTGTGAGCTGATCTGGTCAGGGGCCACCCGGTCTCTTTCATTCCTGCACACCTGTGGTTATGCTAACGCTGGGCTTGACCCTGACGCATCATCTAATGTCAGAGTCGCACCGCAGTTGCAAAGACACATGCTGTTACATCGCCTCCCCTCGCATCTTCTCGCCTGTGGTACAGATGTTTATAACCTACGTATACTCAGCTCTCTACACTTGTGTTTTCACACCTACATGCTTACAAGTAGCACGTTCTGTGAACCGGTGGGTTTCACGGTCTCTAATATTAGCGAGTGTGATCGCTAATACAACTGTACCAAGAATTAGGTCTGTAAAGCATGCGTCTGTCTATCTGTCTGTCAGTCTGTCTATCTGCCTGGGAGTGAATGATATCAGCAGAATGAAATACGAAAGGCTCCAGGTTCTTAGATTGAAAGTAAAATGATCTGTATTAATTTTGTTCCCCCCTGAGTTTTGACCTATAATCGACATAGAGTGTTGTATTCGTGTAAGTTGCAGCGTAATGATTTGATGTGTTTACATATTGCATAGTGATGACCAACTTTCGTTACTATCCACTACCTCACAGAGTTGCAGTATTTTACCCTGTGATGAGAATATTTAAGATCTACTCTCTTAAGAGGTCAATCAAAGGACTTGTATGCATGCACATAAGCATGACCAATGGACACAGACAGTAGGGGCGGGACATGGGAGCAGCTGGGGAGAGGTCAAGGGGGGGGAGGAGACATATGTAATACTGACCACAATAAAAAAAATTAAAAATGATATGGAGGTTCCTAAAAAATGTAAAATAGAACTACCTTATGACCGAGCAATTCCACTTCTGGGTGTTCATCTGAAGAAACCCAAAACGCGAATTTAAAAAGATAAATGCACCCCTATTTGTACTGTAGCACCATTTTACCCCAGCCAAGGCATGGAAGCAGCCCCACCAAGTGCCCTGGACAGACGATGGGATAAAGAAGAAATGGCGCCTACATACAGTGGAACATGACTCGGCCATCACCAGGAATGACAGCTCATCATTCCAACAGCATGGGTGGGCCTAGAGGGTATCCTGCTCAGTGAAATAAGCCCGACAGAGAAAAACAAGTGCCGGACGATTTCACTTCTGTGTGGACTCTAAGGCATAAAACACAGGAACAAAGACACAGACTCAGATACAGAGAACAAGCTGAGGGTGGCCAGATGGGCGGGGAGCGGGGGCTGGCTGCACAGGGCGGAGGGATTAAGAAGCGCAGATTGGCGGGTACTAACTGGTCACAGGGACCTCGACTGCAGCAGAGGGAATGTGGCCGATGAGAGTGTAATAACTATGCATGGCGCCATATGTAAAACAATGCTGAATGTCGCATGTCATTAAAACATTTAAGATAAAATAATAATAAAAAAAGAAAAAAGTACCTACTTTCTTGGCTCCTGCCGAACATACAGCGCGGTGCTGTTACCTGCAGTCACCCTGCTGAGCACAGGCCTGGGTTGCAGGCTCGATCCCAGGTAGGGGCCTGGAGGAGGCACCCGACCAATGTTGCTCTCTCACATCGATGTTTCTCTCTCTCCCTCTCCCTTTCTCACTCTCTAAAAACCAACGAACTATAAAAAATAATAGCCGAAACCGGTTTGGCTCAGTGGATGGAGTGTCGGCCTGCGGACTGAGAGGTCCCGGGTTCGATCCCGGTCAAGGGCATGTACCTGAGTTGCGGCTCTTTAAAAACCAACGGACTATAAAAAATAATAAAAAATGCGCCAAGTTTTCAGGTGTGAACTTAGCTCCTGTAAGTTCGTTCTACAGATTCAGACAACATTGGTCACTGTTGTTGGACAGGGCAAGTTTCGGGTATACGTAGTTTTTGTTCTTTGTATCAGCCAAGCCGTTGGGCTGGAGTTACCCGAGGATCGTGCACTTGTAGCAGGTGTGGGGTGTGTGTGTGATGCACCAAGTTTTCAGGTGTGAAATTAGCTCCTGTAAGTTCGTTCTACAGATTCAGACATTGGTCACTGTTGTTGGACCGGGCAAGTTTCGGGTATACGTGGTTTTTGTTCTTTGTATCAGCCAAGCCGTTGGGCTGGAGTTACCCGAGGATCGTGCACTTGTAGCAGGTGTGGGGTGTGTGTGTGTGTGCGCCAGCCTGCTGGCGGGATGTGGGAGCTCCGGCGGATGACGTCACACTCAGGGGCCCCGTGTTATCTTCTGTCTTTCCCATGTGGCCCAGAAGCTTCCCCTGTTGATGGCTTAGTTCCACACTCTGATGCCATGTCTGTGCAACCCAGCCCCTGTCCTGCCCCCTGCGAAGATTCCAGATGTTTCCAGAGTCTCAGGCCCACCCCGATTTGGCAGAAATTGTGACCGATGTTTCTCAGGTGGTTACGGCCGTCAGCGCTCAGCAGAAAGCTGCCACCTCCATTTATTTCAAATTCCGTGTTTTCTAACTTATGTCCAGACACTTTGCAGGTTGACTTAAGACAACAGTAACCACACGTTTCCACGGGGCGTCCCCAGAACGTACACACACGCCTTGAACAGTCACCAAGGCTGTGCTGGCAAGATCCACCCCGGCTCCAGCTGAGCCTCCGCAGGCGTCGCCGCGTGGAGCCCGGGACGAGCAGCAGGAGCTGTTTCCTCTGCAGATGGAGGAACCGGATGCTCAGAGAAGGCACGCGCCGGCTCAGGGCGCCCAGCCCGCAGGGGGGTGACCCAGCCCGCAGGGGGGCCCCTGGGTTTAGCTCCCTGCGTTGTCCGTGGACAGAAGAGCCATCCAACCAGCAGGGGGCGCCCGCCCCTCTGGCCCCC
>NW_005354965.1:548433-552150 GCF_000412655.1 Myotis brandtii
TCCAGCCCAGCGTGGGGCAGGGGCTGATGTGATCTGAGCCCTATTTTTAAGAGCTGGTGCCCCCCGAACTCGTGGCCCAGTGGTTGGGCGTCGAACTAGGAACCAGGAGGTCAGAGTTCGATCCCCGGTTGGGGCTCGAGCCCCAGTGGGGGGCGGGCGTCCAGGAGGCAGCCGATCCATGATCCCCTCTCATCACTGATGTTTCTCTCTCTCCCCCTCTCCCTTCCTCTCTGAAATCAATACAAATATATTTTTAAAAAAAGATGGTGTTGACTTTGGTGTGGGAGCCAGGATACCCCAAGAGAGGAGATCGGCCTGCAGAGGGCGACAGAGGGAAGTGGCCACGTGGGGAAGCAGAGCCTTAGGATTTGCCCAGGGATCCAGGGATGGAGGGACCCAGGGATGGGGGGACCCAGGGATGGAGGGACCCAGGGATGGGGGGATCCAGGGATGGGATAGAAGGGCCAGGAGGAGAAGCAGAGGACGGCTCTGGGCCTGGGTGCGAGTCCTGCTCTATTACTTACTGGGAGCTCTGCTGGGGAAGGAGTGGTGTGTGGGCTTCACAGACGCCTCCCAGGCAAGGGTCATGTGCGCCCGCTGTCTGGCTTGGCCATCCGTCCGTCTGTTCCCAGTCCCCTGCCGGCTCTTGACAGCCGAGTGCTCCAGCCAACTTCACTTCCTGGCGCGCCAGCCTGCTCCTGCCTGCCTCCGACTGCCTCCCGCTGGGCCTCCTGGCTGGCGTGGGAACCTAGTCAGTCTCCCCACCATGGGGGGGGGGCGGGCGGAGGAGAGGGGGAAGGAGGCCGGGAGGGAGGAAGGAAGCTGCTGCTACAAGGCAACCCAGAAGGCTTCTCAGGCGACGGGATAGCCATTTAAAGGGTTGACTCCTCCACGTTAGGGAGTGGCCCATCTTTGAAAGGCAACCAACCACCACCTGCAACTGCTTCTATTTTATTTATTTTTAAGTTTTTGTTGATTTCAGAGAGGAAGAGAGAGGGAGAGATAGAAACCTCAATGATTGGCTGACTGCACGCCCCACACTGGGAATGAGCCCGCTCGCAACCCCGGCATGGGCCCTGAGCGGGAATCGAACTGTGACCTCCTGGTTCACAGGTTGACCCTCGGCCACCGAGCCACGCCAGCTGGGCCTTGCAAGAGCTTTTAGAAAGTTACTGGATGTGTCCTCCCCCAGACAGAGGAGGCCTTGCTCTCAGGAGCCATGAAACCCCGCTCACTGGAGACTCGGCGAACACGGACTTCCATTCATTCATTTGACAAATTTTTATTTGTCTCGGGCACCGTGGTAGGTGCTCCAGGCAAGTGAAATGTAAAGATACAACTCCCGCTCTCAGGGAGCCTAAGAGAAGAAACAGACGCCGGAGGGAGACGTGGAGGGGCCTCTGGCTCTCACAGCTGGCTGGGGAGGGCTTCCCGGGAAAGGGAACATCTGGACCAGGTAGGAACGAGGTGGAAGGGGCAGGTGGGGGGCGGGCGGCAAAGGAAAAGGTGTAGGGGTGAGGACAGCTGGAACGAGTGCCCAGGGCGACCCCACAGGGGGAGAAGGAACTCAGCTTAGGACAAGCGGGAAGTCTTCGGTGCTGGACAACGGCTTTTCAGCCAGATGTTTTCTGGGAACGTCTGGGGTCATTCCTCCTGAAACAAGGCCATTGCAGGGAGCAGGCCCCGTGGTTCCGAAACCATCGCCAAGCCCAGGCAGGTGTAGGATTTTGACTTCTCTTCGTCATCTGTCCCAGCTGATGAGGGAATTAGCAGTGAACTTGAATCAAACCCAGCATCAGGCTTGAAAAAGAATTAATGGGCCTGTTTTTTTCTCTCTTCTTCACCCCTTTTCTGACCTCCACCCTGAGAGGATAATTAAAGGAAAGAAAATCTCTATTTCATTGTGAATGTCTTCCACCATTTTTATGCCTGAAGCTAATTTTTTTTTAGGTCATAAAGACTTTGATGAACAGTCGCTGACATCCGCCTCACACCATAATAAGGGGATTTCTGAATTTTCATGTAGAGCTAATGTCCTGAATTAAAAAATAAGTCATACTCTATTAATACAACATTGGTAGATGCCCAAAGCTTTACTTAAAAAAAAATCTTTTTTTAAATTGATTTCAGAGAGAGGAGGGGAGAGGGAGAAAGAAACATAATCATTGATCGGCTGCCTCCTGCACGCCCCCTGCTGGGGATCAAGCCTGAACCCCGGCATGTGCCCTGACGGGGAATTGAACCAAGACCTCCTGGTTCAGGGTTCGACACTCAACCACTGAGCCACGCTGGCCAGACTAGAAACTGTATCCCATATAATAAAAGGCTAACATGCAAATAGACCGAATGGCAGAACAACCGAACAACCGGTCGCTATGACGTGTTCTGACCACCAGGGGGGTGTGCACACGGAACATGGTGGGCGTTGGCCGCGGCGGGATGGTGGAGCAAGTGAGGTGGGCACCAGACCAAGGCGGGGCGCCGTTTGCTGTCATCAGGGCGAGCCTCTGGTGGTTACTGAAAATTCTTTGCTCCTGCGTGCTGTGGTTTCACCTGATGCTCACACCTGCTGCTGGCACCAGCCCTGCTTGCACCTGCTGCTGGAGCCCGTCACTGGCCCCAATAGCTCAGCGCCGTCAACGGGTGTGAGCAGCAGCCATGGGCCCCGATCGCCCCTCAGGGCTTCCCTACCTCCCCCTGCTCCTGAGAGGCGATCGGGGCAGCAGCTGCCGCCGCTTGCACCCACTGACAGCACCAGCGCTGGCCCCGCTTGCACCCGCTGCTGGTGCAGGCCCCAATCACTCTGGGGAGCATCGGCGGCGGGAGAGGGGACTGGAGGCCACAGTGGGAGGGGCCAGGCAGGGGCACAGAGGATGAGCCGAGACCCGCCCCTGTGCCACAGTTCCTTTCAAGGTGCACGAATTCGTGCACTGGGCCCCTAGTATTTAATAATGAAAAACTGAAACATTGGGAAGATGGATAAAAAACAGCTGTTGCCCTAGCTGGCTTGGCTCAGTGGATAGAACATCAGCCTGTGAACTGAAGGGTCCCAGGTTCAATTCAGGTCAGGGGCACATGCCCGGGTTGCAGGCTGGATCCCCAGTGTGGGGCTTGCAGGAGGGAGCCCATCAGTAATTCTTTCTTATCATTGATGTTTCTATCTCTTTCTCCCTCTCCCTTCCTCTCTGAAATCAATAAAAATATATTAAAGTCCTAGCTGGTTTGGCTCAGTGGATAGAGCATCAACCTGCAGACGAAAGGGTCCCAGGTTTGATTCTGGTCAAGGGCACGTGCCCAGGTTTCGGGATTGATCCCCTGTAGGGGACGTGCAGGAGGCAGCCGATCCATGATTCTCTCTCATCGTTGATGTTTCTATCTCTCTCTCCCTTCTCCCTTCCTCTCTGAAATCAATGCATATTTTTAAAAACATATTAAAAAAACCCCAGCTCAGTCGTACAGGGCTGGTGGCTTGTAACCCTGTGAGTAGCCGGATACAGATCCCATTTAAAACTGCTCTATTTAAGACAGATGCTCCCCGGGGTCATTTGGGGATGGGTCGGAGCCCCCAGGCCGTGGGTTAATGACTGCGCCCCCCGCCCCCCCATTTCAGAGCATGGACGCGGGTCAGGTCAGGCTTGTTTGCCGAGGAGTCAAAGGCAAGGAGCTGGGCAGGCCCCGCTTCCCTCGGCGCTGGCGCCGCGTGTGCGTGAGCCGCTG